>NC_046288.1:70060111-70377611 GCF_004115265.2 Rhinolophus ferrumequinum
GGCCAAAAACCAGGATTAGTCAGTTTGAGAGATGAGCACAGACCTCTGGGATATTGTTAGGAAACCCGCCCACCCCAGGGCCCAGGTAAAGAGCCACTGCTCCTGGAGGAGAGGTAGAAGTAAAAGCCCATCACTTCAGGAGGGGGACAAGAAACCTTCTTGGCCCAGGATCCGCACCAGAACAAAGCAGTGAGCTACCACCGGGCATAGGACGGAAGCTCTCTCTGGCCTAAGTCCTCCCTCAGATACAGGGCAGAGTTTGGCTGGCGCTGAGGGAAGGGAAAGCAGACAGAGAAAGCCCAACTCCCCCGGCCCAGGCTCACACGCCCTCCCCTAAGTCTCAGGGGAGATCAGAAGAACCAAGAACTCCGTCACTCCCACGAAAAACCTAGCACACACACTGAGCCCCTCTCATGTGCACAGGCTGCTGATAGCTGCCAATGGAGTAGGAACACTCCTCAGGCCACACAAAGTCCACAGCAATCCACCACTGGGGAAATTTCAAGTCTGGGGTGCACTGAAGGTGACGATGGTAACAACAGAGCCACACCCAGCTCGTGACAAAACTGACTCAACCTACCATATCAATAGGCTGCCAGAAGAAGCATACCCATTTCTGGACACAGACAATATTTACTTCAACTTCAACTGTTCTATCATTCGATAAAAAAATTATGAAACATAAAAAAAGGGGGGGGGGGGAAATTCATTGTCAAGAGATAAAGCAAATTACAGAACCAAACACAGAATGACTCAGATGTCGCAACTATCAGACAGGGACACTAAAATAACCATGATTAATATGTTAAAAGACCTAGAGGAAAAGATTAATATGTTAAAGGATCTGGACAATATGTATGAACAGATGGGGAATTTCAGCAGAGCTATGAAAACTATAAAAGAGGCAAACAGTAATAAAAAATAAATAATAAAAATTTTTTTAAAAGACAATTTCAAAATTGAAGAATTCCTATGACAGAATTATCAGTTAACTTAAAATAAATCAACAGGAATTATCCAAACTGAAACAAAAAAGAAAAAAAAAGTGTTTTTAAAAAAGAAACCGGAAGGGGGCACACAACAATTATGGGACATCACATGGTGTAACATACACTTAATTGGAGTCCCAAAGGGAGAAGAAAGAAAAATTGAACAAAAGATTTATCTGAAAAGATAATGGCTGAGATTTTCCAAAATTAAATACAACAAATCACAGAGCCAAGGACATCAGAAAACTCTTAAAATTGTGATGTTATCCTTAAATTAAATCAAGCAAATTAAAGCAAAAAGTTTAGACAAAAGGCATAGCTTGAAATAATTAACTACTGAAAAGTATGTAATTTTCATATCGTAAAAATATTTTCTATTATCTATAAAAATACAATGATATATTATTTATCATGTCCACATAAAAATGAACTAGAAGAAATGGATAAAACAGAAGAAAAGATGACAGGAGATGAAAAAGACCTGAACTACAAAGTATAACCCAATAAACACATATTATAGTTTCCTTCCAATAGCACCAAACAAATGTAGATATTCAGGCTATATTACTTTGATAAAACAAAAAAGTTAATTTTCAGCAAGAACATTAAATAAGAGCATTTAGTTGTGAGCTGTAAAAACAATTATTACATATGAATTTAGTAAATCCTCTGGGATAATGCTACTTTGTGAAAACTGTATTACAAATTCACTTATAGTTTATCATTTCCACTACTTTGAGAATTTGTCTCAAGGATGACGGGAAAAACGAGGGATCTAGACACTGACAGAAATAAAGCAGAGAAGAGACAGACTAGAAACTTTCAAAATGCAATCGTGAGGAAACCTAGGTAAAGTCTACCTGGCCTTATAATTCCCGTGTCCAAAAGCTAGGAAAATGCTAAGAGCCAAAGACTCACCGAGGCGGTGGGAACAGAGACAAGTCTCAATATTCAACATCCTCATGTCTCCTGATACAAGGTCCCTACAAGAAGAGTTCAAATTTGACCAATACCCTCAGACATTACTGAAGATGTCTGAGCCAGAGTAGTGGGGATATTTGAAGGTTTGCTAAATAAATTTACCCAAAGCTCTTCCCATTTTATTCATCCAAGTTAATCCGCATGTCTGAAACCACTGCTGACCCTAGGAGGTATGAATCAACAACTCCAAGTAACAAAAAAAGGGTACGTCACTTTTCGATGGACTGAATACTGAGGAGCACACTAAGATGCTCCTAGTGTACATACTGTCCACTACAATGTAAAATGGGTTTTCAAGCATCTCACGAGCTACAGAAGGAAATTCTGGACCCTTCCTTATAATAAAAGGATGATAAATGGAAATCACCTTTTCTGAATTACTAATTCAGAATATGCAAACAGTTGTTTACTATGGTATTTTCTTTTAGCAAATATAAACATTAGTAAAGACTTTCATTGGGCTATTGATCCTCACTTCACAGCTTATTTTTCCCCCACGATCTTAGCTCTTTAACTTTGAATTCTGCTATGGTTAAGATCTTTCAGGAAAATCTTCACCATGATTGGAAAGAAATTATCTATAAACATTCCATGTCTTGCTCTGGAATTTGTATTTAATCAGAAACAGCTGCAGTTTATCCAGAAATCTTGAAAAACTAAAGACCAAAAAATAGTTATTTATCTTACCATCATTTAATTCCTAAGCAGTCTGTCTCTTCTCATGTTGTTTCATTATGAGTTAGAGGCCCTAGAAAATCATAACAACTTCTTACTTTTACTAATCTAGAATATGAAGGTAAAAGCAGTCTTAATTATCAACAGTTCAATATTCAAGGCTTATGATGAATATAGCATGACTATCAGCCATCTACCTGAAAAAAAATTTTTAAAGACTTCAAAATGTAAATCTAAATTTTCAGTATAATATAAAAATTAGTTGATAATTTAATAAACAAATTTAAACAATTTATCATAGATTTCCACCTATGCTTGACTAAATTCAGAGGACCAACATATTTACATGGTTCCATGACATTTCAAAACAGATCGCATAAAAAAATATTATATCACATATGGCAAAAAAAAAAATAAGGACTAGGATTTAACTGATTTGGGTTCGAGTTCTAGGTCAATTATATTGCATTAATGTTGATTTTAGAGTACATGTATTGATATAGGTTTTGTATACAACTCAGATTTATCGTCCCTTGTATAACTGATATTATGAGTAAAAAGATTAAAAAATCAGCTTCAATTACAAAGGAGTCTGGGAACTAGTGAACACTGGGATCAGAGACAATCAAATAATTAGGAAGTTGCCAATTTGTTCAATTTTGTCTTTTTTATTGGATTCTTTACTAAGAATGTGAACAAAATCTTTGCTGATAAATAAGAAACTGAACTCTCTTTAGCTCCAAAAGAGAAAGGACACTTGCTCCTCCAACCCGAATAGCCAATGGGTGACGACAGTTGTTCAGATCCCGGAATCCAGAATGAAGGAGATGGGCGCCAAGAGTCACCCAGTGTGGTAATGCAGCAATCCCGAGAAGCTAGAAGGAGCCTGGGGGAGAAGGGCAGAGTGCCCTGGAATGGGTTTACTGAGAGAAGGGCCCAAGAAAGGAGCTCATGCCTTGGAAAGCATCGCGGTTCCTGCAGCATCCGGTAAGCTATCGCTGGCCCTTGCTCAGGTATTCTTAGGTGACTAAGAATTGTCGTGGGATTGCCGGAAGAAAAATTTCCTCTAGGATGTACAGCAATCTTATAGGGATATCCACAGCAACTGGCTCACCCGGAGACATGCATATAAGGGCTGGTTTTCCCTAGAAGTTTGTTCAGATTCTACAGATTTCAAAGTTAAGGTGTGAAATCATGCCTCTGAGGCCAATAAGGCCCAGGACAGTCAGCCTCCCATTTATAACTAAGATGGCCAAGATGAGAATCCTTTGATACGTCTACATTAATTTTTGCATGCACAACTAGAAAAAGCTGGCTATAAAATTAGGCAGAATGAATGAAAAACGTATTTAACTGGTCTCTTGAAGCTTCAAAAAAGAGGATTTAGATAAAGAGATCAACCTATGATGTTGTTAGGTGGCAACCCAATTCTTTGAGGTATTAAAAATGGCCGTCCTAATGTTGGTGGGATTGCAGATTGGTGCGGCCACTATGGAAAACAGTATGGAGGTATCTCAAAAATCTGAAAATGGAACTACCCGATGATCCAGTAATTCCACTCCTAGGTATCTATCCAGAGAAATCCAAAACTCCAATTCAAAAATCTTTATGCACCCCTATGTTTATTGCAGCACTATACACAATAGCCACGACATGGAAACAACCGAAATGCCCATCGGTAGACGACTGGATTAAGAAAATGTGGTACATTTATACAATGGAGTACTACGCAGCCATAAAGAAGAAAGAAACCTTACCATTTGCAACAACATGGATGGACCTAGGGAACATTATGTTAAGTGAAATAAGTCAGAGAAATACAAATACCATATGATCTCACTTATATGCGGAATCTAAAGAAAAGAATAAGTGAATGAACTAATCAGAAACAGTTTTGGAGACAAAGAGGAAAAACTGAGGGTTGCTAGATGGGCGGGGGGTGGGGTGGGGGTAAGGGGGAAGGTGAGGGGATTAGAAAACAGTCAGAACCACAAGATGGCCACAGGGTTTTGAAAATTAATCTGGGGGACGTAATCAATAATGTTGTAAGGATTTTGTAGGGTATCCGATAGACATGTGTCCCATTTCGGAGACCACCTCAGGGAAGATGTAGATACCTGATCACTGCACTGTACACCTGAAGCTGAACAATAATGAATGCCAACTATAATATTATATATATATGTATATATAGGTATGTGTACATTTACAAGAGGCAGAGTACAGCATTGGGAGTGGAGATAGTGGAAATGGGATGGCTCGGTGCGATGTCAGAGAGATAGTGGATGGGGGGCAGGGGGTCCACAGTGTGAGGGATATAAATGATAAATGTCTAAGTAAAAAAAAAAAAAAAAAAAAAAAACCTCATAGACAAGACAGACAATAGTTTAGTGGTTACCAGAGGGTAAGGGGGGTGGGGGGTGGGAGATGAGGGTAAGGGGGATCAAATATATGGTGATGGAAGGAGAACTGACTCCGGGTGGTGAACACACAATGGGATTTATAGATGATGTAATACAGAATTTTACACCTGAAATCTATGTAATTTTACTAACAACTGTCACCCCAATAAATTAAAAATTTAAAAAAAAAATGGCCGTCCTTATTTTAAAAGGGGAAGGTCATTTGGAACTTGACAAGGACAGACAGAAATTGTAACTGCGTCCAGGACAAAATTTGGATCTAACTGTTCTTTTTTCTCAGGGCTAAAAGGTCTCTGTCTGTATGTGTGTCTATATACGGGGGGTGCCAAAAGAATGTATACACATTTTAAGCGATGTTATCTACGATATGTAGATACGTAGTTACCTCGTATGTATTACTTTTCGAGGTTGAATTGAATCACGCTAGCAATGTGTAGTATGACGTTTGCTCCAAAGATGGCATTAATCAAATGAATGCTAGTGTCACCAAGCGACAGGCAGGAGGACAAAGAAAATGGTGGAAGTACGGCTGTTGTTTGCACTTCCACCGAGACTGAGAGTTTACCTCGATGAGAATTTGCCAGGACAATGGATAGGATGAAGAGGTGTGGGTGAGTTTCCCCCATGTTCTCCTGACTTAACACCCTTTGACTTCTACCTATGAGGGACCTTAAAGAATGTGGTGTATCATAGGAAACCGGCTGCAATGGCGGTACTTCAGGAAGAAACTGAAACGGCATGTGCAGCGATACTAGTGGACACTGGTTAACGTGGCTCAAGCAGTCGTTTGTCATAATCAGAAGTGTCTGGATGCTGATGGTAACCACTTTGAGCATTTATTCCTTGCTAAGCACTTCAAATATACAATTTTATTTCATCTTCACACCATGAAATAGTCATACTCCCATTTTACAAATAAGGCAAAAGAGGTCAAGATACTTCCCCAAAACTCACAAAGCTGATGAGCTGTGTCATTCCCTCCCTCTTCCTTCCTAAGAGAGCCTCCAACTTCTTCAACTACGAAGCAGCAATGTGCTCAGGAAGGTGCGCCACTCCCCCAGCCCCAGGAAAATGTAACCCAATTGTTCTAAGCAAGGGAAATCCTATTTCCTTACCCAATGGCCCAGGCCTGACCTATGAGACATGAGAGGAAATATGTCGAGGGCTTCTGGGAAAGACTTTTCTACCAGCATTAGCTTCGTGGAGGTCGTTAGGGACTTTGAAGTCACCAATCTAAGAGCAGTCCTTGATTCCTCCCTTGTTTTCACTCCCATTTCCCAAACGATCAGCTAGCCCAATCAATTCTAATTCCAAAACATCCTGTTAACCCTTCTTCTTCTACCACCCTAGTCATTATTAACTCTCAACTGCACTCCTAATAATTACTTCCCTAGGCAATCTCCTTGTACTGCATTTCCCCGAAAATAAGACCTAGCTGGACCTTCAGCTCTAATGCGTCTTTTGAAGCAAAAATTACATAAGACCCAGTCTTATTATATTATATTACATTGTATTATATTATACCCAGTCTTGTATTATACTAAAATAAGACTGGGTCATATATTAATTTTTGCTCCATTAGAGCTGATGGTCCGGCTAGATCTTATTTTCAGGGAAACACTCTTGCTCCCAACAATTCATTCTCCAAACAGCAGCCAAAGAAATCTTTAAAATGTAAACCACAGAACAATTGGAACTCTTATGTTCTGTGGGTGGGATTGTAAAAAGGTACAACCACCATGGGAAACAGTATGGCGGTTCCTCGAAAAATTAAAAACTAGAACTACCCTATGATCCAGCAATCCCACCACTGAGTATATATCCAAAAGAACTGAAAGCCGAGTCTTGAAGAGAGATTTGCACACCCGTGTTCATAGCAGCACCACTCATAAGAGCCAGGAGGTGGAAGCAACCCAAGTGTCTATCCACAGATGGTGGATAAACAAAACGTAGGATACATACAATGGAATATTGTTCATCCTTAAGAAGGAAGGAAATTCTGTCCCATGACAAGAATGAACTTTGAGGACATTATACTAAGTGAAATAAGCCAGTCACAGAAAACAAATACTGCCTGACTCCACCTCCATGAGGCGTCTTAAGTAGTCAAATTCACAGAAACAGAAAAGCAGAACGGTGCTTAGCAGGAGCGGCGAGGGGCTGGGTGAGGGTATAGAGTTTCAGTTTTACAAGATGAAAATGTTCCGTTTCACAACAGGAGTACACTTAATGCTACTGAACTATACACTTAAAAATGGTTACGATGATCGATTTCGTGTTGTATTCCTCCCCAAAAAAGTAAATCCTGTTACTTCACCCTCTGCTTAAAAATGCTGCAAGTGCTTCCTCTCCTGTCACCCAGTGAATAAACCCCAAACATGTCGACGAGGCGCTGGACCTTTCCCTCCTGTACAGCCAGGTCACGTGCTACTCTCCCCCTCCCTGAAGACGTTCAGTCAAAATGATACTCTTTCACTTCTTCAAGTAATTCAGATTCTTTCTTGCTGACGGTCTCTTACTATCCCTGTGTCGAATGCTATTCCCCAACTCTTCAGACTTGCTTGGCTCCTTATTATCCCTCAGATGTCACCTTAAATGTGACCTCAGAAACTTTCCCTAACCAGTCTATCTAAATGAGCACATGTCCCCACAGCATCCACATTATTTTCTGTCCTATGTCTCTTTTGTTCCTTGATAGCATTTCTCACAAATTGGAATACTTTTTTTTCCTGTCTTCCCAACTGACACGCAACTTCCACGAGGCCAAGGATCTCATCAATCTTGCTCATCAAGTGTTCCCAGAATTATCAGATGCCTGGAATGTTCAAATACTTAACATTCAAATACTGAGTCATTTCAGATTTCAAAAAAACCGCCCTATGAGCCTATCATTACATAGCTGTAAATATACACGCAGATCTTACAAAGACTAACTGATGTTACAGCTGTTATCTCTAGTTAGACGTATTTTCTACTTTATACTTTTTAGTATGCTCTAACGTTCAGTAATAAACCTTTATACTCAGAAACTGAAGATTTTTATGTCTGATATTTCAACTGCTAAATACTTAAATCTTTTAATTATATAAAACAACAAAGGTACAAAATGACTTAAGTTCATGATACAACTAACATTTTAAAAATACCACAGTACTCCTCAATCTCACTATCTATACTCAGTTTCACATTTCTACAAAGTTTTAAGTAATCTCAGGCCATTAATGATTATTTGGATCACAGAAATGACTAAAACTGTATCTTCATACTTCCTAAAATGCACCATAAAACATCTTAACAATAATTCTCAACATATCACAGCACATTTCTACAACTATCCTACATCTCTATCTACAGCATAAAGCCAACAAAAATAGAACAATTGCATGTGCCAGACTCTGCTCTAAGCATTTTACACAGATTACCTCATTCACACTTCAAACTCATTTTAGAGATAAGGAAATTTAGGCACTAATAGATGAAATCACCTATCCAAAATTACAAAACCACTGTCAGACTGGGACTCACGCCCAGGAAATTTTGCTCAAGTCATATATGCACACACGCACGCACACATGCACGCACACATGCACGCGCGCGCGCGCGCACACACACACACACACACACACACACAGATTCACCAAAATCTGACTTCCTCACTTTCAGATTATGTTCCACATTTCTTTTTAAGATTCATTTTGACAAACCTAAAACCAAACACTGGATGTACATCAGAGGACATATTTTAAAAAGCAAATTCAAAAAATAGCAAAAGGTATCTATACCCACAGTTAGACAAGATTTAAAGTAGATTTATTTTAATTTGGTACCAAGAAATACAGAAGAAATCTCAAGGATTAACAGTCTGAATGTTTGACAAAGTAGAAAGAACTACTGAAGATGACAGACAGTAGGGAAACAAAAAATTGCATACTTGTCATTAATGGAAAAGTTAGAGGTTTTATCAGAAGAGAATAAGAATAAAGACGAAGGATAAGATGATCTACTCCTCAACATCAGATATTTTTTTAAAGGAAAGAGAAATGACACGTGGGCCTGTGAAATGTGGTGTGCTGAACAGCAGATTTAAATTTTCAAATAAGGGTTTAAAAAACCTTTTTCACTTATTGAGAATCCTTTAAGAAACTACTACAAATTACTTCCATTACTCTAGGGATTTGTGATGAGGTAGTTCAATATTTTTTAATCACATAAATAAGGTATTCAAGAATTTTTAAAATTAAAAACCCAGTACTTAATTTGGTAAAATAGTTCTTGAAGTATTTCAGTTCCCTGTAACAGGCAACTTTAGGAAGATCAAAGAGAGAGGCAGAAAAACAGCGTGAAAGAGAGGAAAAAGAGTAAGTTACACAGAGGCAAAGATCCCTGGCTCCCATAAAGACAAGTTCATTTGCAAGAAACAGTGGGACAGAAAGATACAGGCACTTGGGTTCTGAAATGAATGTCAGTCCAAGTAAACTATTCTTCTCACATACTGTGGTTCCCTAGTCCTGGGAGGGAGGAGGGTGTTGATCTTGAGAAAACACTGAATAAGTCACTATTAAACATTCCAAAACTAGTATTAGCCTTATTCCTCAAGTTGTTTCATTTGAGACAATGTGGCTGATGAAGACTAGCAGAAGGAAATTACCATGATGGTTATAGAGTATCACCTCAAGGGCCAAATGAAACAAAGCCAAAAAGTCAAATCAATCATTGGCTTGGGATTCCCTATCCCCAATTTAGAACTTTCCTAGTAATGAAGTTCTCTGAGGAGGAAATGTTCAGCTAGACTAGAGGAACACTAGACTGAGAACAGACTTAGAGAACCACTCTTAAAATCAGCAACAATGAAACCAGTCAAGGAGAACAGTTAATGAAAGTAGGATTAGAAAGTGACAAGAAGGATTAAATATGTAATACTTACTAATATAAAGATCTAGAAGGATAAGGAAAAGAACAAATCAATTAGATCACCTACAGATCAAATTTGAAGTTCACACAATGAAATTCAAAAGTTAATTTTGAAACAAATAATAGCAACAGCACTCTGATACACTGTTATTCAAAGTGAGGGGTGGGAGGAGAGGAGTTCAACTCCAATGCCTTATGTTAGTTACATGTGGAAACTGTTATCCTCTGTTAAGGAATAAACATTCATTTTTAAACATGGAATAATGAAATGCTCTATATAAGCAACTTTGTAAATTATCACATAAATCCAATCATATACAAAAATAATTTTTATACTAAATAGGTACATTTGAAATAAAAGACACAAGTTTTTCTTGCATATTTTCAAGGACTTGTACCAATTTAAAGCATTCTATAAACTTTAGGTGTTTTAAATTAAAACGTAGTTTTGTTTCTTATGCTTCCTATAGTCAGATTCCTTTCTAATCTAACAGTAAAACAAATTTTATAAAGTTTCCTCTAAACATTTTCATGGCCACTGCAAAATTTAAACTCTCAAGACCTCTACTTCTATATAGCTTCCTCACTGGCTTCTTTTTTTAATCTCTAGTATCTTCTCAGTTCCATCTACCCAGACCTTTCTCAAACAGAGGTCATGTGATTCCCATGTTCAAAACCACACTACTTCTCAACCCCTAACAGGATAACATTTTCAGAACTCTTAAATTGATGAACAAAACATTCTGAAAAGTCAAAATAACTTTTTAAGTCTATTGTTTTATTTTAAAAATTAAATTTACATTCTCCATAACATATCCATGTTTAGTACTGATAAATAAAACACTGTCAGATGTGTTGAATTACTATTGATTAAATATTTAATGTTCATTTCCAAATAATCTAGTAAAATGGATATACCAAGAAAATGCATCATAATTTTCCTGTGGCTTTCCATACTCCCCAGCACATGGCTGAGTATCCGTTTTAGATGTGTTGACATTTCAATATAGTGAATAAATTAGGGAATATTAAAGCCCTCAATAATCTGGCCCTAATCTTCTTTCTCCTTGCATTTCCCACCACTTTACATACACCGTGTGCTTAACTAAAGAAAATCATTAATTTATTCCTTATTCTTGCATATGCCTTTTCCTAGAAAGCCCTTTTCACTCAACTCCACAAGAAGTCCTGTCTCTATACCGGTACAAGTACATCAAGGTCCAGCTCAAACCCCACCTTCCGCCAAGTGATATTCCAAATTGCCTTCCTTTCTCCAAAATTTTGCAGTCCATTATGGTACTAATCACAGTCTAATTATTATGTTTAGCTGTTTATATAAGGATGCATAATACATACCAGTTAATAATCAAAGCTTTGGAATCAGAGAAGCTCAGGTCAACATCTGACTGTTCCTTATTAGGTGTGACATTGGGCAAGTTACTTAAGATGATGGTGTATTGGTTTCCTCGTTTATTTTATATAGATAGCAGCTAACAGCGTTAATCTCCGAATCAAAAACGGTGATGTATATAAAGCACTTAGCACAATATGGACAGCTAGTAATCGTTTAATAAATATATCTAGTATTCCCAGTGAGCAGACCCATGTCTTACTCATTTTTGTATTCTTTCCCATTCCTACCATGTAGTATTCTGCATGTGCTTAATAATTGCTTGGTTGATGAAATCTCATCAATTCAGACGTAATTTCCTAAGCAGATCTTAATAAGGTCCAAATTCTAATGAATATCAAAAATAGCTCGCTTATCATATTATTATCTGTTAATTTTAACATTAGCTAACCAGTTTATATTATACTTTAGCTACCATACACATAAATACATATCTCAAAGCATCATTTTGAAAGTGTTCCACACTGCATTATCATCATGAGTAGGCCAATATCCAAAATGCTTGATAGAGTTAAAGATCCAAATTAATCTAAAAACATTAGCAAGTATCCAATCACAAAGCAAGCCTTTAGCAAATTAAAGAATTTCCATATGGATCCTCCTATTAAAGTTACGCTAAATCCTGAACCCACTTTCCAACGGGCTCTCTGAGTTATTTCTATGCCAGGGGATTCCCAACAGAAACTGACATAGTCTCAAAAAGAAAACCGAGGGATGCAATGTTTCCAGACCAATAAGATTCCTATGAATTCTTAAATGTTCACTATAGATGAGATTAAAATGGGTACGAGTACATTTTTTAATCCAGTACTTAGCAACACCCAAAAAAAAAAAAAATCAACCCTACAGCAATGGCCAAAGATTGATGAAGAAAAGGACTGACAGTGGTAACTATAGGGAAGGAAAAAGAAGGTGCAGCAGAAGACCTAGCCATCAAAAGGCAGCTTCAGGAAATCATAAGCTCAATTCAGTAAGAGTCACTTCACAAGAGGAAAAACGGTTTCTAACGCTATGTGAATGACCCTGAATTTAACTATTGTCACACTGTAAATATTAACAAGCGTAAATTCATAAAATATTCCTCAAAACATATATAAATGACATTCAAGAAAACTATTAATATAATAAAGGTGACATCTGCTGAGTACATGTTGTTACGAATGCAAGGTGACATAATTAAAAGTGAAGGTTTTTCCACCGACAGTCATGCTCACGTAACATGTTTTCATCTAAACGAACAAATGCTCCACAACATAGATGTGTTTCACGCTAGTGAGTAAAGTGGGTCTTCTAAACTTCCAAGCTAAGAATATTTTAAATTTTCATTGAAATCTTAATACTTCCAAAAGACACGTTTTTAAAATATGTGTTTTAAAAATCCGTGAAAAGTATTATAGTTAAGATAAAATCTTTAGGTACTAAAGAAAGTTGCATTAATTCATTAAAAAACAATGATAAAAGCAAATATTTCCAAAGTTAAAATTTGTTTTAAAAAATTCTGAAACAAGTAGCTCCTATAAGAAAAAAAAAATTTAATTTCCATTAGTCTGCATATTTTGCAGAAATGAAGAATTGTGTTCTATACATATGCAATATATTTATGCATGTGTATGTATATATGTGTATTTGTGGGTGTGTGTCTGCACACATATGCGCACAGAGACCATATCTGGATGAGATCAATTACTTCCCACAGGGATCACTTCATTAATTCTAAAACTGTTAGGCAAAAAAGAAAAAAAAATAGTAATGTTTTAAATTATTAATGCACTGCTTTACATTATAGTCAACAAGCTCTCAGTCACCAATACCTAATATGCTTAAAATTTCAATTACTTTCAAAGTAAGAGCCCTAATTACAGAGGGTGCCAAAACAATGCATACATTTTAAGAAAGGAAAAAACTGTATTAAAATTGTAAACTCAATATATACCGATAACAAAAGATGACTACAAGTCACGTTTGACTTCTGCCATTACCATCTTGTGAGCAAACGTCATACTACACATTGCTACCATAATTCAATTCAACTTCGAAAAGTAATACAGAGATAACGTCTCTTAAAATGTATGTACCTTTTTTTTGGCACCCCCGGTATATAATTTAAGCCCTTACTACACAGCATTATAAATATTGGCTTCACCTTATCAAAATATTTGCATACTGAATCCTAAAAAGGAAATATAAAACAGATATTCATTATGACAATGGATCTGTTTGTTTTAATGATCTGTCATAGTCTCTCTCTTTGAAAGAACACTTGCTTGCACAAAACTAAGAATGCAATAAATGATTTAAAGGCAATTTATTCTTAAAATACACTAAGCGTCTAAAGTAAAACTCTTGAGAGGCAAACTTCAGTGGAAAAGAATGTTTCCTAGATTTTATTAGTAAGAGGCAAACCCTAATGAAGTTTCTAAAGATCAGTACGTATTACAATTCCTAATTTGCAGAGGAAAAAGGAAGATAAAGTGATTTGGGCTGTCATTTTCAGAGTTATCTAGGATAATCACAGTTAAATGACAACTTTAATATGGAGCCGGAGAGAACAATTCTCTCAGAATTCTTTCAAGAATTTTCCATCTTCAAAATGCACATGAAGCTTAGTTTTATTACTGATGCTCTCTACTCCATTCCTAACCATTAACACTGCCTAGAATATGATAACACAGTGTGTTGTAAGTTCAGTTTATGGTTCTACTTCCTCAAGTGTACAACAGGAATAATTATGTTCTGGGTTTAGCACAACATTTACCAGTGGAAACAATAAAGGAAAGCACTATTCATACAATCAGAAGAATAGGAATGAACCCTGTAGAAATAATACAGTTCAAAGAAATTTTCAATATGCTCTTACTCTGTCATGGACTTTCAATCTACCTTTTCCCAGATATCAGTGCTATTGAACTATTATTTACATAAACTTATTAAAATGACTGTCATTTAACTTGTACATTGTGTAATTTGATTATCTTAAACTTTAAATGGACATGTTTAACTTGTTAAAAATCTATCTTCTACCAAAAGAAAAGAACAAGAATATTAAACAATAAATTCCGGGGTTAAGGTTATTTTAGTAAACTTATTTTAAATCACTAGAGCACAAATCCACTTTGTGTGATATATCAGATTTTTTATCCAGTAAGAATCAGCCTTCCTTTTCACAATACCATAAATAACGCAGAAAATTTTAAGTCTTCAAAAGAAGGATTATAAACAGCTTATTAAAATAAAATTCCACCTGAAGTAATTTTCTTGATATAATCGACATTATCAATATACTATTAGTGGTTAATAAATAATACCAAATTTTCTGAACCACGTGCCCCTCTACCAACTTCACATTAATAAAATATTATTAGCTAATTATTTTTTAATCTAATTTTTCTGCTCAAGAAACCAAGCCCCACACTTCCTATAGCTTCTAGAAGCCCAAATATTTCTGCTCCCCCCTTCCTACATGAGGCATTAAACCTTCACATTATAGTTTTATCCTACTTTCCTAATAATCACTATTCTTCACCACATTTTTATATTCCACATTTTTATTTGAAGAATAAAGACTATTCAAGCATCAAACTATCCAATCTACCCTCTCACTCAAACTATAATATGCCCCTAATACTGACCATTGTCTAATCATTTTATCCAAATTACCCAGCGATAGGATTGATGTTTTAAATTCCATTTTAAAAAACTGGATATGTTTCAGGGTAGAGCAAGAAATAGTCTGATCATTAGGTTCTATACACTGCAACTGCCAAAGAGCTTCAAAGTTTACCAACACCTTCCTCTCCAGTAAACATCTTAGGGCTCCTGAGCACTTCTCAGAGCAGCTGTTAGTAACTCTCAGATGCCCGCTGGACTATCATTTTGGTTAAATGATGTCATCTTGTTCCGCTTTACTTTTTCCTTTTGGGTCTTGAAATTAATGTAGAAAACCTACAGATTACTTGTAAAATTAACGTACGAAAGAATAAACATTAGCTCCACTACTTTTCCAAAAGAAAACATTTTAAGATCCTTATATCAGTTAAACTACAACGTATCAGTTGTACATGACACTAGAAGGTTTGAAAGGATTCAATTTTCTACCTAAACTTACCAAACATGTTTGCAAGTTTTCAATAATTTCGAGAATATTCTATATTAAAATGGTGGAGCCTATCAGAACTGTGCTGCTTATATACAAGCCTCAAATATCCTGCACTTGATAAATTTCAGGTACATTTCTTGTTACCTGCTGAGCTTTCTGCACCCTTTGTCACCCAATGATGCTCCCACAAGCAAACAGCTTCCAGTCTTTAAAAAGTCCTTCCTCCCACCACCCAAAACACACATTAGACGTAGAGGTTTCTGCACACTAACACAGCCACTAACACCACTAGGTATTGAGTCTCTCAAAGAATCCTCTTTAGCAGCCTCCCCTGGGACACTGTGCTCAGCGGGGCTTTGAACCTGAAAACTTGCTGCCAGCTGCTTTTGCAAAAGCAGCACCAGAGGCAAACTCAATACCGCAGTGCTGCTGCTGACTTTTCTAGCAGCTTCAAAAAAAAAAAAAAAAAAAAAAAAAAGCAACTCAGCCCAGTACCCTGCAGACCCTGCTGGCAATCCTGCAGCACGGAAGAGAATCGCTCCGCATTGCTCAGCGTGGAACCCCGGGGAGCCCGAGTGAAGGGCGGGGAAGCGAGTTCCGTCAAGAGGCTCTGTCGAAAGCCGGGTGTCGGGGGGTAAAGAGAAGGCGTCCGCAGTCCAGGGGACGGCGACGAAGCAGCGGCCAGGGCACTGGCGCCTGGAAGCCTGGCTCGGCATCGCGCACCGGCCGGGGCCGTCGAATAGCGACTCGGTCCCCTCCCGGGAATAGGGATCCCACAGCAGCCGGCCGAGCCCCGCCCGCCGCCCCCCGGGCCCTCACCTGTCATGAGAGCCGGGCTGTCGCCTGCCGCCGCGGCGGGAGAGGAGGTGGCTGTCGCTGCAGAGCCCGCCGCCCGCCGCCCACGGAGGTGCCTGGGCACCAGCTCGCATCCGTCCGCCGCGCCAGCCACCAGCAGCCCGAGCACCAGCAGCTCAGCCCAGCACTGCCGCCGCAGCCTGCCGGAGGCCGGGCCGGGAGTCGCGGCGGGATGAGGGCGCGGAGGAGGAGCGGGGAGAAATCGCCGCGGCGCCCCGGCCGCCTGCCACTCGCCCGCTCCGCCAGGCGCCGCCGCCGGCGACTCCTCGGGCTGTGCCCGCCGCCTCGGACGCGAGCTCCCGCCGGACGCCAGCCTGGTTCCCTCGGCACCGGCGGCCTCCGGAGCTCGGGTCCCGGCTGCGTTCATTGGTTCCGGTTATTAAAAAAAAAAAAAAAAAAAGGTGGGGGGCAGAAAGGTACGGCGTCCTCAGGCCGCGCGCGACACCCCCGCTGCTGCGGCAGCGAGACCAGGATCCGCTGCTCTGGCGCCTCCAAACACCAGCTCCAGTTCCAGCGCCCGCGCCGCTGCCGCCGCCGCCGCCGCCGCGGCGCATCCCCCCGCCCCCTCCTGCCCGCGCGGGTCGTAGTACCACGCTCGCCCCGACGCCTCCTCCCTCACACTCGCTCGCATACCAATCCCCCGCCTACTTCAGCCCCTCCAGAGCGCAGGCGCGGCGCTGCTGCACTGCGCCTGCGCGGCGCCCCAGCCCCGCCCCCGGGGCGTTCCCGGGAGGAGAGGAGTGCTGCGGGCTGGTTTCTTAATGTTAGCAGAGCAGCAGAGATGGGGGGGTGGCAAGGAAGATGGGCCTGCCCCCCACCCCCATTAACGCCCCCACCGCGATTGCGGGGGAGTTGTGGGACCAAGGGGACGGGTAGAAGAGTATGGACATCCCAAGTCGTTTGGGCGACTTACAGCCGTGTAGACTGCAGCAAAATAATTGCTTGGGTCGGAAAACCTTGTAATCGGAAACAGCAGCGTCTCCAGAATTTCAATTTAGGTGGGGCTTCCAAAAGGCCAGCAGTGTAGAAGTGGAGGTTAGCCTAGCCCACCGTTTCATGAACATGTGAAACACTTACGCGTGCCATTGTAAATGCACTGTTCAGAGATCTTTACAAATTTACAAGTAACTCTTAAGGTTAGGTGGTGGATCCTTATTATCAAACTCATTTACAAATTAAGAAACTAAAGCCCAGGAATGTTAAATAACGCTTTCAGGTCCCACAGCTAATAAAAGGAAACGGCCAGGTTTAGCACCACCGAATGGAAATATTGAAAGGTATTTACTCTAGCCTCTCCTATGTTCAAACATTACCTGAACTCATCACCTCCCTACCCCCAATCCACCCCATGGAGTCTGCTGTCGGTTGAAAAGGTTGACAGCAGAAAGATGGTTTTGACTTGGTTTCACCTACCTTGAATGAAGCAACAGTTCTTGTGTGTGCGGGCGCGCGATCTCTCCTCCCCCTTTTCTCTCTCTCTCTCTCTTTCTCTCTCTCTTTCTCCCACCCCCACCCCCCAGAGGCACAAAGTTGTTTAAGATTTGTACGTAGGGTTCTTAAGCACAAAGGTTTCTGTTTGGTACTGAGTTTTTGTTGTTTGCTTATGGGTTTGATTTTGTTTCTTACTGGTGTGTTTTCTCAAGTCAAGAGGATACTCAAATTACACAATCTCCCAAAGAATTTCTTAGGCAGCCTGGCCAACATAACCATGGATATCATTCCCTTTGGAAGTGTGGTGCACACTTTTAGAAAAGGATCAAGAATTTCTTTGAGGCTAATCAACCTATCAACAATTATTTCTTGACAGACTTCTTGGGGTCATGGTGTCCAGGTGGCAATTCTTTATAGGGCAACAAGGAGATTATATTTCCCAGGCTGAAAGGCAGAGCAATGAAGTCACATGCTTGCTGAATGTCCACCAAAAGGACATAATTACGCTAGAGAACCAGGAAAATATAAAGAAAATAATACTGTCTCCAGAAGGCAACATTTCATTCATTTAATATTTCCTGGGTGCCTAGTATGTGCCAGGCAGGGTACTGAGTAGTGAAAATTCAACCCGAAATAAGACAGACATGAAAAAGTCACTTAAGTCAGTACTCATGGATACAAGATAGAGAACATAGTCCTTCCCTGGGGAATCTTATGATCTTGCTTAGGAGATAAAATGTACACCCATTAAACAATTAGAGGCAAAGACATGGTAGTAATCAGTAGTTAAATTGGGTAGATAAGCTGTGTTATAACAATAACAGCACTATAAAAACCACTAACGAATTAACAAACAACCGAGGCCAACCTTCTTTAAACAAAGGAGTTTTTTTCTGTCTTTGAAAGAGAGGGAGGGTGTTGACACTGAGAGGGTACTGGATTTGAGGCTATGATTGTTTGTTCTTATCCTGGAGCCACAAAGGAGACAAGGGAACCTGCAAACACTGAAGAGACCTATCTCAGCAAGCCAGGGGTCCAGCAATAAATCCCCATCTTTGTCAGATACCAAAGTTTCCCACTAAGAAATGAGTGGCCGGAATGCATCCTCTTGCTGAACAGAGGTAAAGTATCACTGTGCATTTAGCTAGCATCAACTTTAGTACAGAAAAGAGAAAGCCCATTGCTTCGGAAGACAAGCCTATCTCTGGAATTAGGGATGCATCTGTTTGCAAGCTGAACACAAACACAGGTTCCCGTTGAGGCAATCGCTTCCCTTTCTTCTCAGACTTCCTCTCCCACTTCCAAGCCTTTGCTTTCCTTTCCTTACCTCCCAAACGCTTTCTTCTCTCCTTTCCTCTTGCCAAATCCCAATTCAAAATCTACTTTGAGCGCCTTTTCCTTACCTCCTGTCTCCTACAGCGCGATCTCTCCTCCCCCCCCCCTGGTTTATACCTCTTAACATCCTAAATATCCAAGTTGCTATTTATTTACAGAATGTCTTTACTGTCTGATTTTCACCCTTTCGTGACTTCAAGCGCCTGGTGGGCAGCACTGAGTTTTGGAATCAGACAAACCTGGTGGAAAGCTGTGTGACCTGTAGACAAGTTAATCTGCCCTCGGTTTCCAGAGAAGAAATTAGGGATCATGTCATAACGCCCGCCCCACAAGGCGGTTGGTGGCGGCGGGAGAGTGAAATAACAGGTCAGCCTTTGTGCGGCACCTGGCAAACTGGTGCGTTGTCATCCCTCGGGGAGAACTGGCCCTAGGATCTGGGCGTGTATTCTGAGCGTGTGCCAGGCTTAGACTAAGTACATCGCACTTTACGTGGTGGTTTGATTTCACCTTCCGACAAATAATTCCTTAACTCCGTGGGGCGCGCCTAGCACAGACGCGCAGCAGGATCAGTCCAACCGGCCCCTCCCCATCCCAGAAGCAAACCCGCCCTTCCCGAGGCCGGCTCCTTTCCCATCTCCTTCTTCTGCCCCTTCTCCCCCGCAGCCAGGACATCCCACGACGCCCCACCCGCTCCAACCGGGAGAACCGGATCTCCACCCGCGGGCGAGTCCAGCAGCGCGCCTGCGCAGCCGGCAGCCTCGCGCATGCCCGCTGTCTCCTGCCGCCTTTCCGCAGAGGTGCCAGTTCTCAGGCTCCCGCGGTTCCGGGACACCGCTCGACGCGGCTCGCCCGACTTCCGGCTTCCAGTCCGTGGGCGGCGCGTCGGGGGAGCCCCGCCGCCGCGCAATGACGTCACCGCGCGGGCGGACGCGGCGAGCTGTGGGTGGGCGCGAGTGGAGCTGGGCTGGAGGTGGCAAGAGTGGGAAATTCCGGTCGCGATTAACCCACACGGGCTTCCTCCTGCGTGTCGCCCGCCGGCCCACGGAGCTTTGACCCACAGAGCGGGTTGCAAGTAGGATTTCTCGGCTTCGACTCTGTGCCGCTGGAATATGGGGTGCTGAGCACCATCCGAGATTCTGTTTCATGTACTCATCACAATTAATCCCCTGGGAGAATGCAAAGAACTCCCTTTGGTGGGAGCTCTGTTGTGTGCCGACCACTTTGTTTTCCCACTAACGCCCACACAAGTTTACAAGGGAATTAAGGTCCAGAGAACTTTGGGAACAGCTCCAACGTGGTATATCGGCGTCAGAATCCGAACAGTGAATAGAGCATCAGCATATAAACATGGTCCTCAAATTGTTGAGTAAATTAAAGCACCAAGAAAAAAAAGTGACACAGTTGAAGTAACTCATTAGCAAGATTCTCCCTAAAGGCAATAAGGCATGGGATATTCCTCAACTAGTTTAGTGAAGGTGGTAAACCTCATCTTTCCCTGAGGGGAGGAAGTCTTTTAAAAGGTGTCCTACATCTAGAGTATGAAATCAAAAACTCATTAAGAATTTTTAACTTACTTACATAGATTTTTAAAATCTGCACAACAGAGCAAAAGGAAGTTAAACTTTGTCCATCAAAGCCAAAGGAGCCACTGGGCTTGTGGGGTCACCTCTGTCACTGCTTAATTTGAAGTGTGCCCTGAATGTTATTGATCACATAATACCTGATAAGTGCTAAAGTAGTAGGAGTGCTGACATTTCCAGTAAAAAGAGTGTGACGGAACCAAAAGTAGAGATACTGAAAATCCTAAGAAAATGAGAACTGCGCATTTGCATGGAGATGAATCCTTGGATAGTAATGACAGTTGTGAAGATGAAAGGCAAATTATGCAACAGGTAAAACGTAATGTGCCTATGCTCTTGACAGCAAGAGACTGGAAAAGTGATTGATGGAATGAAAAAGCTTTTAAGTATGACGCAAGAGACGAAGCTTCTAAGTCAGATGCCTACTGACATAATCTTAAGTCACATAAGACCAAGTGTTTGTTCTAGAACTAAAGTTTAGAATGGTAAAATATATGTTTGGGGAAAAGTGTGGTTCCATGGGTCCAAAGAACAAAATATTCATAATATCTGTGAATTACAAGACACAAAGTTGCTAAAGGGTTCTTTACAACACTTGAAGAGATTATCTAGGAATTACCTACCCTCAATTTCAAAGTATACAAAACATGTCTATTTTAGAAAAAGAGGCCATAAAACATACATGCTCAAGGAGGAGAAAGTAGACCTGTTTTAAAGTTGGAAAGAGTTGCCCATGTACCTCTCCTTTTGTGGAAAAATCATCCAGAGACTATAAGTTTAAACCCCTGCTTTTTAAGTCTGAACGAATAAAAACGTGGCCTTGGGTGGCCATTGGCTCTGTTGGTTAGAGTGCCATGTTCATAACACTAAGGTTGCCAGTTCAATTCCCACATGGGCCAGTGAGTTGCACCTTCCACAACTAGATTGAAAACAACAACTTGACTTGGAGCTGAGCTGCGCCCTCCACAACCAGATTGAAAATGACTTGACTTGGAGCCGATGGGTCCTAGAAAAACACACTGTTCCCCAATATTCCCCAATAAAAGAAAAAAACAAACAAACAAACATGGCCCTAAGCACAGCCATTTGGAATCTAAACCATTGAGAGGAGCTCATGTATCTTAGTTCCAGAAAAGCCAGGTCTTTGCTGGAAGATTATTTGAGGTATGATGTCTTTAAGAATATGGATTCTCAACACAGTTAAAGAGGCCATAATATCCAAAGAAATTTACAGATTTCATGCAATCCCCACCAAAATCCCAATGGCATTTTTTTAAAAAATAAAACAAAAAAAAATTAAATAAAATTTGTTTGGAACCACAAAAGACTGTGAATAAATAAAGCAATCCTGAGGAAAAAAAGAAAAAAGCTGGATGTAACACACTCCCTGACTTAAATTATTCTACAAAGTGACAATAATCAAAACTGCATGATAATGGCAGAAAACAGACACACAGGCCAACGGAACATAATTGAGAGCCCAGAAATAAACCTTCATACATATATATGTTGGAAAATAATTTTCAACAAAGGAGCCAAAAATATACAATGGAAAAAAGAAAGCCTCTTCAATAAATGGTGCCAGAGAAATTGGAAAACCACATGCAAAAGAATGAAACTAGACTGCTGTTGATCACCATACATAAAAATTAACTCAAAATGGATCAAAGACCTAAATATAAGGCCTGAAACAATAAAATACAGAGATGAAAACATAGGTAGTAAACTGTGGTCCTTGGTCTTAGGATTTTATGAATTAGACCCCAAAGGCAAAGGAAGTAAAAGCAAAAATAAATTAATGGGACTATATCAAACTAAAACGTTTCTGCACAGCAAAAGAAACCATCAACAAAACAAAAAGGAAAAGATATTTGCACACAATACCTCTGATAAGGGGCTAATATCAAAAATATATAAAGAACTCATACAACTCAACAATAACAAAAAACAAGCAATCCAATTTAAAAATGGGCAGAGGACCTGAACAGACATTTCTCCCAATAAGACATATAAACTGCCAGTAGATATATGAAAAATGCTCAACTTCACTAGCTATTAGGGAGATACACATCAAAACCATAATGAGATACCGCTTCACATCTGTTAGAATGGGTATTATCAATAAGATAAGAAATAACAAGTGTTGGAGAGGTTGTAGAGAAAAAAGAACCCTCATACACTGCCAATGAGGATGTAAATTAGTATAGCCATTAGGGAAAACAGTATGGAGTTTCCTAAAAAAATTAAGACTAGAGCTACCATATAATGCAACAATACCTCTTTGGGGAATCTACCTGAAAATATTTATACAAAAAGCTATATGTACCCCTATGTTCATTGCAGCATTATACACGGTGGCCAAGATGTGGAAAAAAGCTAAGTGTACTTCATTGGATGATTGGATAAAGAAGATGTGGTACATATATATAATGGAATATTACTCAGCTATAAGAAAAAATGGAATACTGCCATTTGCGACAACATGGATGGATCTTGACAATATCATGCTAAATGAAATAGGTCAGACAGAAAAAGTCAAGAACCATATGATTTCACTCATGTGGGATATAAAACAGAAAGCAGAAAACAAACAAATAAGACAAAGAAAAACTCATCGACACAGACAACAGTATGGTGGTTACCAGAAGGGAAGGGAGGTGGGAGGAAGCGGAAGAGGGTAAAGAGAGTCAAATATATGGTGACAGAAGAAAACTTGATTTTGGATGGTAAACACACAATGCAATATACAGATCATATATTATAAAATTGTACATTTGAAACTTATATAATTTTATTAGCCAATGTCACCCCCAATAAATTTAATAAAATTAAAAAAGAATATGGATTCTGGAGTTCACACAGCCATTTATTAATTGTGTGGCTTTGGCCAATTATTAAACATCTTAACCTCAGTTTCCCCTATAAAATATAATAGTAATGGTACCTAGAAAGAGTTGCTGTGAGGTAAAAATGATTATAAAAATTCCTGGTGCATGAATAGTGATCATTATCTAAGTGCTTGATGGTGTTAAGGAGAAGAGCTTGTTTTCAGTTAAACTGTGCAAAAGAGGAAAGGAGAAAAAAAGAACACAAAAAAAATACATAAGAGCACGGACAACAAAAATGAACACATAAAAAACTCTACAGGTCCGTATGCCTGAGGGGACAATCTATAATGATATTTTAATCTAGGTTCCCAAGAACACAGGACCTGAGCTAAAGGCTTATATAATAACAATTCCTTAGGGAGTACAACCTCGGGTAAGCAAGACTGAAGGGAAAGGAGAAATGAGGCAGGGAAGGAGGTAGAAAAAAAACAAGATGACCTACCGAGTGGACCACAGCTTTGCAGCAGAGTGCTAGCTGCTCAGCCTCACATGCCGTCTCCATAAAGGACTTGGGAGGTCATGGCATGTGGGAACCAAGAAGAGAGAACAAGGGAGCTCCTGGCTCCCATCAGTCAAAGGTTACTGCAGGAGACATGAACCCCCATCCCCCCATACTTTTGAATCATGCCACTTGCCTTTCCAGGAAGCTGCCAGGGAAGCCAGATCCCTAAACAGCAGTGACATTATCCACGCATGAGCTGAGCCAGTAAGTGAAGGGGAGCCAATATCATTCCCCAGCTGTCCACCTGCAGCCTGCAGCTTCCAGCCGTGTCTACCACCTCTGTAGCAACAGAGAAGCCCATAAAAAAAAAAAAAAGGCTGGGGATGCAAGGCATTAAGTAAGTCATTATTAAGTCATACCCAAAAGCAGCATGAGGGACCTGGAACAAGCATCACGACACTCAGCCACTGCCACCAGGGCAGCCACAGAGCTCAATAAGCCTCCTTCCAAAGAAGACTGAAACATCCCTTCTGCAAGCTGGAAAGATGCTGGTGCAGTGTAGCAGTGTTCCTGGATGGTAACAGTAGCATCAAACAGAAAACCAAGGCCAGGCAAACCCAGGAAGGCACATAAACTGGGTTCAATATAATAGTAATGACAGAGACATACGAGGACCAAGACATAAAAGGCATTGTGAGCTAAGAGAAGCCTTTGGTGCTTTCAAATACTCAATGCACTTTAGGGGTCAGGTACTATATTAGGTGCTAGGATCCTAGATGAATAAGGTGATCCCTAAATCCAGGATTGATTATCCTCATAGTCGCACAATAGTAATACAAAGGTAGATATTGATTTCATTCATTTATTCATGCTGTGTTGTTTAATAATACCTGTTACCATCAAATGTGGTTAAATGTTCTAAGAAAAACAGTTTGTTTGAAGAAGTTTTTGCCTCCAAAAGTTAATATCAAGGAGTTTATGAATGATCTCATACTGTACATAATGCAGCTGCCAGGAACTGGTGAAATGAGGTATTTGTCTGAATGTTTTAATATTTACACAAAGGTGTTCCAGAATGTGTTTGCAGTTGGGGGTATGGAATGATTAAAGGAGCGTTTGGAAACAAGCCTTGTCTCAGAAGGAAAGAAAAGGAAGGAAAACAGACAGCTTGGAGACATGGAGGCTCAAATTATGGAGGAGCACATTCTCATAGCATTATTGCAAATTCAAAAGGAAGAAGAGGAGAGCTTAATGTTCTCTCTCTAAGACAAATTAATGCTATTTGGCCAAAATTGACTATGTGGCAATAAAAAAGAAAAGAAAACACATCTCAATGGAATTACATTCTATTTTGGGAAGCTGACGATATGAGATAAATAAGTATAATATGTCATGTGCTTGACACTAAGTGCTAAACAGGGGAAAAAGGCAAGGAAAATGAAGGTGACTTTTGAGTAATGAATTGAACAAAGTGAGATAACCATACAGATATTTGGGGAGAGAGGATCCCAGAATGCAGAAAGGTTTTGGGGAAATGGTGTGTGCGGCTTATCCCAGGAATAGCAAGGAGATAAGCATGGCTAGCATAGACCAACGGAGAGAATAGTAAAAGGTGTGAGAGAAGTAATAGGGGCCAGAAAATGCAGGGCCTTCGAGGTCATAGCAAAACCTTTAGCTTTTTCCTCTGGATGAGTTCAGAAACCAGAGAAAAGTTATGAGTATCGTGATGTGATATAACATGTTTTCATAGGATCATTCTAGTTGCTTCATGGCAGGATCAGGGACAACAGTTAGGAGGCTCCTGCAAAAATCCAAACAAGACATGATGGCAGTTTGGACCAGAAGAGTGGCAGAAGTGATGACAAAAAGTGGTATTCTTTGTAAATTTTGCCAGTAGGAGCAACAGGCATGATGGACCAACTGAACACAATGTGTGAGAACAAAGTCAAGGCTAACACTAAAATTTTTGCCTTAAGCAACAGGAGGAATGAAATTGTCATCAACCAAGATGGCAGAGCTATGAGAAAAGCAGGACAGGGATGGGGGTGAGTGGGGACAAGAATAGAAGCTCAGTTTGGGATAGGTTTAATTTGACATGTTAGTAGGCATCCAAGTGGAAACACCACTGAACAGTTCGATATACAGGCCTCGAGTTCAAAGGAAAAGCCCAGGCTGAAGATTTAAATTTAGGAGTCGTCAGCATTTGGTTTGAATTCAAAGACCTGAGAGTATTCACACATTTCCCAAATTTACCCTTCCTATCTTGATCTTCATGCACGAAACAGGTACAAATAAAAGAAATAGGACTTAGCACAGCAAGGAACAAATTTATGGACTTCACTACCCGTAGAAGTAGTACAAAATAAATATTTATATAACTACAAAGAAGGCTTAGTGAAATTAATGGTCAAATGATCCAAAGTGAGTTTGTTAAGGGAAATTCAGTAGCTTATGTTTACACTCTTGCACCGCTCACCCAAAGTTTGAAATGTCAAGGAATATATTTCACCAAAACAGGAAAAGTCTTTGGAACCAATTAACCCTGGAATCAGTCTACTATGTTTGTCATTGAAAAAATTAATATATATCTATGTTAGTTTGCTAGGGCCGGTTAACAAAGAATCACAGTCTGCGTGGCTTAAACAACAGAAATTTATTGTCACATAGTTCTGAAAGCTGGAAGTCCAAAATCAAGTTGTCAGCAGAGCTGGTTCCTTCTGAGGGCTGTGGGAGAAGGATCTCTTCCAGGCCTCTCCCCTTAGCTTGTAGTTGGACATCTTCTCCCTATGTCTGTTCACCTTGTCTTTCCTCAGTGCATTTCTATCTAGAAATCTCCCCCTTCTATAAGGACACCAGTCATATTGGATTAGGGCCCACCCTAATGACCTCACTTGATGACCTCTGTAAAGACCCTATCTCCAAATAAGGTCACTGTCTGAGGTACTAGGGATTAGAACTTCAATATATGAATTTGGGGGAGAACACCATTCAACCCATAATAATACCTACATAAAATAATAAACACAAATTTCAAGACTGCCTTGAAGTTTAAATAAGTACAGTATCTGATACAGTACTCGCACATCGTACACAATCAAATTATGGGGTGACAGAAAATATGCTTTGACAAACCATAGTGATCTCATACAATCCCTAAAAGAACCTTCCATTAGCATGATACCAGACATGAGTTGGCTATAAAAATAAATGCAAATGTCACTCTCCTTCAGAGCCAACCAAAAGTTGAAGCTATGAGTGTGTAGGCTGACTCTGAAACCTGGAAAATGATTAAGGATTTAAAGTTGGTGTGATACGGATTTAGAGTCAATCCAACAACAAGACAATCTTATTTTTTCTATGTGGTAATGTCTCTTTTATTTGCAAAAGTCGTCCGTTTTTCTTTTTGCCATGTACTCATATGTATCAAAGGATTACAAATGCCAGTCACTTGCAACTTGCTGAGTATCAGAGCTTAACAAGACAGATTGTCTGCTCCCAACAAACTTCCCACCTAGTGATGGAGACATATGAATAAGGATTTACAGAAAATTTTGATAATAGGGATATAAATAGTATGCTACACAACCACAGTCCACTTGGGCTGCTAGGAAGACTTCTCAGAGAAGCTAACAGTTGAGGTGGCTTTGAAAGACCAGAAGCTGTTACCAAGCTAAAGACTAACTAGGTGAAGAGAAAGGGGAAGATATTCTCATTGGAAGTAATAGCATATGAACATTTTTTTAAATAAATAAACTAAAATCTTTCTTATAGAAGAATAAATACATGCTCTCTGGAGAACAACCGTGGTTTGTTCAACATTAGCATGTAAATCAATGAATACTACATCTTAGCCTGGGGAGGCCTCAAACTCATGGTGTGTGTGTGAGTGTGTGTGTGTCTGTGCATGTGAGCATTTTAATGTTGAACCACTTAGAAAGTTCTTAGATTACTACATTATAATTTGAAAGATCGAAACCTAAATGCTTAGTTCTACCTAATAAGCAATGTGCTTTGACAGATGGGAGAAAGCCACAGTAATGTACACCCACAGGAGCAGAAATGGGTGGGAGAGGATCTTTGGAAAAGCTAGCAGCTTATTATTGTAAAGTAAAAGAAAGAAGTAACAATGGCAACAAGACTTCTGATAATTTCATAAGCAGTATTCATTCTTTGGCTGCTAGGAAGCTCAAAGCTAAATCCACTGCAAGATTTTAACTCTCTTGGAGGAACTTAAGCCTATATAACAGATTATGCTTTTATCTTAGTTTTTATTGCTCTGTCTTTTCAAAATGGTGGTTCTATACGTAGAAGTGGAGAACAAAACAGGAGAGGCAAACTAACCATTTCGGATATGGTTAGTTTGAAATGCCTTGGTACACACAGGCGCAAAAACAAAATAAGCATTTAAATATGCGACAGAATGCTCAGAGATCAGTGTGTAGACCTCTTCTCAGCTATACTTATTCTTTGATAATTTCATCTAATCTCATGGTTTTAAATGCCATCATATTTTAATGACTTCCAAATTCATTTCTCCCGCTCAGAGCTATCTTGTGAACTTTAGACTCATCTTGACATCTCCATTTGGATATCTACTTAGCATCTCAAATTTACATGTTCAAAAACTGTGTTCCCATTATTCTCTCCCAAACCCCCGTCTCTCTATAGTCCCCATCCCACTCAACGACTTAGATCCTTCCTTACAGTCTCATGTCCAACCACTCAGCAGATCCTGTTGACGCTATCATTTCTCATCACCTCTACAGCTACTACTGTGGTCCAAGCGACCCTTAACTCTTTCCCGAGTTATTCCAATTGCCTTTTAACTGGTTTCCCTGTTTTGCCCATGCTCTCCAAAGCCTATTCTTGACACCTCTGCAAGAGATCATGTGCTTTCTCTCCTTAAACGCCTCAAACAGCCCACCTTCCTTGAAGCCATAAAATGGCCCTGCATGATCTTGCCCCCATTAGCTTCTGACCTCATTTCCTATTGCTCTCCTCATTCCATTTGCACAAGCCCTTCAGTCTCCTCATTCCTCCTGGACCAAACCATGTTTTTGTTTGTCTCAGGCTTTTGCATTTGCATTTTCTTCTGCCTGGAATGTTGCCTCAGGTTTTGCTTTTTCTTCTGCCTGGAATGTTCTTTCAACAAATATCCACAATGGTTGCTTCCTCCTCTATCTCCTTCAACTCTCTGCACAAATATCCCCTTCTCAGTGGGACCTTCCCTGACCACAAAATTTAAAATTGCAACCTTCACATCTATCCACAGACAGGATTTAACTTCCTTGCCTACACTGGTTTTCTCTGTAGCCCTTTAGACTACCTAAAATACTATATATTGTTTGTACCTACAATATTGTCAGAATATAAGTTCTATGTGGGTAGACATTTTATTTCCTGAGTCTAGAAAAGTGCCTGATAGAGTAGGTGTTTAATTACTATTGGGTAAGTATTGAATGAATCAATGACTAAGCACACAAATCTGGGACCCAGGTAGGGGTTTGTACAGAAGGTTTTGTTTTTTTTAAAAGGATGTCGTTCACATATGGTTGGAAGATGGAATTGTGTCCAGTGGACAGATTACTCAGAAAGTATGTACAACATGAGGATAATAAAAGGTGGAAATCAATCTTAGGGGAAGAGAAAGAAATATAGTGAAAGGAGCCTGAAAATAAGTAATAAGAATGTAGAAGGAGAGCAAGAAGAGATTGAGCAAGGAAAAGCTAGACATACTTTCAACAGGAGTGGTTAGCAGTGTCAGATGTAGCAGAAAGGTGAAGAAAGACTAGCAATAAAAAGTGTCTGTATAAATTGCTGAGCTATTTGTAAAAACTAAATAAATGTAGATCATCTCACACCATATATCCAACTCCAGATGGATAAATTGTTGAATGTAAAAAATTAGTGAAGAAATATGCTCTTGATGGGAAAGAATTTTCTCAGCTGAAAATAAATTATATAGTTTACAAAGTACTAACTGATAAATTTGATTCCATTAAGATGAAAAATGTTCTCTATATCAAAAAGAGCCTAACCAAAATGAAAGGCTAAAATAAACTGGGAAAAATATGTGCAGTAAATTTGACAATGGGAAATATTTTTATGCTAAAAAAACTCTTACAATAAGAAAAATCTTAAAATTCTAATATATGAAAGATGAAAAACAGGAACAGATTTCACACAGGTGGAAATATAAACAGTGCAAAATGGTCTGCTTGACAAATAGATGAAGAAATATCAGTTAGGGCTGGTCCGGTGGCTCAGGTGGTTAGAGCTCCATGCTCCTTACTCAGAAGGCTGCCAATTCAATTCCCACATGGGCCAGTGGGTTCTCAACCACAAGGTTGCCGGTTCAACTCTTTGACTCCCGTGGGGGATGGTGGGCTTCGCCCCCTGCAACTAAGATTGAACGGGGCACCTTGAGCTGAGCTGCCTCCCAGATGGCTCACTGGCCTGGAGCGCGGGCTCTCGGCCACAAGGTTGCCAGTTCTATTCCTTGTCCCGCAGGGGATGGTGGGCAGTGCCCCCTGCAACTAGGATTGAGCACGGCACCTTGAGCTAAGCTGCCGCTGAGCTCCCAGATGGCTCAGTTGGTTGGAGCGGGGTCGTCTCAACCACAGGGTTGCCGGTTCGACTCCCACGAAGGATGGTGGGTTGCGCCCCCTGCAACTGGCAGCAGCGGCTGGACCTGGCGCTGAGCTGCGCCCTCCACAACTAAGACTGAAAGGACAACAACTTGAAGCTAGACGGCACCCTCCACGACTAGGATTGGAGGGACAACAGCTTGACTTGGAAAAAAAATAAAAAGTCCTGGAAGTACACACTGTTCCCCAATAAAAAAAAAAAAGTCCTGTTCCTCTTCCCCAATAAAATCTTTAAAAAAAAAAAAAAAGAAAAAGAAATATCAATTAAAACAAGACTAAGATGTTTTCACCTTTTAATTAACAAAGTTTAACAATATAATTATGAAAAAAATGTGAAAAATAATTACTTATATACTGTCAGTAGACCTAACCAGGTACAATCCATTTTAGAAAGCAATTTAAAAATAGAATGAAATATTCACAATGACCAAAAGGTGGAAACAATCCAAATGTCCATCAGATGAAAGCATAAACAAAATAAGGTATATACATATGAAGGAATATTATTTAGCTTTAAAAAGGAATGAAATATGATACTTGCTACAATGTGGTTGAACCTAGAAAACATTATGTTAAGTGAAATAAGCCAGACATAAGAGGACAAATAGTGTATGATTCCACTTGTATGAGGGACCCAGAATAGTCAGTCATAGGAAAAAAAGGTACAATGGTAGTTGCCAGGGTCTGGGGTATGAGGAGTGGGAGGTTATCATTTCATGGGTAGGGTTTCTATTTGGGATGATGAAAAACTCTGGAGATGGTTAGTGGGATGACTGTGCAACATTGTGAATGTATCTAATGCCACTGAATTGTACACTTAAAAACTCAAATTAGTACATTTAATTTGTAGTTAAATTTAAATAGTAAAATAATGATTACTATTATTAAATACTAGTAAAATATAACTATTTTAATTATTATTAATAATAATTCATTGTTATATATTATTTTTATGGTAAATCATTACTATTATTAAATAGTAAAATAGTTAAAATGGTAAATTTATTAGTATGTAAAAAAAAATCTCAAAAGTGCGACGAGTTTCTCCGTGCTAAGTGGGGACTAACAATGGACACCCAGAAGGATGTTCAACCCCCAAAGCAGCAGCCAATGATCTGTGGAGAATGTCACACAGAAAATGAAATAAAATCCAGGGATCCAATCAGACACAGAGAAGGCGGATACAGAATAATGTACAAGAAAAGGATTAAAAAATTGGTGCTCAGTGAAACATGGGATTCTGGGAATGTCTTTGTATTTGGATGTGTCATTAATGCTGTTGTATAGCTTTTGATTCGTGTACATACCTGTATGAATGCAACTATATACACATGATTTCATTTAAAAAACCATATTGTATTTAGGTATCTATTAATAGTTTATGTAAAGAAATTATTTTTTGTTCAATTAAAAAAAATCTCAAAACATATATGTATTAAGAGCCTTAAAATGACCCAGTAATTCCACATTTAGAAATTATTCTTGTGGAAATAAGGCACAATATAAGCAAAATGTTTGATGAGAATGTTATTTATAATTGCAAAACAACTCTTTGGAATCAAAACAATGGTCAAATAAATAACAGCATGTTCCTACAAAACTGGAAGCTCCTGGACTCCGGGAAGCAGGTCCCTTCTCGCTCTCCATTTCATCTCCACCATCTTCCAGTGCTTGGCACATAGGAAATACAAAATATTTGTTGAATGAATTAATATGGTGAAATGTTATGTATAAGAATATTTAGAAAGGATTTTAATGACATAGGAGATGGTGTGATGTAATTGAAAAAAGCAAGATAAAACTTGTGTATACAGTTTGATTTCAACTATTTGAACCAAGGATTCTTGTTATGGGAGATAATGAAGTCCCTTATTGTTTAAGCTGATCTGAGTTGTGGCTTTTTATTACAACCCAGAAGCATCCCAACTGATCTTTGCATGCACACCAGAACTTTAATCGAGAAGAGTTCCTCATGCTTCCCCAGAGCTTACTGAAGAGAAAAGCTGAAATTATCAAAAGTAATGTGACCATTAGTAAGTCAAGGGAGAAAATGGGAAAATTATTTAAACAAAACACAAAAAGCAACTGTAGTACCACAAAAAACACAGCTGGCTGGAGCTAGTAGTGTAGGATCAGACAGTGTTACAGACTTCACAACTTTATAAGTTATCCTTGTAATATTAGATATTTGTGATAATGATCCCGAGTCTCCAGTAACAATGCCCAGTCTGGGCAATACATTCTGTTTGAGAAAATGGTGCATTACATAACACAGTTTGGAAGGATTTTCTCTTCCACTTTTTTTCCTTCATGAATAGGCTGTGCTTGAAATGAACTTCTAGCTACCCAGATTTGGGGTCTGCCTCCATTTTCTGTCCCCCTGGGCTCAGGTAGCCCTAGAAAATAGGTTTACTCTTCACAAGAATCTGCTTTTTGTGGTACCCATAACTTCTGTCTTATTTTTCCTGTACCAATTAATCATTTACTGAGAGTCTCCAACATACTATGCTAGAGATAAAAAAAAAAAAAAAAAAAACTACAGATAAATAAATATATCCTGTCTTTGATTTGCTCACAGTCCAGTAGGGGAGACACACATATAAATGAATAATTACAATATAACATAATAAATTTTGTAAAAGCAGGCTGTTGATCACAGAAAAAAAGAATGACTAATTCTGCCTGGGCAATTACAAAAAGGCTTCTTAAAATATGCTCTAGGTTTTAAACAGGTATTGAACAGATATTCAGGCAGCATGGCCCATATATAGGTATAAAGATGTGAGAGGGCATGGAGTGTTTGGTAGAACTGATGGAACTTGATGACCAATTGGATATGGGAAGTTGAGAGAAAGAAGAGAATTTAAAATGTTTCTAAGATTCCATTCATCTATTCAACAGTTTAACACCTACTCTGTTACGAGGAAGTAATTGGATGATATTTTATTAAGAGAAAAAGGAAATATAAGGGGGAAAGCAGATTTGGACAGTGAGATGAAATGAGAACATGTTGAGTTGGAGTTACCTATAAAACCTCCCGGTATACTGGTCTAGTATGCCCCCAGAAATATGGGTCTGAGAGGGAGAGCAGAGTCCAGGCTGAAGACGAAAAGGTGGGAGCTATCAGCAAATGGAGAACTGGGCAGGACCAGATACCTAGTGAAAAAAAAAATGTGGACCTCCTTGTTCAAAAAGCAGGAAATAATTGGCATTCATGTTATTAAATGTACTAAGTTACTAACATACAAAGTGTGTTCCTTTCTTCCACAGTCTCTTATCACGTCATGGTAGTTTTTGTTTGCTATGTACTGTTGTTACAAATAAATAAAAAATTTAAATTTTTAGCATGGATTTTACTATTTCTCTTTATGTTATGCAATGCCAGATCTAAATGTAAATATCAGAACATTTAACATGTATGTAGAATTACTGAAATTATGCAATTCATATTTCATGGCTTGACCCTAGAGGGGACCTCAAGCTGGTCCGAAGAAATGAATACAAGCCAAACTAGGGAAATTAGATGGAGGAAGAAAGGTATCCTTAGGCACAGCATGGGCCGAAAGGATCTGGGGACACTTGTGGGCTGAGTTCAGAGCATGGCCCTGACAGCTGCCATGTTCCCTCTCCCACCAGCCCCCAAATCAATGCTTCATGCCTCAGTTGGGAGCTGGCAAGTCAAGCCAGTCATTTCTCCTTTCCCTGGGGCCAGCTGTCCCAACTCACGGCAAATGGGCACCTCTAAGGGCATTGCAACCTCTGTACCAGGATACACTAGGTCGTATTTGACTCAAGGGTGGACAGAGGCAGGCCCCAGACAACTTGCCCACTGCATGAGATACAGTGGTGCCAGCCTGGAGTGGGGACAGCTGCCACCGCCAGGTCTTGCCCCCAGATGCCATTGGTTGTGACCTCACCCCTCATCGCACTCGCATTCAGACCCCTTCCAGGGCGGAGAGCAGCAGTAGTTTAGGAGGTGGGGTTTAGAGGGAGAGCAGGCAGGACCCAGGGCACAAGGGACTGGGAGCAGGTGACAAGAGCCCATCCTAGGGAGGCGGGGGAGGAGAGATTGTACTTGAAATGAGATGCGGTTGTCCATTAGATTTCACTCACAAAACACAAATTCAAAAATATTATAAGAAAGTCAGCCACAGAACATTAAAGCCCAAGCGTGGGGCCCTCCCAAGCATGGGGCCCTGTGCAGCTGCACTGGGTACAAACCTATGGAGCCTGCCCTAGACCTAAGATATTGCCCATAAGATTGAGAAAAACAGAAGAGGACCGTGGAGAACCCCAACATGCGAGGTATTGGGGAAAGAAACCATAAGAGTGAAAACAAGGCCGAGATGAACAGGCAGAAGAGAGAGACAGAGGAAGGCCCCGAAGCCAGGAGAAGCGGAGAATCATCACAGCAGAGGCTTCTGGGAGGTCTGCAGATACGTTCACTTGCCCCACAAGCATTTGAACAATTGGAGCCCACATTTAAAAATCGGAAACATTCTCCTTAAAAACTAAGCTTTCCTCTCAAGTTAAAAGATTGAACAATGCTGTGTGTATATTCCTCCATGGCCACCATCAAACCAGAGAGGAGCAGCAGCTGCTCTCCTACAAGGGGCACGTGCCCACGGTTTGACAGGCTCCCCATGACTCCCCATGACTCCCTGGGGCAGCTACGTGGGACCAGCTTCGCCCATGTAGATTCCTGTGGGCACAGGAGTTCAGACACTCGGGTCTGCACTGCGGGTCTAATGCTGCAGGAAGGTCAAGAAAGAGGAGCCTTTAAAATAGGTCATTGGATTTGGCAAGCAGGAAAACACTGGTAATGTCTTAATAAGAACCGTCTGAATGGCACGACGGGATGGAAGCCAGATGGCAGTGGGTTGGGAAGTGAATGGGAGGTGATGAAGCTGAGGCAGCAAGGGTAGAGACTAATATATCAAGCATTTTTTTGTTGTTGTTACAAAGGAGGGTGATGCAAAATTACTTTGAACCCCCCCCAGCTATTCCTATTCCTCCCGCCTCCTCCTGCCCATACACTCTCTATAACTAAATATAGAAATAAAGCAACATGACGTGAAGCAAGATCTCTGTTTGAAATTTTACACTTGAGAAAAAAAAAATTAATTCGAGAACAGAAGTGGAAATTAACTGGGATTTTCCATCCTCAGAGATACCAATCGTGAGTATTTATTGCTACGGGTATTGGTGATTTGAAAAAACAAAATTAGGTTGTTTGAGGCTAATTCAGAGGTTTAAATTACTTTGTCCCATTTTATTTTATTTTCATATCATTTATTTGTTTATTTATTATTTTATTTATTTTAAGCTATTTTATCCTATGACAACATAGTTTTTGTGACAAGTTTCAGGAAAAAATCAGTTTTGTGTATATGAACAACACAGTTCAGGAGAAACATTAAAAATCCAGAGAACGTTTTGACAGCCTTACATGGTTTTTAAATAACAGGCAAACTAGTCACATCCTAAGCTGTTATGAAAAATAAGCAACATCCCTCCTTTCCATTTTTCAATAAACTAATCTTAAAATAAAGGATAACATGGGGTTTCCACCTACTGCGCCCTTGTTTGGATGTTTTCCAGCTTTGTTTGTTCATACAGAATGTAATTGAAAAGGCTGGTATTTTATCACGAACCTAGTTATGTTTGGATTTAGCAGGCTCTGCATTTTATGAAAGGTCTAAATTGGTTAAGTATACCCTATATTCAAAGGAGAACTTAACAGAATTGTGAGGGCAGAATGCTTCTTGCTGGGTGCTATTGAAGATGCTCTGATTTGTTAATGAATTTCTATGAGGTGATATAGGTCAAGTTCTGGAATCCTTCCAACGTAATCAGATTTTCACCTTGGCTTCCGCTAGTCTGTCAAAGTACAGGAAGCCTGTCCGCTCCCTCTGTGGTCTCATCTCACTAACCGTTTAGAGTGTGGTTTGCAGAGTTCACCAGGGCCCTGGGAGATGGGCAGCTTTCAACACCTAATGGTGTGTGTTCAAGGGATTTTTGTGACTTCAAATGGACGTTAAGTACATAAGACACGCTACACTTATTTTAAAAGAAAGCAACAGGAAGGGAGGAGAATTGTATAATTCTTTTATGTTTATTCAGTGAAGTTATAGAAGGCAACTAGCTTTTTTATTTAATAAATTGCTAGATGCCCTTAAGGAAACCCCTTGAGCATGACTTTCAGCACCATTAATCTACAACTGTAAGTACCATTCTTTGACGCTAATAAATAACTTGGCCTCCACAATAAGCTGATAGTGTCTGCATGACGTCCAAACTTGCAAGTCAGGGAGCTAGCTCTGTATACCTAATCCTGACAGCTGGCCTATCCTAGACTTGGATGAAGGCCGTATAGGGAGTTCATGGGTGAGTAGCTGAGGGTGTGGGAGGGAAGGGCTTTGTGGTAGGCAGAGGAAATGGATGCCATGGGGGCGAAGAGGATGGTAACATAGGCCATGCTCACTGTCTTACTTCCTCATGTTCAAGCACTCTTCGGCCACTAGAAGTCTGGTTTCTGTCCCCACTACATCATTGAAACTGGTATCTGCAAACCCCAGGGATTTTTCTTCAATCTTTATTCTCCTTAACACCGTGCAGGAGGTGACAGCCAGAACAGGACTCTTCTCTTTTGGCTGCCTTTGGATTTCCCTCTGGGCCCAGCTGCCAAGGGAGCCTGGGAAATGTAGTTTTCAGATACCCAGCCCTGCCCCTACAAAGTCCAGTGGGGCTGTGAGATAACAGGCAAATAACTGGACAAGGGCCCAATTCAAACACCGTGTGTTTCCTGAAGTATTTCTTGATTCCTCACTCTTCCTTGCACACCCACCATCCTCAGGTAAAAGTAACTTCTCCCTCTTCTGAATTTTGTCTGGATTTCGGTGTGTCTCTTTGACTGAATTTAAAGTATAATTATTGCTTTGTGCCAGGCACTGTGCTAGATGCTGAAAATACAGCTGTGAGGAGGACAGACTTGGCTTCCTTGGCTGCTCCCTTAGAGCTTCACAGAGTTTAAGGTCTAGTTGGGGAGACACAAAATTAAACATGCAATTACAGTGTAGTTTGATAAGCATTCAGACAGGGGAAGTTCAAATGTCGTAGTCCTTAAGAGTGACGTTGAAACCAAACTTGGGAGGGTCCAGAAGTGCTTCCACAGGAAGCCAAGGTCTGAAGCCAAAGAGCCAGAGGTCAAGGGAAAATGCTCTCGTTAGAAACAAAACCACGCACAAAGGCCCAGCGGTGAGAGAGAGTGGACTCACGCAAAGAACCAGAACAGAGTAGCCTGCACATAGATTTTGAAGCAGAAAATGCGAAAGAGAATAGTGGGGAAAGAAAAGGCTGAGGAGGCGATAGGGGTCATATCATCACGTAAGGCCCTGCGTGCCACATTAAAGAGTTTGGATTTTATCCTAAAGACAATGGAAAACCACTGAAGGTTTATAGTACGGATGCGGCATTATCAGGTGTTCATTTTCGGAAGTCTGTGTTAAATAACATCTCTGCACAAGTTCCATTATCCACGGCTGTTTTTATAGCACAAGCTGCCCCATCTGTCTTAAGGTGCCTCCGAGACATTTGATCTCTGAAAAGCTCCTCTTTGTTTGAGATTAATATCTCACCCTTCCTGCTACTAACTATAGGATTCCATTTATCTGATGTTCTGGAAAAGGCAAAACTATCAGGACAGAAACCAAATCAGTGGTTGCCAGGGGCTGGGAGTGGCCAGAGAGGATGACTGCAAAAGGGCATAAGGGAATATTTTGTGATGATGGAAATATGTTTTCACGACTGTATGTGTTTGCCAAACCTTGTGGAACTATACACTAAAAAGGGTGATGTCACTGCTTGTAAATTATGCCTCAATAACCGTAACTTTAAAAAAGACAAGGACATCCTTCCATCTTACTGACTTTTGCACATTCACTGTACCCTTCTTTTCTCTGTTGTGCCACTTTCTACCTTGACATTTGTGACATCTAATTACTTGTGTCCATTTAAATCAGTTACCTAGCAACGTGAAGTCTTTCCTTGCCTGTCAGTCGGTGTGTCTGTAACTATGATTTAAGCTCCTCCAGTACAGTGGGCAAAGGTTACTTTTGTTTTCTGTCTTTCCTGTAGGTAACTCAGCACTCACTAATTCGGAGGGGGTATGTTTTAATCTAGAAGAGTGATTTCGGTTTGGATAGACTCTTTGCTAGACTTTTGGTGGACTTCCGTCTGGCTCGTTTGCCAGCCCTTTTCCTTTTCCTCTTAGTTCATTTGTTTAAACCTCACTATCTATTCCTGTGCAGATACGAAAGTTTCTAACCGGACAACATGAAAAACTAATTATTGAACAGGAAGATAAAAACGAATTATTTCAAAGTGGAAAGTAAAAGGAGCACCAGTTTCTACCCTTTTGCCTTGGAAATGAAAGGAACTACAAACTTTTGGAACATCACCAGGATTTCTTTTCTCCCCAACTGGACAAGCAGCAGCCTGAAGCCTGGCAGGCACTGCCTGCTTGTTTGCAATGCCAGAAATCTGTGATTCTAAAAGATATTATGTTTTTCAAAAACACAGAAGTCTACCTGTGGAGGGATCCGGGAGGGATTTCTAACCTGGAGTGAGCCTTTTCCATGATCATTTGCCAAAAATCTGATTTCCTTGAGTTGCATGGAAAGACAAATCATGGTTTAAAGAATCCAGTTTTATCTTTGTCTCATGCCCTGCAAATATATGACAGGGGGAGTTCTAGATTTCAACTATTAGGTGTCTAACATCACTCATAGCTTGCCCAGCATGTAAAAATACTTGTTGAAATCACTTTTGTTACAACACGACAACCAACAGAATAGTACGGTCAGGCATTTTGGTTTTGCAAAGTGGCTTCGAGTTGATATACAACATAAACCTGGCAGAGATGTGAGCCTTATTGTTTTCATTCAATAGCATCTTCAAACCATGAAGGGATCCACAAACGGCTGCCGTGGGCCAAATCTGGCCTACTACCTGTTTTTGTAAATAAAGTTTTATTGACATACCACCACTCTCATTTGTTTACATATTGTCGGTGGCTGCTTTCCACACAACAGCAGAGCTGTGACGTTGTAGCAGAAACCATGCGGACTGAAAAGCCAGAGAGAATTACTATCTAACCCTTTACAGAAGAAGTTTGGTCACCTGTGCCCTAAGAAAGAACATTTTCCAGAGTCGGTTTCAGGGTCCCCGTCAGGCATGTGCTCAGGCCTTACTGCTGAAGTTAAGAATGGAAACGTGGCATCTGTGTGGTGATCGTCTGTCTCACTAATACAGTTATTTTATTTTGAATGACAAATAGGAAAAAAGTTAATAAAATTATCGTTGCGTTTTGTTCCTAGAAAATAGGCAGTTTCCAGCTGGCCCTCTTGTGATATAGAACATGTATGGCCCATGTGTTTGTGTTTTCATGTACCCTCAATAGTAAATAACTTAAAACAGCTTATCAGAAAAAGCAATTATTCTTAAACCTTTGATGAGTTACTGACTTTTTTGGATACCAGCAAAGACCTAAAGATTGACTCTTCAGGGCTAAAAATGGGCAAACTCTGTATATAATTTCAATAGTTCCCGGAGGTCTGAAGCTTACTTGTCCAGTTCAGGTAAATTCTTCCTTTCTTGAACGATGAATTGCTACTGGCAGAACTCCAGGCACAAGCCAGTGTGAGGAGGGGTATATGGAAGGTGTCAGTCCCAACACCCATGAAAAAACACACCTTATAGGCGGTCACTTTGTTTCATAAGAAAGACTGAAGCCGTAAAGGGTTCTTAGGCTGCAGATGCTAGAGTCTGGGTCCTGCTCCTATGTGATCTTAGGTATAAACAGCCACCTTTGTGAGCCTCTGAATGGCAGATGTCGCAATCTGGTGGTTAGGGGATCCCCAGTAATGGAAGACAAATGTTTGTTCAGAGGTGGTAAATGTCCCAGAATTATACAAGCACCGCACAGCTCTGAGAGCTCCCTGAGAGTCGGCCAACTAATTGCAATGACCCATCTCTTCTCTCTTTCAGTTTTGTCTACCCATTAGTAAGTCATTGTTTGCAGAAACATCTACTCTGCAGAGGTAGGATGTCACATACACTTAAAGTAACTGAGATAACTAAAAGATAACTCTGGCAAGTTAAAGATGGGAGCCGGAAGTGCTGTGATGAAGTCTCCACTGGCATGTTGACCCACAGTGCTCAGGAGTCCTGTCCAAACATAGATGATTATCATTTGCATAGAAGCATTGTTTGCTCATAGATGAAACAGAATAGATGATTTGCATGTACAGTTGACCGGTGAACAACGGTTGGAAGAGGGTTTGGGGTGCTGACTAACCCCTGCGCAGCTGAAAATCCATGTATAACATTTGACTTCCCCCCAAATTAACTAACAACCTAATTGTTAACAGAAAGCCTTACTGATAACATAACCAGTCAAGTAACACATACTTTGTATATGTATTATGTACTGTTGCTACATACTGTTATTATGTATTAGATACTGTATCACAATAAAGTAACCTAGAGAAAAAATATTAAGAAAATCATAAGGAAGAGAGAATACATTTTAGTACTTATTGAAAACATTCCTTGTATAAATGGCCCTGTGCAGTTCAAACCTGTGTTGTTCAAGAGTCAACAGTACCTGTCAAGTTGAGTGAACAGTTATGTAATCTTCCCGCCAAAATTCAAACGTGAGATTGAGTGCCCCTCTGGTAGGGTAAGCTTCTTCCAGGAATCTGTTTTGTGGGCCATGGCCACCATAGGATGGAATGGCCAAAATCACCAAAGCCCTACTTCTCGAGTTCAGCTCCTGGATGGTTCTTGTACTGCTTTATGGCTATGGAAAGGATCACAGAAGGAATTGCCAAAAAATAAGCTATAACCACCCTGAGAGCTCTGTAATACGGGGAAACTCTGAGTTGGCCCTGTGTCAGGTTACATGGCTTGCTAGAATAATTCTGGGAGTGCAACACCTCACCTACTGGGTAGTCAGTTATGCTCTTTGTCTACAGGCCTCACAAAATGCTGCCTGGACCCAACATAGCAACAGGTTTTAGTCCTGATGAAGTAAAAATAAACCAACAAAAACATCTTACCTGCCTCATAAACTTTCACCTTGAAAGCCTGTTGATTCATTTCTTAGCCTGGGTACCTTCTCTGCAAAAGCATAATTGTTTCTTCAGGTATGTGATCAATTTATCTTTTTTTCTGTGTGAAAGAGGGAAAAAAACTGGAGAATTCCCCATGCGCATGTAGCAGCTTCCTCTCCCCGCCCCCTCTCCCTACCGCTTCCTGTAAGATTGGAGATGTGTCAGTGGAAAGGGACTGAACTAGGAGGTAAAGAAAGTGGGTGTTGATATTAGCTCTGCAGTTGCTGAGTGGCTTTGACAAATCTAACCCCCTTGGGTTTGTTTCTTCAGCTATAAAAAGAGAACCTAGGAGATGATTTCTAAATTGTCTCCTTGCTCTAAAATGTGATACTGTGATTGCTTTGAAATGCCTTGGGATATTCAAAGAAACTTTGACTCCCACAGAGGGAATAAAGTCCCAGAAGGGACATGGCCTGTGTATTATTAAAAGAACTGAATTGCAATAAGGCTTTTCCCATTAAGGCATTTGGTACAGGCAAGCATTTAATAATAAACTTCCCATGAGCTCCTTTAAAGCTCCATTAAAAAGCAAACATTTTTTAAAAAATGATCTCCTTCTAATTACCTGTTATTTGAGCTTCACGTTTCCTTCCAATATGGAGTTCTGGGCATCTATGGATGCCCAGGCAAAGTTCATAGCACTCAAGGATGATAATTGGTTTGATAAAAATTCTAGATACAATGACTAAGGGGTACAAACTAAATGGATTTGTCCTAATCTCCATTCCCGAGTTCTTCCCACTCTCCTGCATCTCAGTCTTTATCATTTAAAGCAGTACTGTAAAAGCTAATATTTACTCAGTGCCCACGAATTGTCAAACACTGTTTTAAGAGCTAACACCACACAAAACATTTTTAATTTTCCAGGCATCATTCTATGTCCTTTAAATGTATTAATTTTGCTAATTCTCTCTACAATCCGATAAAGGAGATGCTCTTATTATCCTTATGTACCAATGAGTTAACTGAAAAACAGAGAGGTCAAGTAACTTATCCACGGTCACACAGCTAATAAGTGGCAAAAGCAGGATTTGAAGGCTCCAGAGTTTATACTCTTAACTAACTTTGTCATAGTGCATTAGACTTGGGCATGCGTGGATTTGGGGGGAAATGTCTTATAATAGAAGTTTTTAAAATGTCATTTCATCAAGTATTTACCATCCAAGCAAAGGCTAATTGAAAGATGATTTGGAATGACAAAATGGTTTCCTTTTGTATGTATTTCTGCACAAAAGCCACAGTTCCAAGATTATATGGAACAGCCAAATATGTTTCAGTCCTTTCTTTTCATCTCAGCTCTCATAATGAATTTCTGGGGGGAGGGGGAACTGCCAGAAGAGTTTACTTTAGGTTAAGCTCGAGTTCGCAGGTCAGGCTGCCTCCATTTAAGACAGCTGGGCTACAACTTAGGAGGCAGAAATTGATTGCCCCAGTTGATGAACATCAAGTCTACTTGGACCAGTAATTGCAGTGGCATCCCTGCTATTCATGTGCATAGCCTGTTGCTCCTCTGCCAAGCCCATTTTACAGAAAAGGAAACTGAGGCTCAGAGTACTTGATAATTCTCCTGGGGACCACATACATAGTGATAGCCAGAGCTGAGGAATTCTGACTTGCAGCACTGGGCAGTTTCCATCCTACCCTTTAAACCCACAGCTGCCAAAGCATCTGCTAAACTAGATCTTGGAGGAACCATTTCAAGGTTCATTTTCTTAAGAATCTTCAGATATGGATTTGTTAGGTGGCCTCTGTTCACCTCAAAGCCCAGTGAAACGGTCCCATCCTCAAAAAACATTTGCTTGGATTTAGGGCTGGGTAAGTGGGTGCCAGCCTAATGTTTCTTACCCAAATGATGGTTTTGGGGACTAAGATGAGAGATCATTTGAACAGTAATACATTGAAAGCTGAGTGTTTTAATCATGTGAAAGTGAAAATAAAGAGTGTTCAATCTTTGTATTTTTCATTTATTGTGATCAAATTTGTAATTAGGAGTGAAAGAGGTTATGGAACACCAGAGTTATGATGTGAAGGTCAAGCTACCCTGGTGAAAGTTAAAAATTACATAGCTTTCTCCATGATACAATTGAATAAGCACATTAACAGTTTATAGAAGAGGTTGTGAAACCTCCTAAGGAAAAGAAATATTATGTAACCAGTTTAGCAGAGAGACTTGCCTCGCCCCACATCTCAGTAGGGGGTTGAACTACATAGCTGGGAGGTTCATTCCTGTTTCATAACTATTATTATTTCTCTGGAAGGGGTTATCTTTTATTGCTAATAACACTTCACTCTCCACTTTCTCTGCTCTGTCCCCTCAATCTACGTCACCACCCATACCCAGAGCAATTATAAACGTCTAAAACAGCACCGTCTTCTCTGCCTACCAACAGGGTTATAAACCCTGAAATGTCATGCCCGGCTTTACTGGATCTGGTTGTTGGGTTGTTGAATATCTAGCTGAACCCAGCCTAACAAAATACGTGTGGACATTAAGTATCAATGACTCTCAAAGTGAACATTTTGGAAAGTGTGTTACGAAAGAGAAATAAGAAGTATTTCTGGTATAACAGCCCTAATACTTTAAAAAGGATAGTCTCTTTGTTTAGAATTTAAAACATGGTTAGTAGTAACAACATTCATTTATTTTTTTTCTAAATAATGGTCACCTACTATAAGCAGACAGTAAAGGAACTAATAAGTATAAACTTTAAATTGTTTTAAATGTCCTGCTTTTCATGGTTATTGTCACCGTTACATATATATTAGGTTGCTGAGCACAAATGCTCTAATACTAGATTTACACGACAGACAGGCAGACTATAAAGTTCTACCTGCACTGGGAATAAAATTTTCCTTTTATAACAAAAATATAGTCTTCAAATAAGAAAAAACTTTTTAAATGCAAATATTTGTCCTCTGTATTCTCCCAGATGCAATAGAGGTGGGCTTGAGTCCTAGTCCCACATATTACTACAGAGATTTTGGCTCAGTTATTTAATTTTTCTGTGTCTTAGTTTCTTCATTTACAAAATCAACATAATAAATGAAGTTGCTCCAGAGAATCAGTGAAGATCACACGGGATATTTATATCATTCAATAGGTTTATTACATTCTGTTACTAATAGTTAATGTTTATTGAGGCTTAATTTGCAGGACGTGGCCGTGTTACAAGTGGTTGACTCATCTTAATGATAACATAACAACCCTACGAAGTGGGCACTATTATCTCCATTTTACACATGAGGAAAATGAAGCATAGAGATTTTCAGCAATTTGTCCTGCGTCACACAACTGCTTACTAATAGAGCTGGATTTCAAACCCAGAAAGTCTAGCTTCAAACACCTTTTAGTTCACCAGTATAACTACACAACAGTGTCTCTCAAATCATTGTACTTAACTCATAGCAGGTCAGTGATGCATAAAATTATTGGCAAAAACTCAAAGCAATGGGCAATGGGTGTTTCTAATTACCATGCATCCACTAGGGCCTGGAGTCTTTTGGCACAAACAGGAAACGTCTTTGGGAAAAGAACCAAAATGACTGACAACGAGTAGCCAGTTACTCTGGGAAGACAAGTCAAAGAATTCCAAAGTTTTGGACGTGACGAGGCAAATGAAGAAAACATCAATACAAAGAGCCAACCCACATATGAAGAGAATGTTCGTTTTGATCAGGAACTGAGGTAAGAGTAACATCCAGTGTGTGTGGTTGTGCAAAGGAGCAGCATAGGGACACATGCAAACAACCTCTACAGGGAGATGTGGTGACATCTATCAAAAGCCTTATGCAGGCATGCCCTCTACCCAGCAGTTCCACTTCTAAGAGCTTAGTCCATACAAAGGAACACATACACCTGTCCATTTCACATTATTCATAATCAAAACATTTTGAAACAACCTAATGAATTTATTATGTGTATGGCCATGTGACTGTATTCTAAGGAAATGGCCATGGATGTGTGCAAAGATTGACCAAAACAGATGTTCGTGATGGTAAATAGTAAATAACAGCGAGAGAATGTGGGGGAGAGAGAGAAAGACGCTTCACCTGTTATAAAAAAGGAACTAAATTGTAACGCACCTACACAATTTGGGAGTTATGTTGTCAGAGTCCATAAATATGCACATTAAGAAGAGTCAAGAGAATATACTCCAAGAGCGTAGCAGGCATAATCTCAGAGCTTAGAGTACTAAAAGTAAATTTTGCTTTATTTTCTTTGTGCTTTCCAGACTTTCTGCATTCAGCATGTGTTACTTTTGTACGTAGGGAAAAACTAAAAATATTATTAGAAATAGAAATATATATTTATTTTAGTGTGAAAAAATTTCTGGTCTGTATTAATCAAGATTCTAAACTGCAAGTGACAGAAAACCCAGATCAAACTGTCTTAACAAGGAGGAATATTGCTTCACAAACTTCAGGCGTGGCTGGATCCAGGCCTTAGACGCTGTTGTGAGCACTTGGTCCTTCTTTCACCATCTTTTTATCTCTTGTCTTTCTTTCCTCTCTATTGCTTCATTATCAGAAAAGTCCTCTCCATGTGTCAACATTTCTGTGAAGATGTTTATATCCATCTCCCTCAGCAAACCCTCCAACTGCCTTTTCAATAAGACTTAAAAGTCCTGGATCTTATATTCACTGGTCATCTTGGGATCTAATCAATAGGCCCTTGAATGAAATGCCCTGATTGGTTATGCCTGGGTCACATGTCCACTACCAGAGCCAGACTCAAGAGAATATACTCCAAGAGCGTAGCTAGGTCAGCTAGGATGGCATGGAGTGAGTAGGAGACGGGTAGTTCCCTAAGAGACAATGGGGTTCCACGTAAAGAAAAGGAGAACGAAGAACGCTGACGAGGTAAAAACCACAACGACAAAGACACCAAGACACACTCACTACAAGGTTTCAGAGTTTCTTAGATCCTGGCTGTGCATGGCTAGGAGTAGCATTGGCAGCCTTGAATCGTTTAGGTCTCTTGTGCATTGAATTCAGTTAGACCTGGCTGAAACAATAAAGTGAATTTATGTGCTTATGTATCTGAAAAGTCCTGAGGTAGGGTTGGCTTCAACTGAGTCTAAGTCACCCGAGGATCTGGCGCCTACAATCTCCCCACTGGTGACATTTCCACCTCCAGATTGCACACAAAGGCTTCTGGTAACTAGGCTCTCTCCCAGGGTAGCAGATTGTTCTGGAAGTTCCACACCTCAAATCCTCACACAACATCAGGTGTGGCCCAGGGACATAGAATCTCTTTTAATATGTTCCACACTAGGCCTGTGATTGTCACCTCTCTCGCTGGCTCAAATTGGAACAATTTAAGAAGGATGGATATTCATTCTTCTCTAAATGTTTGGTAGAATTCACCAGTGAAGCAATCTGGTCCTTGGCTTTTCTTTGTTGGTAGGTTTTTGATTACTAATTCAATCTCCTTAGTAGAAATAGGTCTATGCAGACCTATTTTTTCATGATTCAGTCTCGGTAGGTTGTATGCTTCTAGGAATTTATCCATTTCTTCTAGGTTGTCCATTTTTTGACATATAATTATTCATAGTAATCTCTTATGATCCTTTGTATTTCTGTGGTATTAGTTGTAATGTCTCCTCTTTCATTTCTAATTTTATTTATTTGAGTTCTCACTCTTTTTTTCTTGGTAAGTCTAGCTAAAAGTTTGTCTGTTTTGTTTATCTTTTCAAAAAACCAGCTCTTAGTTTTATTGACCTTTTCTTTTGTCTTTTTAGTCTCTATGTCATTTGTAATTCCTGTTCTGATCCATGTTATTTCCTTACTTCTACTAACTTTGGGCTTAGTTTGTTCTGCTTTTTCTAGTTCCTTGAGATGTAAAGTTAGATTGTTTTTTGAGCTCTTTCTTTTTTCTTAATGTAGGCGTTTATTACTATGAATCATTGGCCCAAATTAAATCACAAGCTCATCCCTGACTAATCTGTGTGGCGTGAGGAATGGATACACTGATTGGTTTGAACCAATTATAGTCCATTTTTGGTGCTGGAGGAAAGGTCAACCACATCTAGATCACCAGTGAGAATGGAAGAGGGGACGGAAGTATGTATACTGCAGAGGTAAGTAGCAAACGTCTATCACAACTCTTTCAGAATCTGACATGTCTTAACCTCTATCTAGTTGTTCATTTTTGAATGGGAACTAATTTTTTTTATTGGGAAATATTGGGGAACAGTGTGTTTCTCCAGGGCCCATCAGCTCCAAGTTGTTGTCCTTCAATCTAGCTGTGGAGGACGCAGCTCAGCTCCAAGGCCAATCACCGTTTTCAATCTTAGTTGCAGGGGCCATAGCCCACCATCCCATGCAGGAATTGAACCGACAACCTTATTGTTAAGAGCTCACGCTCTAACAAACTGAGCTATCCGGCCTACCCTCCAGCAACTCAGCGGCAGCTCATTGTCTTCAATCTAGCTGTGGAGGGCACAGCTCACTGGCCCATGTGGGAATCGGACAGGCAACCCTGTTAAGAGCTTGCGCTCTAACCAACGGAGCCATCAGACCGCCCCTTGAATGGGAACTATTTCTTGAAACTACGTTCAACTTGTGGCTTGGTTGCAGAATATTGCTAATAACTTACACGGCTAAAGGAAAAATCATACATTTATTGTACGACTTCAAATGTCCCGTCCCATTTTCAACCTTTCAAATGTGCGTGCTGTTATCTAGAGGGGTGGAGACAATCACAGCACCCTGCAAACTGTCCTAGTGGTTCTGGGCAGCCCCTCTTCTCTTGGGCTGTAATAACCTGAAAACTGTTGTTGTTTTTTTAAATACATATTTTCATGAAACTTTGTTTAGGGAAACATATGGAGCTGTGAAATGTCAGCACACTGGGAGGAAAGCAGGAAGTGTAAAGAGTTCTGTGTTCCTGTCTCTCTATTTACAGAGCCGGTTCAAAGTCATGCAGGGTTAGCCAGAAAAACAAAACGATCCAGGCTTGCTTTGGGTGACATATGTCCACTAGGACAGTCACTAGCTTTTGGGTTGGAAAGGTTTTCAGTTGATGGCACAGGCTAGGAATGAGGTGTTTTCTTTTCATCTCCAAAGGGAAGTTTGCACAAATCCTTTCAGAGGCGGCCTTTTCTGTGATAAACAATGTGCCTCTTGCCAGAGATAGCAATACGAAAGACTCAGTAACTGACAGCTTCAGAGGGGGGGAAATGTCACCACGGCGTATGTTATTGCAAATGAGGGACAGCTTTGAAGTTTACATGATTAAAATTGCTCTGCACATATAACAGCAGGGCTTGGCATATGATGTGACTAAGTGATCTGTTTTCCCATGTGACAACTACTGCAGAAAATCCCCCATCATGTCTCACATGAGTCAAACAGAATTCTGCAAAAGTGTCATAAAATGTCAGTGAAAATATTTTTTCCATCAGGGCCCAGGAAATGATGGAAGTGGGGAGAGGAGGGTCACAGAGGGAAGTGGTCCGTCCACCTGGCCATCAGAGGTCTGCCACACATACAGAAAGGGTACCCAGCTGTCTTGTGCATGACAGCACATAGGGCCAGAGACTTGCAGCACAACATGGCGAGCCCTGCCATGGTTTCCTGGCTTCCCTCTACACTCACAGAATATCGGCCACTAATCAAGGAGTTGCATTATCAGGCAGTAAACAGAGACTTCCTGTTTTGAATCTCTGATTCTTTTTTTCTTTTTTCTTTGTTTTTCACACACCAGCCCTCTCCTGAATCTCTGATTCTTGCTGCATTACTATTTTAGCCATTGGTCTTTCTTGGCCCAAGAAGACCAGGTCCTATGCAATTCAAGGGCCCCAAATGGCTGAGTCCCCAAAGGAAAACAATTATCAGCTCTATATACACAAGGAGCATTGCAAGATCTGAATTAACGAGTGCTTACAAAGTCCCACAAAGCATAGAACTATCCCAATTCATTAACTGTCAAATTGATTATTCATAAAAATTTCATTACATTTGAAAACCATTCTACGGTTAGATTTGATTTCACTCAAAAGAACTCCCAAGTGTGCATGATGACTGCCGAAAGTCAGAGCCAATTGCAAATTAACTGCATCCCTCCTTGCCAAAGGATTCCAAAAGCACAATTACAATCATCTCTTTTTTAGCCAAAATTATGTTTAAAGTGGAGATTGGTGCATTTAAATATACAGAGGGTACAAAAAAAAACACGTACACATTTTAAGAAAGGAAAAACCTGTATTAAAACGGTAATACCATGAATGACACGTGCATTCATTTGATTAATACCATCTTTTGAGTGAACGACATACTACACACTGCTACTGTAATTCAATTCAACTTCAAAAAGTAATACAGAGATAACATCTCTTAAAACGTGTGTACATTTTTTTTGGCACCCCCGCATTTGCTAAGAGGTAAGGGAAGATGTAAGACCTTGAATTCTCAAACAGCTGGGTATTTATTCACGTCACGCTTAAATGCAAAGTTCCTGTCTTCTTCCCACGTCTCACATTAGGGTTACGCCTCCCTACACTGCTTGCAGCACAGGGCTTAGGGTCTGCAGAAACCCGAGTGGAGTGGTTCCTGTTCACGTAGTAGCCGGTCAACAGGTATTTAGGTGCCTACTATGTTCTAGGAGATGCCCTAGGCACTAAGACTACAGCCCGGAAAACAAAATAAATCCCTACCCGGTTGGATCTTTCAGTCTAAAGGGGCCAAAGACTATCACCAAATAAGTTAAATGTGTAATATATTAGGTGGTAGTAAGTGCGAAGGAGAAACGTAACGCAGAGAGAGTGTAGTGAAGGTTGCAGTTTTTAGACATAGTGGCAAGAGAAGGCCTCATTGAGAAGGGATTATTTGAGCAAAGAACCAAATGGTGAGGAAGAAAGTCAGGCAGTTATCTGAGGGAAAAGCATTCAAGCTGTGGGAAGGGCGAGTACAGATGCCCAGAGGAATGAAATGTTGGGTAGTTTGAGAGCAAGAGGCCAGGGCAGTTAGAGGGGAGTCATCAAGGCTGGGACTAGCATTTGAGGAGGTCAGAGAGGTGACTGAGAACCAGACTGGGTAGGGCCTTGGGAGCCATCGTAATGAGTGTGGACTTTATTCCAAGCGAGATAGGAAGCCTTTGGAGGCAAAGGGTGGCATGACCAGATTTGCATATTAACAAGATGACTAGGGCTGCAATGTTGAGGACAGACGGAAAGTGATAAGAGCAGAAGCGGAGCTATCATAGCTTTTGCTCTTGCTGTGGCCCTACCTGTGGCTATTCAGTCATCAGCTGAGAGACATTGGCAGCTGGACCAGTGTGTACGTGAAGGAAACGATGAGAAATGATACAATGCTGAATCCATTTAGACTTTTCAATTCTTAATTTGCTTGTTTTTTTTCCTGTATAACCCGTTCCCTCCTCTCTCCACTATTCCCCACTCTGTTCAGAGGAAACAGAAGCAACACAGAGCAGGAATGGGTGCTCCAAGACCGCAGAAGCATCAGCACACCCTTGACTTATTCCATTAGAGGTTCTGTCCCAGCCACCTTGATCTCCATGCTCCATCTCTGGTACCCATGGGCCACTGTCCTGGGAGAGGAAACAGACAGGCCAGGGTAGAGCAAGCTGCTCACAAACACTAAAGGAAAAACATCCAGCCAGTGTTTTGTTTGAGGAACCAGTTTGTCACTGGGGATTCCTTTGTCCTTGCTTCCAGCAGCCGCCCTGGGAGGTTACCACCTGCTTTGTTGAGTGTTGGTCTCCCTGGCACCCATTTCGTCGGGCATGCCACAGCCATTGTTTCCCTAAACTCCGATGATTTTTCTACATATGAGCTAAGTACTGGGCTTTCCCTTGAGTCTGACATCAGGAAGGACGCACTTTTATAGGATGGTCTCACCGTGTTCTGCTTCTCCTGGGGCTCAGGTACTAGCTGAGGCCGCGGGCTGGTCTTGAGTCCAGTAGCTGGTCAAGTAGTGGTGGGTTTGCAATAAGAGGTCTGGTGTCAGGATAGGGGTTACAGATAAACTTGAATAGTATAAAAATGGTACATGCCTATTTAAAAATATTCATACAGTACAAACATTTAAAAAGTGCAAATTAAAAATTCCTACTCTCTAGGTGAAACCTTTGGAAATAGTTTGATTCTAGGTGTTTGTTGGAAATGCAGATTCATGGATCCCCTTCTTTAGTGGGGATCTACTTCTTTAGTGAGAGCACAGTGTTGTGTTAATATGTATTTTAACAAGTTCACCAGGTTTCTGTTATGGACTCTGGAGTTTGAGAGGCCTATGGTCCTTCACCTTTCCATTAATACAAAATGTGGGTATGCATATCATTTTACACACACACTCACACACTCTCACAGAGTAAACATGTACCCTCATGCACAAAGGGATTCATACACCACAAACTGAATGTAGCTGGGCTAATTTGACTCCACAATACAGCCCGGATAACCCTCCATACCAGTAGTGTATGCAGCAATATTTCCTATTTTAAAACAGTTCCTATTCTACAGCAGCGATGGACATACACTATTCACCTGGACCTCCATTGTTAACCATGTGTGTTGTCTTCAGTAACTTCGAGCTGGTTTTGGATTCCTGCTTGACCAGTTTGTAGCTGTGTACTTTTGGTCAAGTATTTAACACTTTTATGGCTCGTCTTTTTCTCTTTTGTTTGTAAAACGAACTTACTAACAGTCTTCCTGGGGTTGCTGTGAGGATTGACAGAGCTTACCTGAAGGAAAGTATGTGACATTGTGCCCAATGCAGGACAGGTAATGACATAACTAACTTTCAATCATTTTCTGGTTGGCCTGGAGGAGGGGGAAGTCCAGCTGGGTGTGTGTGTTCCTGCTCTAGAAACTAGTAATGTGTAGGGCTACCCCCTAATGTGTAGGTCACCACACACACTACAGAGGTGTCAGGCCATGTCTTACTAAGAAATGAACTCTGGTTTATTTTTTAAAATATAAGTTATCAAGAAGAAGGATAATTCATAAAAATTTGCCAAGTCATAATAATTAAGTACAATTACCATAATTAGCCTGACCACAATCTTTGCATATCCAAGTATTGCCAAGTCCTATTAGAATGCCCTCTTTATTTCTAGCAAATATGTGGTACTACAAAACTCCAGGGATCAGAAGAATTTGAACAACTTTCAAAGTGTGTAACAGAAAGGCAGACTCTGTTTTGGCACTAGATTTGGTAAAGATAAATAATATGGGTTATCGGGAGGGTAAAAGTATCAATTAGTCATTTACATGTGGAATCACTTTTATTTCCAGAATGTGTCGTGTTCACTAAAGCTCTGGGCAGGATTAGGCTAAACTGAATGTGTTGCTCAGAAGGCTGTGTTTTGTGGTAGGAAGAGGAAGTTCTGGAAAATCAATTAGGAACTCAAAGTAACTTAATCTTGTTGATTGTTCCCTCTTAATGGGGGAACACCCATGCAATGCTGGAATGACCAGCTCCAGGAAAAGATCAGACTTGTAGGCCAAGCCTGTATCATTAAAGTAAGGGAGAGAGTTAAATATCTTCCTGGTGAATTTTGGCCAAACACACAAACACACACACACACACACACCCCAATCTAGATTTTTCTAACACCAAAGGCAACAATTTCTTATTGCTAAAAACTATGTGTAGAAGGTTCCTGTTTGAGATAGTGTTGGGATGAGGAGGTGAAGAGAATTTTAGTGAGTGACAGGCTTTTTACTAAAAATGATGACTTTAAGCCAGATAAAGCAACCCCAAACGGGACAGAATGTTGAAGATTTGGAAGAACATAAAAATGAAGCCCCAAATGATTACAGGATGGCAGAGGATAGAGAAGAACAAGTAGGGTGATCAGTGTAAGACCAGAGCACAGAAGCTTTTACCCAAGATGATCACTGAGGGTGGAGGATAGAAATTAGGCTCAGGCAGCAAAAGAACGGAAATGGGCATCCAGGAAGGAGAGAGGGCAGACCTGGGCTTTCCTCTTCCTAGCGACCTCTGGTCTCAGCACAGGGCACAGGTATACTTTGCTTTAAACAAAGCGTTATGAACTGAATGTCTGTGTCGCCCCAAATTCATGCGTGAAAGCCTAACCCCAGTGGGGGGGGTTGGAGGCCGTGAGGCCCTCAGGAGGTATTTATGGTTAAATGAGGTCGTGAGGGTGGGGCTCTCCTGATGGGATTAAGTCCTTATCAAAAGAGGAGGCCACACAGGATCCTGCCCTGCGCCCTGTGCTCTGCCATGTGAGGCTACAAGGAGAAGGTGGCCTCTGCAAACCAGGAAGCGGGTCCTCGCCAGACACCAGATCTGCCAGACGTGTGATCTTGGACTTCCAGCCTCACGACTGTGAGAAATATGTCTGCTGTTAAGCCACCCAGTCTATGGTATGTTTGTTACAGCAGCCCTCACGCACGACGACGCAAAGCAAGCACTCTCTTATCCAGAAGAGTTAGAGGGATAGGCTGTTCTGAATAATTGAATTGTAGTTTCCTAAGAGTTCTTGAATTCTTTTGCATTTTTTTTTCAGAGTTTCCTAGACATGCTCACATACACTGATCTGTGCTATTATCAGAGCACACTCTGAAATAGGCATTATCAGCTCCTTTTTACAGATAGAAAAGCTAAGTTCCAGAAAAGTAAATTTGGGCCCCAAAAAGAAAACAAAATTCCATGAGACATGATCACGTGCTACGTCTGGTTATTCAGAGGGAATGCTTCCTCTCTCTGCTCCTCATCCTCTTCCTTGCCACCGCCAACTCTCACTGTCCTTCACAACCAGAAAAGGGGAGTGACTCGCTCACAGTTACCCAATCCTCAAACTCAGGCCTCGTGAGCTAAGATCAGTGTACTTCACAGGATACTAAGGGGACTCTGACTTGTTACCGTATTGGTCGGTGTGCAGCAGGAAACAATGTTCACTCCAGATGGTTCAAATGGAGAGACGCTAATAGAGGGGCTGCTTACAAAGTGTGGGCAGGGTACTGAGAACAAACATGGAGGTGGATGCTTCTGCCTCCTGCAATAGCGAAGAACAGTTACTACCCCTAAGAGCTGGAGGAGGAGCGGGGGGGATATAGCTGTCCCCAGCTCAAAGGGCGTTGGAGCTGTGGGTGTGCAGTGGGCTTCACTGGGAAGGAGGCAGGTAGTGCCAGGGGTGTGTGCTGAAGGCAGAGGAAGTGGAGAAGAAAACACCCCAACCTCCCTCGCCCTAGGCCCTCAGCTCTCCAGCTGGTACCTACCAATGGCCAGCAAGGGGGTCAGCCAAAATGAGGCCATCTACGTGTGTAGCCTTTCTGAGCAAAGAGCAGGGCAGCAGAGAATGGATCCAGGAGGGAACAGGAAGGAGACAGGCAATAAAAAGGGAATAACAGCCAGCACTCCAACTTCACAAGGTTGGAGTTCCCCCAAAATTCCTAACACAAAAATAAAGTTGAACATAATTTATATAGGTTCAGGTCCATAATCTCTTATTGGAAGTCCTTTGGGCCAGATGTGTCTGGAATTCAGAATATTTTGTATTCTAGACAGATAACAATGTACATAAACTGTATCATTTATACATAGCAGGGTCTCGGGCAGCACTTTGTGGTAAAAACATTTATAGTCTGCAGCAAATGGTATGAGTAAAATAAAGGAATATAAATACCTTTTCATTTGTTCAGGTCATTTTTTGCTACCAAACGAATTTTGGAATTGCAGGTAAGGGATTATTGATCAGTAGTTCAATTTTCAGAAGGCACCTAGGATTGGGTGGCATTTTATGGTCATTATTACAAATGCTGATTGTCCTTATTTAGTCTTTCTTTTACTACCTACTTATTTCTATGTATTTTTTGGACCCCAGAAAAATAGAAAATTACCATATGTAAGTTTTTGGGTTTTTTTAATGTTAATTGAAAAATAGGGGTGGCTGGTTAGCTCAGTTGATTAGAGCATAATGTTGATGGCACCAAAGTTATTGGTTTGATTCCCCACATGGGCCACTGTGAGTTGTGCCCTTTTTAAATAAATAAATAAATACATAAATATAAATAAATTTTAAATAAAAAATTTTAAAAAGGAGCACGACGATTGATTCGCTCTGCAGAAGTCTCTATCCTGGAAATGATTCACAGCAGGATTCAACTTTAAATAGCAAGCATCCTCGTAGTTACAATTCGGCTTTGTTGACAAAGAGCAGGGGACATGCTACTTTTCCTGAGTGGCTTTGACTGGTGTGTCAAGGACGACCCCTGAAAGTGAACAGGACATCTTCCTAGCTCTGTCCTCTGGGGGTTGGCGCCCTCTGGAAGGCCCAGGTTAGCAGTGTGAGGAATGGTTTCTTGGAATTCAGTGGGGACCTTTAGTGGTAAATTTGCTGGCAGGCATTCCTGGTCTTTAAGCTCTGAAAACCACAGTTCTCAGAACGACTTAACAGGAAACCTCACCCAGTAACAGAGGAAGCTGAGGAAGGAAGGAAAGATGGCAGTGCTGGGGGAGGGTCGGTATATTAAACAATAAGCAACGTCACACGCCTTGGGACTGTGGCTCGGTGGTCAGAGGAAACACCCACATTCACACCTTCTTTGCTGCCCCCAATGCTCCCCGGGGAACCTTCCGCTCAGCTAGCCTGGATCATTCCTCACTGTCCAGGCTGACACAGAAACGTCCGGCCTTAGGACACTTGCGCTCAGGGTTCCTGTCTCCGCAATGCTTCCTTCTCCTGTGCCTCATCCTCTCCGTTTCCATTGCCCAACTCTCACTGTCCTTCACCACCTTCAAGGCCTCTTGGACGAGGAAGCAAGTGCTGCTTTCTTTCGACTCTGGCAGCCAGACTTTCCGGATGACTCTCCTGTATTTCACCTTATATTAGAGAAGTGGTCATATTCTCTTTCCAAAATTAAAAGCTTTGCTTATTTACTACTTTTCTTCATTAATTCATCAAGCCTTTAGTCGAAACCTAGTCCGTGTAGGGATGGTGCCAGGCTTGGAATTTGAAGTAAAGAAGACAGGTTGCCTGCCACACAGAGCTCTCCTAAAATCCAGCCAGAGAAAACAGGCAATATCAGAACAGAGTCGCTGGGGAGCACCTCAGAGGGATGTGTCACCCCGCTTGGGTGTGTGCTGGTGGGGGGTGGTCACGGAAGCTGAAACCTCAAAGTCAAGTGGGAGGTGAATGAATGAATGGTGGGAAAGGACGTTCCTGGCAAAGAGAACAACATGGCCAGGCCAGGAGGCTTGAGGACTGGAATACATTCCAAGAACTGCAAATAACTGAGCACAACTGGTATATGCAAGTCAAGCAGGAGGGTGCAGTGAAGAAAGTATTGGGGAACGGTGGAGCTGGACAGAGAGCAGTGGCAGGAAGGATCGTGGTCTTAAACAACTCCGTGGTGGAATTAGGTCAGTCTGTGGGTGGCCCTACGTGACCTGTGTTAGATGAGGCATTCCGCGATGCCCAGGCCATGATAGGATCACCTGGTACCTTAGGCTGAGTCCCACAGAAGCAGATTCTGAGACCAAGACTGAAGTGGAAGCAGGTTAATCGGGAGGAGACCCCAAGGACTGTCAGAGGAGTGGGGAGGTGCATCAGGAAGGAGAAGGCAGGCACTACAGGGAGCACTGACAAGCCATTATCGCTGTGAGCATCTGGGCTCAGGCGTCTGGAAGGCTAGAACAGGCTTTGGAGTCATTCCACTCGATGGGGGAGGAGGCTGGGGTATTACCCACCAGCTGCCCTCAGTCGGCTCAAGGGCCTGCTCTCCAGGGCTTCACCCCCCAGCACTGTGGTCTGCCCTGTGTGAGGGCCCCGGGAGCCTTCAGCTGGAGAAAACCTGCAGATGTGTGAAGAAGGAACCAGTGAAGTGACAAGGGATGGGGTGGAGACATGAGCATCTGCCACGTCTGCTTATTCAGATGGAATAATTTGGAAAAAACATGGCAGATTTGGGAGTCAGGGTACGAAAGAGATGGCCCACTTCAGGGGTCAGTGAAGAGTGTTGGCTGAAAGGATGAGTGACAACGTGGGGGCAGTTACAAGCGAAGGCAAAGCCAGGAGCTGGCATCGGGACTCTCAGCACTAGAAACCTGAAGGGTCTCTTTAACCTGCGCTATTCTATTAGTAATCTATGCTGCCAGAAAGTCACCGTTTCACCGCAAACCCAACTTTATGCAACAATGCCTCACATTTGCAAGCTTCTCAGTCACGATTACTCTTCATCGACCCCATACTGCTTTTGGCCGCAAATAGCTAGGTCAGCTGGGTAAGCAGGTTGAGTCAAATACCTATTCCCTATTGAGCCAGGAGTCCAAATCTTATCTTTTTGCTCCAAAGTCCAGCACTCACTCCAGTACACTAGGCCTTCCCAGGAAGTACGGTCACTGGCAGTGGACCACGTTCTGAGTGTTATCATACATCTTTGTACATGTTTAGTTGGCGCTTAGAGTCAGTACCAAACTTCTCGACTCCTGGAAGGTCCCTTTTAGCTTCAATTTCTTACTTTAATAATGATCTGACCTAAAGTAGATGTGAGCTAAGGTGGTGCTATAAATGGAATGGTTTTGTACCCGTCCCCCCAAATGCACGTGTTGAAATGGGGCCTTTGGAAGGTGATTAGATCATGAGGGTGGAACTTTCAAAAAGTGGGATTACTGCCCTTTCTGTTTTTATTAAGCCACCCCATCTACAGTATTCTGTTATAGCAGCTCGGGTGGACTAAGACAAAATGGGTAGATAGATCTCCTTAACTGTGGAATTTCATGTACATATACTTAGGCAGAAAGACGCTGACAGAACTAAGCTTGTTGAACGCCTACTATGTGCCAGACAACTTGTAAATGTCATTACTTTACATATGGAGAAACCGGGGCCCAGCGAGGCTGAGTAACTCATTCAAGGTTATGAATCTAGCAGGGCACCGCCAGACATGGAATCTATGTCTTACCAACTCTAAATTCCATATTCTTCTACGCTTCAAGAAAGGTTTTAAGTGCGTCATTGCTAAGAAAATTGATACGAGTTATTTTTAGAAACGCAACAACAAGGTAAGCATTGCCCAGAGGAAATCATTTTTGGGGGCCTCAATGATGGCGTGATACGCCTCTTACAAAGACACCTCCTTCAGCTGCACTGTCAGCAGTGGCTGGGAGTCTGGGCTCTGGGGCCAGACCACCCTCATCACACTCTAGTTTGCCATTCATTCCTTCCTGACTGTGTAACCGTGGGTAAGTTATTCAACCTTTCTGTGCCTCAGTTTCCCCATCATCAAAGGTAATAATAGCACTTACTCTGAAGGATGTAATGAACATTAAATGAACCTCATGGTGCCCTGGTGCAGAGTAAGCACTCAGTGAGATCAGCTGGATTTCTTATGTCTTCAACATATGACCTGGTCTAAAGCAAGTAGGGGTTGACCTGAAAAGTCCAGGAATCCAGGGCCCAGAGAGGAGAGAGAGAGACCCATAGTGGCCAAGTGCTTTTGTGTTCTGAGCAAACTGACAGTGTCCCCTATGGATGGGGGAGGATGAACTCGCCAAGCAAGTGGAACGTTGAAGGGTGGGCGGTGGTTCTTGTCACAATGTATTTTGGTCTGTGGTTTCTCTGAGCCATTTTTATCTTTGCCAAATGACCCCCTTGGGAAAATGAGGCAGCTTGACATGTAATAAATAACCAAGATTTGAGAGAGGAAGTCAGAGGTTTCCCAAGAGAGGACAGAGTACTGGTTGTGGGAGCTCAGAGTCCGGCCAGCACCTGGCCCATGGTGGGTACTCGGTCAGCATCAGGGAACTAAGGGATGATGTAAATGACTTTGTGGTGGAAGACCTTCCTCCTTCCTTGGACAGAGGCCATTTTCTTGATGGCAGGTGGCAGGTGGCAGGTGGCAATCTATGTTGGGCTGACCTTAGTTGAAACAGGGTGGTTGCTGGGCTCCCCACCTCTAAGTCAAGAGTGCAAAGGATGCTGGATCCCCCACTTGCGTCTCCTAAGGGAACCCTGTCTGCCAACGCGCCCTAACAGCTGCCTGGTCACGTGATAGGGAAAAGGAGAAGGAAGCCTTTGCCTTCTCTTGGAGTCACGGGGGAAGTGGGTGAATTATTCACTAACTCCCTCTCTACCTTTCTCACTCACTCATCAGTTATTGGGTGTTGTAGTAGCTTCCTAGGGCTGCCATGACAAAGTACCAGAAAGCGGATGGCTTGAAACACAGATATCGTCTCTTGTAGTTCTGGAAAATGGAAGTGCAGAATCACGGTGTCAGTAGGGCCACACTCTCTGAAGGCTCTGGAGATGATCCGTCCTCGCCTCTCCCTGGCTCCTGGCATTTGCCGGCAATCTTTGGTGTTCCTTGGCTTAGAGTGACTTCAGTCCAATCTCTCCTCTGTCATTGCATGGCTTTCTTCCCTCTCAGCCTGTGTCTGTATGAACATTCACACGTTTTCTTATAAGGACACCAGTCATGGGGCTTAGGTTCCACCTTAATTCAGTATGAGCTCCCCTTAGCTAACTACACCTGCAAAGGCTCTATTTCCAAATAAGGTCATATTCTGAGGTTCCTTGTGGACAGGAATGGGGGGGAAATGCTATTCAACCCAGTATAGGTGTCTTCTTTATGTCAGATACCCTGTCAATTGGCCTAGATATAAAGACAAGTAAGAGAGGTAGGCATATAAGTACATTATTGTAATTCCATGAGATAAACATGAGCTAACTTTATATTTATTGAGCACTTACTAAGAGCCTGGAACTATTTTAAACAATGTACATTTTCCATCAAGAGATGAATGGATAAAGAAAAAATGGTATACATACAATGGAATTTTATTCCGCCATAAAAAAGAAGGAAATCCTGCCATTTGTGACAACATGAATGGGTCTTGAGGGCATTCTGCTAAGTGAAATAAGTTAGACAGAGAAAGACAAATACTGAATGATCTCACTTATACGTGGAATTTCAAAAAAAAAAAAAAAAAACCTGAATTCATCGATACAGAGAACAAATTAGCAGTTACCAGAGATTGCCAGAGGGTTGGGAGAGGGTGGGAGTGGACGGGACAGTGGCCGGTTGGGAAACAGGTAAAGGTAGTCAAAAGGTACAAGTATCCAGTTATAAGTTCTGGAGGTGAAATGTACAACATGGGGACAAACACTTCCTTCTCCTTTTCTCTATAACATTACCAGGGAGCTCTGCGTGCTGTTGGCAGACAGTGTTCCCTCAGGAGACACAGCGGGCACCCAGAATTCGTTCCACTCTCAACTTGGAGGTGGGGAGACCAGTAACTGCCCTGCCTCAGCCAAGAGCAGCCCACATAAACGGAGGTGCCACTGGAGTTACCAATATTATATACATATTTGAAAGTTGCTAAGCGACTACATCTTAAAAATTCTCATCAAAGAAAAAAATATTATCACTATGTGAGGTGATGAATGTTCACTAGACTTATTGTGGTGATCTTTTTGCAATATATACATAAGCAAATGTGTACGTTGTACACCTTAAACTAATACAATGTTATGTGTCAATTGTATCTCAATAAAAGTGGAAAAAATAAAATTAAAAAAAATGTTAAATATGCACTTAAACTCATATAATCCTCACAGTGAACCTAAGAGGTAGGTAGTATTATCTCCGTGTTCCAGGTAAGAAAACTCGAGTTCCAGAAAAGCTAAGTAACCTGCGAAAGGTCACAGAGCAAGTTCCTTTGGCTGTGGCAGTCAGGGCATACCTCTCTGAGGACGTGGCATGCAAGCAGAGACTTGGACGAGGAGAAAGCAGCAGGCTCGGGAAGGCTGGGGGCAGATGGGCTGAGGTAAGTGTTTCAGGCAGCGAGCAAAGGCAGTGCCAAGGCCCTGAATCCAGTATAAGTTCAGCATGTGCAAGGGTGGGGACAGGAGGCTTCTGTGGCCGAAGCCTAGTGCAAGGCATCCAGGTGAGGAGGCCCTTGGGAGCAGGGACGCCTGTGGCCTGATTGGTCTTTATAAAGGTCTCTGGCTGTGAATGCAGAATGGTCCACAGTGGGCAGGTAAGGGAGAGTTGGGAGAAAAGGCTGCTGCCAGGACCTGCTGATGTATATAAAGGAGAAAGGGCAAGAGAAGCACTAGCTTGCAGCCTGAGCACCTGGGTGAATGGGGATGCCATAAGGAGATGGGCAAGACGGGGGCACGCGGGACTCGGGACATGAGGAAGTACTGAGTTTAATGCTGTATGTCCATTAAGCATCCATTGGTCTTTGAAGCCAGGGGACTGAATCTGAATGAGGACCTCTGGGTTGAGACTCCTGCTGCTATCCACCGTAGAGGTGGGGCCACTTCTGCACGAGTTCATGGGACTCTGGTCCCCAAACCTGGTTGCGCAGTAGAAAACCCCAGAGGGCATTTTCAAAATACAGATTCCTGGGCCTTAGCTCAGACTCACTGAGTCTTCATATAAGAGGGTCCAGGAATCTGTAGTTTTAATAAGCCTAGTATAGACTTAAACAATAATAGCTTACTTCTATTAAGTGCTTCCGATGTGCAAGCACTTTACATTCTTTGTTTTTTCAGTCTCATAATAATTCTATGAGACAGAGATACTCCCCCACCCCACTCCGTGCACGTGTAACAGATGAAAACATGAAGAAGGCTGAGAACAACTAAGCAATTTGCTCAAAATGTCAGAGCAAGTCCAACGAAGCATCTGTGGGATGAGGAGATGAGCCACATGACTCAAACCATAAGTTGATTTTTCATGAATCTCCTGAACAGTCAGGCCCCCTTTCTTTCCTTCAACCAGGAGATTTCTCTACATACTGCCCGTGGCTTACTTCCGAAAAGCTCTCTTCAGCGTCTTGTCCTGAGTCTAAGTTAGAATGTTTCAGCTGTCTGTCCATCTCCTCTTTGAGTAAATATTTAAATCAGATTTCAATTTTTCCTCTTTAATCTTTCTAAACAAAAATAAATCTTGCCCTCTGGACTGCGTCTGCCGCTTGCCGTATATTTAAGAGTCCCGTTTATCGCACACAGCTCGAGTGCTGGTGAAGTGGAACACCAGCAAAGAGCAGATGGCTGTGGTCCAGTGTGGGGAAAGGAAGGCTTCACCAGCCTCAGCTGACCTCTTCGGCATCTGCTCAGTCAAAGCCAGGCCACAGTCCTCTCTGATACTTCAGGCCCATCACAGCCTTTTAGGGAAACAAGGTTGCTTCCCCAGCTCTTTCACAAGCTTTCGTTTGGCTCAGGTCTGCCAGCACACCCCCAGGTGAAAACCTTGAGAGGGAGTGACGTCCCAGACAGACTTCCAGATAGCAGGATACAGCTACTGCTGACGGTCAAGACAGCAGAAGCTGTGAACTTTTTCATAACACAGAAAAATGCGGCTGCTCAGTTGGTGTTTTTTTGTTCTGTTTTTTAGGAGGTAGCTCCCTGGGCCCTCAGAGATAAGTCAGCTAAATGAGAAATTGACACTGTCCATTCAATTCCACGTGAATTCGTATGAACCCACTGAATTCCAGAAAATTCTCTTTCCTACCTCAACTCCCGCCTCGTTCTCTTAATTTATAATTTAGCTGAAATTTACCAAGACACTCAGCAGTCAGGATTCTTGTTCAGAATGCCCTGCAAAATCAAAAGTGAAAAAGAGACCTTTCCCTCTCCTCCTTTCCTCAACAGTCTTCTCTCTGTGAGGCCAGAAGCCCCACCAGCCAGCTTGCCAAGAGCCACCCAGGAACAGATTTGCTCTCTAATCTGTTGCATCTGTTCACCCACTCCTACTCCCTGTTAATCCCCCACATGCACTGTTTGCCATAAAAGCGCTGCAGACAACTGGGAGCGAGACCGTGGCGCTGATTCACGGGCTCCAGCCACACTCCCATTTGTTCTGTTTCTTTTAGAAACAGAAGAGGCAGCCACCTTCACTCCCCGCAGTGAGAGGATGCTGGATAATTCTCTTTGGTCACAGGGCCAGTTCCAAACTCCCAGGCTGTGAGGCCGAGCCTTCCTCATTTACGTGTTTGCGTTCACCGATTTCATGCTGATGACTTAGTTCTATTTATCTGGGAATGGTTCTGATTCAAGCCATGGGAAAGTCAGGAGGCTTGGGTGGTCTTTATGGTTCAGTAATTGCCTTGCTGTGGGGTCCTGGCTCAGGAAATCCTCCTCTCGGAACCTGCATGTCTCCATTTTGAAAACAGGGAGAAATCTTCCATGCTACAGCTATTTGTACTGATAGAAGATAAAGCTTTATTTAACAGATAGAGCTTGTGATTTATTTTCTTCTTTTCCCCCTTTTTCTGTTTTAGTTGTTCCATAGCATTCCAGTGCATCCTTGATACCCTGGCAATCTTTATAGACAGCTTAGTTCTTATCTATTATAGTCTGGTTATGTGCTCCCAAATTCACATGTTGAAGTGCTAACTGAACGTGAAGGTATCAGGAGGTGGGACCTGTGGGAGGTAACTGGGATTAGATGAGGTAATGAGGGTGGAGACCCCATGGTGGAATTAGTGTCCCGGGAAGAGGAGGAAGAGAGAGAGCTTCCTCTCTTGGCCATATGGATAGAAGGTGATAGTGTTAGTTTATACTAATTACCTGTTGTTAACACTTAAAACTCAACTGTGACACTATCTAGTCTTAGTATCTGTTTCAACGGTGGTTTCGAAGTCACCTTTTCCATCTCCTCTGTGATAATGAATGTTTATTTGATTTTTCTAATTCTTTTATGATTAATTTTGAGATTTTTGTAGTTTGTTTAAAAAATGATACATTTCAATTGTGCATCCATTTGTGATTTTGGTATATGTGGTTGTGTCTCCTTTTTTATTTATAAACTTGCATGTTTTGCTCTCTTTCTTTTATCTTTAATAATGCTCATGAAATCTGTTTATTAGTCTTTCCAAGTAATTCAATTTTGGATTCATTTGCCCTTTCATTGTTTTATTGATTTGTTAGATTTTTGTCTTTATTAATTTTATTTTCCTAGTTTTATTTGGCTTGCTTTCTTACTTTTTAAAAACTTAATTTCAAGTCCCAAATAATCATCAAAATAAGCTCCAAAAATATGAATAGCTAAGCAATAATAATTCTTGACTAAAATAGGAATTTGTTTTCTTCAAAAATAAATGGACACTAGTAGTGTAAAATGGATATTAATGTTTAGTTTTGCTCCTGTAATATGTATCCCCCTTCTTTTTGGCAACAGAACATTAATTTCCCTCTGGGGACAACCTTTTCCTCATCCTCAGTCTATGAGATCTCAGCTCCAAGCTCAAGGTGGAGGCACATGACTCAGTCCTAGCTAATCAGAGTTCTGCGTCTACCGGGCCATAGTCATTGGTCCAGGAATGGGCACGTGACCCAAGATGGGCTGATCAAAGCTAGAACTACTGGGAAAGAGACTCTCTCTGTCCTTCTGAGATTTCAGGTACTATGAAGCAAAGGAGTCTGCAGTGCTAGAGGGCCACCTTTATTGCCACTAGAAAGAGACTAAGAATGAAGTCAACACAGAAACAAAGAGATGGATTCTTAATGACATCAGCTGAACTCTTGACCATCATGTCTGAAGCTGGTTCACCCCCTTTGAACTTTCTAGTTATGTGAGAAACTTCCCACTTTTATTTAGTGAGTTTGAATTGGGCTTCCTTCACACACCATCAGAGGAATCCTGATAGATTCAGACCATGTCACACTATTTTCCATGAGAAACGGGTCCCTGCATCTCTCTTGGCAGAGAGACGTCAAGTTACCATGGCAGTCAACCCACACACTTTAGCCTACGAATCTCTGGTTTCTTGGCTGGATCCCTCAATGTTCCTAATTCCCTCCTTGGAAACGCTCACCCCATTGGCCTCTTCAGCATGCATTTCCACATTATTTGGTTCTCCAAGTCTTCTAGTTGAACCCACCTTCTCTGAATGGGGCATGCATATCCTTTGCAGGGCAATAGGACAAATGCAGCATTTTTTTGGGGGGGGGAGGGGGTACATTTTACTGAAAGATATGGGGACGATAGATTACTTGTAAATTAAAATGAATATTCTTCAAAATAAAAGGAAAAATTGACGTGAATCTTTAAGATTTCAAAGAAATCTTATGCTGATAACAGGGTGCTTTATCCAACACACCCTTAATTTTCTGGTGACATACACTTAGGAAATAATTTCTCCCATTTTAAGGAAACCCTCTGTTGACTCCATATTGTCCTCCAGCTACAGACCCTTTAATCAACTTTCTTTAAAGCAAAACTCACTGAAAGAGTTATGTGTAAATTTACTGTCTCTATGTCTCTTCATCCTGGTCTCTCCTGAACCTACCCCAGTCAGTCTTCTGCTTCCACTTTGCTCTTGTTAAGTCCCCAGTAGATTCCATGTTGTGAAATCCAATGGGCAATTGTCTGCCCTCTGCTTATTTGAATACTCCAGAGCTGAATATATAATAGCATCTCCTCCTGGAAACACTCTTCACTTGGATTCCAGGACCTTCATTCTGCTGTGGTCTCATCTCTCACAGTGGCTGCTCCTTTCAACCACGTTTGCTGGTTTTTCTCATGTCTCAGACCACTTAATATGGGGGACCCCTCAGGTCTCAGCCCTTTAATGTCTTCTCTGTCTATGTGTTCTTCTTTTTTTTCTTTTTCCATTACAGTTGACATTCAATATTCTTTTGTATAGTTTCATCTAACCACATGTTCTGATGGGGTGGTCTCATCCAGTTTCATGGCTTTTATGCATTTTATATACTGATAACTTCCAAATTCATATCTCTGGCTTGGACCTTTCCCCTGAATTCCAGCTGCAGACTTGCCATTACCACTTGGCTACCTAATATGCATCTCAGACTTAAACACACCTAAAAAGGAAATTCCTAATCTTTCTAAAACAAGCCTGTTCTTTCCCCACCTGACTGAATAACAACTCTACCTTTTATATTTTTAGGCTTCAAACTATGGAGTCAGTATTGATTCCTCTTTTACTCTTATAGCCCACATCCAATCAATCAGGAAATGTCTTGGTTCCATATCCAGAATCTCCGCTGGGACCACCATGGTCTACGTTGCCATCACCCATCATCTCTTGCTCCCTCATGTTACTACCTTAGGCTCCTTTCCAATCTCCTGGTTTCTGTCTTTGCCCACCTAGCAACCCGAGTGATTCTCCTCCTACCAACCAGAGTGATCATTTCAATACGTAAGTGAGATCAAGCCCTTCTTCCATTTGGAACCCTCCAGTGGCTTCTCCGTTCACTCAGGGTAAAAGCCAAACTCCATCTGATAGTTCTCAAGTCTTCCCTGGATCTTAGCCTCTTCTTTATCTTTACTCCTTCCACACCAGCCGTACTAGATTCCTTGCTGCCCCTCAAACATTCCAGGCCTGCTCTTGGCCCAGATTTCTTCCTGCTGCAATGCTCTTTCTCAGGTTTGCATATACTTGCTCCCTCACCTTCTCAGCTCTTGGGCTAAATATCACTTTTCAGTGATTCCTTCCCTGACCACCTTACTTAAAATGGCATTCTTTTGCCCTCTCTCCTGGTACCTACTGTTACTCATCCCTGAGTTTTTTCCCCTTATTCTTATCACTATTTCATGCACCATGACTTAACTTAGGTATTCATTTATTCTCTATCTTCTTATACTCTAGAGTAAGCTAATGAAGGAAGACTTTTTTTTTTTTTTTTTTTTTTTTTTGCCTGGTTTGCTCACTGTTGTGTAAATTGGTTCATGGCAGGTACTCAAAAATATTACTTGAATGAATTGAATCAACTATTAAAGAACAAATGACACCAGTTAGTTCTCTGTCATGATGGCTCTTCTCTAAAAAGTTTGAGATTCTCTGTTAGGAAGTAGCCAAGAGCAATGCAGGGTTTGGAACAGGAAAAAAAGAGGTGACAAAGGAGGATTTGGGGCAATTGTCCTGGGAAAAGTGTGCTGGATGGATTTGAGAGTGGGCAGAGAAGAATGGGGAGAAAACTGCGGGCAGGTTGGCCAGTAGGAGGACATTTTAATAGCCATGAAAAGAACAAACAATGACTTTGGGGTTTAAGCTTTTGTGACTGGGACACAAAAGAGAAATACCAATATCTAGAGAGGGCTGCCTGAGGCAGACTGAGTTACAACTTTCCTTTCCTTTCTTCCCTCCCTCTCTCTCCGTCTTTTCCTTCCTTCTTCCCTTCTTTTCTTCCTTCCTTCCTTCCTGCCTTCCTTCCTTCCTTCCTTCCTTCCTTCCCCTTTCCTTTTTATTCCCCATTTAAACAAATGACTTTAAAGATTATTTGAGCAGAAAAGTGAAACTATTACTTTTGAATAAACACCATATTTGGTTGAAAAAATTTTTGTCAGTCTCATCCAGACTGTATCTCTTTGAGGAAAGGGGTAGTCTTGTTTTTCCTCAAGAAACATGGGAAGGCACTAATAAATGCCTTAACACATTTTTCTACAATGCCATCTTTTGGCCCCCAAAGTAAAAATATATTTTTAACATTATCTTGGTGATAATTTAAGAAACAAGACTAGCCTAAGTGAAATAAATCAGAGAAAGACAAATAATGTATTAACTCACTTATCTTTGGACTATAAAACAAACAAACAAACAAACATACAAAACTCAAAGAAAAAGAAATCAGATTTGTGGTTAGCAGAGGTGGAGTTGGGGGGAGGAGAATTGGATAAAGGTGGTCAAAAGGTACAAACTTCCGGTTATAAGGTAAATAAGCACTAGTGATGTAAAGTATGATGACTGTAACATGGTATATTTATGTGACTTCTGTATGGTATATTTAAAATTTAAGAGAGTAGATCCCAAGAGTTCTTATCACAAGAAAAAAAACACACTTTTTTTTCCTTTTTTTGTATCTATATGAGATGATGGATGTTAACTAAACTCATTGTGGTAATCATTTCACAATACATATAAGTCAAATCATTATGTTGTAAACCTTAAATTATACAGTACTGTAAGTCAATTATATCTCAATAAAACTGGGGCGGGGGAAAAAAACAAAACTTCTGTGGCCAACCACCTTTGCCCTTAAAGATAACCCTTAAAGATAATTCTTGCAGTTTTTCTTTCTCTCTCAATATCCATTTGTCTTTCTATCCATCCATCCATCTATCATGATAATAGCAATCATGTATATAGCTCATTTACATATACGTTCCAGGCACTGTTTTCGGAGCTTTGCACATATCAATTCATTGAATTCTTACAACAACCTTATGAAGTAGGCTAACTGCTGTAGAAACCCATCATAGCAATAGCTGAAGGCGGGTGTTTGGCAGGCAGCCTTCCACATGGCGATTCAGGGGCCCAGGCTCCTTCCCTCAGGTCGCCCCATCCTCCCCCAGGACTTCAGAGTCCCCTTAGGCACGCTTAGCCAGCCGATGGGATAAGAGAAAATACGGAGGATCACCTAGAAAATCTTTATGGCCAGGCCTGGAATCAGAGCACATCACTTGCCTTACATACCATTTACTAGAGAATTCAATCGCCCAACAGACCTGAGAACAAGAGAGGTTGGGCTGGGAAGAACAGCCCTACTGTGTGAAAAGTTGGCACATATGCATCTTTACCAAATGTGGATACTAGTATGCTATTTTACACACAGGCAAATCAAGGCCTGGAAGGTAAAGAAACTTGCCTAAAGTTGTACCAGTAGTAAGTGATGGAGCCAGGATGCACACCCAAGCTGTCAGCCTTCAGAGCATGGGCTCTTGATCATTACAACTCTGACGATGACGATGTTCCACGGAAGTTAGGTCAAAGTGAAAACCAATCAGCCAAATAAATGGAAAAAAAAAAAAAAAAGGCAGCAAGGACTCCCAGGCCCCCAGACGCTCCCATTTTCCTGCTGTTTCCCCTGAGTATACAGCCAAGAGGGCCCAAAACTCAGACACAATCGTGCCCCCTCCCCCAGGGACGTGATACTCAGGGAGCCCGTCTCAGCAATCCGCCCACTGCCAATGCCTGTCACCTTCCTACTAGGTGACATGTTGTCCTCTTACTAGGAAGCCTGCCTGAGGTGGGTGGGGCCGTGCGGGAGGGGTTACCTGGAAGGAGGAGAGGGGCTGGTGGCCAAAAGACTCTCAAAGTTGTCCTTGGCACATTTCTGCTATAGGGGGCCATGTCCAGAATGTCACAGAATGTCGCCTCGTTTTAGGCTCTCTCATGGGGTCAGGGAAACAGAAAGGACCCTGGAGAGTTTGCTTCCACTCTCTGCTCTGCTACCCATGGGTGGCGTGACTTCCGGCAAGTCACTCAGTCATGCTCTCTGGGCAAAATAAGGAGGTTTAGGCCTAATTGGGACATAAAAAGGGTCTTAGAACCAAAAGTATCTGATTAAAACTATGGGTCCTCTCCCCACGAAATGCACAAACCCACCTAATTTTGCAGGAATCTACAGACTTCCGGAAGGGTATCCAGGAAGCACCAGTTAAGATCAACTGGATTTCAGGCACATTTTAGCTCTAATGCCCTTGTTTTCCAAAAGCAGTGAAGAAAGAACTGCTTCCTTTGACTCTGCTGCCTCCTATGGAAGGAAACCTTCCAGACACCTCCTAGGTTCCTGTGTCAGCCTTCCTGTGGTCTGCTTGGACCTTCCCACGAGCCAAAGGTCTCTGGTTGCCTGGAACTGAGTCCCCAGACCTGCTGGCAGATGGCCTTCTCCACGGAGGCCTATGAAAGCATGAGTCATGGCAGATCGCTTTTCTGATTCAGAGGTAACTTTTATTTGACTAAGGAGGTTTAAGGGGCCTTGTTTCTCTTTGTGCCTGCTAATCTTTAAAAATCATTTGCTTCTTAACTGTCAGGGAAGAGTTTCTATATGCAGTCCGGGCCCCTGAAGATGGAGGAGAGGCTGGCTGGGAGAGTCTTGCAGCTGTTCTGAGCACAGGAAGTCCAGCAGCTATTGTAAAAGGTAAGGGGAACTATAAATACTGTTAAAAATGAAAGCCTCCAAGTTCAAAGGAAGTCCGGATGTTATCCAGTTTGGGCTGAGGAAGAAAGGGGGCCTCCCGAGGGAACCTTTCTGCTTCCTTCTGAACCGTTGGTATTCCCTACTGACCTCCACGGAAAAGCCAGAACTCTTTAGCATTTCAAATCCTCTAAACTCAGGCCCCAATTCGCCTTTCCAACCCAAGGACCTAGGGCTCCACTTAGCCTTCCAGAGTGACACCGAATGAGCCTCCGGCTTTTCTAGGTACACACTCTCATCATGCTGCTCTGGAGACCGCCCTTTTCCTCCTTTGTATCCACTTCAGCCCCATCCTTTCTTCTGGCCTGTGTCTAATGCCTGCAAACTTTTCCAGACCGTTACTAATATAAATAAGCATAACTGCTCTTTATTGAGCGCCTACCACATGCCAAGTGTCTCATCAACTTTAACACATCTGACTCCTTCAACAAGATTTTCAGGCGAGTATTATCATCTGTATTGTATAGATGAGGAAATTGGGTATGAAGGGGTTAATTAAGCCTTTTGAGGTCAGGAAGCTAGTCAATGACAGAACAGCAACTCTTATCCAATTGGCGTGGAAACCACCAAGGCTTACCCTGCTTTTACGGGCAGGCTGAGGAGGTACCAGCCATGTTCTCAGGTGACAGGAGCCAGGATGCCGTGTCTTCAAGGTGACAGGGCCAGGAAAGGCCATTCTAGGAAGGTCAACAGGTGACAGGCCTCGTCAGAATCTTGAGCCAATCTCCTGGAACCCAAAAGAATCCAAGTTTTATATTCTTTCAAAACCTTTTGAGAGGTACACACTGCTGTCAAGAAAATCTTGCAGTGAGCATGGAACTTTAGCCTTGAGATTGTAATCACAGGAAACGCAGTGTTTAGTTCCTAAGCAACCATAATTCTTTTTCTTTCCATCCTGCCTGTCCCTTTATATACTACAGTGGGATCTCTGATGCCTGCAGTACAAGTCCAAAATACTCTTTAGTAACATCAAAGTGGTATTTCAAAAAAGCTCCTGGAGATCCTGGCCCTAGGTAGCACAGGGAAAAGGCAATGACAAAAGCCAGTTTGCTGAACTCACGCTGTCCCTATGTTACACACACAGATGAAGCAGACCAGCAGTCTACTGCATCATGTATGCACATGCACACTGGACGGTCTGCATGTGACCGAATGCTGCAGTCCCCACCCGCACCCTGCCCGGTCTAGGGTGAAGTCTCCTCTCTCAGTCCTGGTAACTTCTTACAATTCTTGCATTCTTACAGTCCTTGCATTCTTCTTACCTCACTGTTTATGAGCATCTGTTTACTTGAATGCTTCCTCCACTAACCTGTGAACTCCTTGGAGCAATAACCATGTCGGTCCTCATCATCACCATTGTCATCATTACCGTGGTGATAGTACATGTTTTTCCAGCTCACTGTGTGACAGACGTTGTGCTAAGGGTCCCGGTGTGTTTGCTGAAATCCAATCAAAACAATCTTGTGAGGTAGGTGCTCTCAGAGTTCCCTGGGGCCATTTGATTCTTTGCAGTCTCAACGTGTATAGTTCAGCGCCGGTCTACCTTAACTGAAAGGCTCTTAAGAAAAAAGCCATTAATGAGAAATCCTTCCCCCCTTTAGTGCAAAAGAACTCTTGTCCATACCCACATAGGAGCTTTTGGAAGGGAATCGTAGGTTGCCAATGCAATGTCAAAATACCACTAGAAGGAGTGGGGAGATAAAAGACAGGCAGACCTGGATGTGAAACGCCTCTACCAGGCTCTGTGACCTCGGACAAGTTCCCTCACCACTCTGAGCTCTGTTTTAACAAATGTGAAGTGGGGGAGATAACAATCGTCTTAGGGTGCTGGGAAAAACGAGGGAGAAGGGGACACAGGCACAGGATCTGGCGCGGCACGTGACCCAAGTAGCTGGTTTCATAAATTGTGGTTATTATCAGCATTATTTTCATGGTCAGGATTCACCCTTTAATATAGAGAGTAATACAAGCTGGGGTTTAGCCTGCATTGATGTCAAGGCAGTTTTTAGTGCTCTACAAATAATTAACTAGTGTCCCCCAAGGCAGAGAACTATTTCTCTCCTCATAAATTCAGAAATTGCTTAATATTAGAACATGAACTCGCCATACGAGAAATATGAGAATACTCAAAACATATTATTTGGTCTAGGGTTAAGGTCCTTCACATCTTCAGAAGATTTCCCAGGACCGACTTGAGATTAGGGTCACCAAGAAAACTCCTGTTCTGGGTCAGGAGACACCCCCACCCCACAGAGCTCACTCCACAGTAACTGCGCTCTGCAGGTGGAGGGAAGGAGGCAGACACAGAGCCCTTGGAATAATCTCTAAGGCACATCACAAGGCAAACTTCAGGAATGCTCACAAACAAAGATGGCTGTTGTGCTTTCGGTTGCTACTGGGTGGTTTGCCCAGTCGTTCGCTGGCTGGGGCATTTGCCAGCAGCCTGCAGAGACAAGGTGATGATGAAGCCAGCCAGATGCAGCCTAGGATTCCAGGCTGGGCTCCTGGGCTCCTGCCAAGCGCCTCGGGCAGTCACGAGATGTCTTTGGGCCAGGAGATAAGAGGCTTAGACAAAGTCTTTAATCTCTCCCCTGGCTTCCCCATACCACATTTATGGAGCACAAAGCTGCTAGCAAAGAACCAGCCTCTAAGATTCTTTACTGGGGGAACCACTTGGGGCTGCAAGACCCCTGGGATTCTTGGGGATCCTTGCTCTGCCGCTGTCAGCCACCACAGCAGGCTCAGTCTCAGCCTGGGCAGAAGAGAAGGGAGAGGGTTAGGCTCTCTCCCCCCAGCTCAGTGTGAACCAATTCACTCAGGTTGCTTTCTATACCGGTAAGAATGGCGAAGTTCTTACGGACGGTGGAAAACAGCAGAGGCAAGTTGAAGCCAAGCCACTGCATGGCTAAAAATCTGAATAAGGTTGGCACAATAGGGGCTCCCTGGAGGACTTGGCTCCCAGGTGACAGGTACAGAAGCTTGGGGGGAAGCTTCCTGGAGACGGTCACCATCACAAGGCATGCCACAGGAACCTTTCTGGCATGGCTGATGAACCATACCTCTTAGGGGGATGTATGAGGAGCACCACTTTCTCTAAATTAAAACTGTGGGGGTGGCTGGTTAGCTCAGTTGGCTAGAGCACAGAGCTCTTAACAAGGTTGCCAGTTGGATCCCCCCATGGCCACTGTGAGCTGTGCCCTCCACAACTAGATTGAAACAACTACTTGACTTGGAGCTGATGGGTCCTGGAAAAACACACTTAAAAAAAAGTTAAATAAAAAAACTGTGAAGAACATTCCTTCTCGTTTAGTTACTGCCGCCTCCACCCTGTCTCCTATCTTTTATCTCCCCCATCTAGCTATTATTTTGACATTGTATTGCCAATCTTTACAATTCAGTTCAAAAAGCATACCCACATTATTTCTTGAGGATGATAAGATCTTTTGCATTAAAGGGGGAAAAAAGCATTGGCTGATGTTTCTACTAAATATCTTTTTTTTTTTTTAAACTGCTTTTTAATATCTTGGAATAAGATACTCTGCTTTGTCCTGGTGTTCCTGGTGTGTTCAAAAATGTTTTTCAGTAGGCCTTCAATCTGAAAGCAGATTTTTTTTTTTCCCCTCGTACATTTCATAGGTGTTTCTCTAATGAATGGCAAGTCATCTTCAGTGATCAGCATCTAGAATCAATCACTCCGCAGGCCCTTAATTAAATCTTCAAGTTGAAACTATGTAGTGAGATCCTTTATCAGAATACAAAAGAAAACATAAGCAGGCTTGATTTCTTATTGTAACGGTGCCAGTTTTCCATAATCTGACCTTCGCTTCACATCAGTGGACCAGAACCTTTCTTCAAAGTAGCTTATATATTTTTTATAGCCTAGATGCTCAAGATGACGACAGAGGATTATCTTCGGTCATTAAAGATGCTGGAACATTCTTTATTACAGATGGGAAAAAAATAGCCCTGTGGTTAGTTATGACTCCCATTTGAAGCTGATTTTGTCTTTTGTTGTCACAAGGTGTGGACTTCAAATATAGGATTATAAGAAACTACGTTCTTTAGGACCAATATTTAAAATCAGATTAGATATGTGCTTCACACATTCTGCAGTCATATTTTACAGAACAGTGAAAGGCATGTGTGATCATAAAAATGCAAATATGCTCACAAACAAGAAAATGGTCTGTATTCTCTTCCCTGAGCAAGCTGTATTTATGATCAAGAAAAAATTCATTGACGCATTGCTTTCAGGATATATGCTATGTTTTTATTCTCCCATGACCTTTTTTGTGTGTTTGTTTTGTAAGAAAAAAACTATTTGTTTTTAATCCAAAAATCCTTCTAGGACATAAATAAATAAATGATCAGTTACAGGGAAAACTGACATCTCCACAAATGCCCGTGTCAAAAAAAATTTAATTTGACAATGAAGCTTTAGGTCCACCTTAAACATAAAACATACAATGGTAAATTTAAGACAAGGTGCAAACTGTGCGAGTAATAGTCTCACTCAATTTGATGTTTGCCTGCGAGCACATTCAAGTCTACCTTTCCCCTTTCCCTTTCTGCCCAACATCTGGGCAAACTGATGAGATAGCCCGGGTGCTTTGTCCTTTGGCACCACTGGCCAGTTCAGACCACGCGTGACCTGGTCTGTGTGCAGGGATGTGCAGGAACCCTCACCCACCTCCACCTTCTAACCACAGGAAAATCCCAAGCCGTCTCCTTGCCCTGCTCTCTCTCGAGACACTTCTGGACCTCCTTGCATTCCCCCAAAAGTTTCATAGCGTGAGTAATAAAGCTTTTCATGTCCTCTTGCTATGTGTGTGTCGTCATCAGCTTTGACAACTGAACCAGATTTTGTGGTGGGGGCGCATGTCCATCTAACCTCTGCAGGGTGATCACAAGCACCTGTCTGTGTACACGTATCAGTAATTACACCTGTGAGCAAAAAACAAAACCACAAAGAAATAGAATGAAACATTAACAGGGATCATCTCTGAGCAGTAGGATATGGATATGATGTGTCTTTCCTCTTCAAAATTCCTGCTATACACACATACTTTTTATATATAATCAAAAAGCAATGTAGCATGCAAATAGTCAAACATATTCTGTCTTAAGAGAAAAGAAGGAAAATGCTCAAAGCATTTTGATTAGTTTTGTTAACTACGAATCCTGAAGTACATACACAACAAAACCAAATCAAGCCTCCCACGATCAGCTTTTTCTCTCTCTCCTAAAAAGAAAAAAGGGAAAGGAAAAAGAGGAAGTATAATTGCATGCAGTAAAGTTTGATTTTTTAGGAAAGTTCTAATTTAATCTTTGAAAGACTGGGATGAAATCAGCATGAGGAAACATATTTCTGCTAAAACACACACACGCACACACCACGTATCCTCAGGACTCAAAGTCTGAATTGAACTCTTTTAAACCTAGAACCAGTTAAAAATGTTAACTAAAAACGTATTAACAGTAGCATCCTGTACATGTGTGGCCATTCCCAGTCTTGCAGATTTTCACTCTACAGATAGGAAGTCTTGTTCTGTGAATTTCCTGTTAGAAAATTGGAGTGGGAAAGGGCGGAAACTATTATATCCCATACACGCATGCCCTCCTGTGGGTGACGTGTGATTTCCCCCATCTTAGAGCTGAGGAAACTGATGCACCCTGTCACATGACTAGGAACTTGCAGAGCTAATAATCAGAACCAGGCAATGTGACTCGAAAGCCCCACTTTATAACCCAATGTCGTGCGAGGCGGCCTGCAGTGTCTCTAGTCCCGCTCCCCACCTAAGAACGTGGGATGTGGCCAGGCCAAAAGGAACACCCACGGAGCCATAGGTAGGGGAGTCATGACACTATAATCTCACTGGAGGCTGGAGCCACATGACCTGCAAACTACCGTCCGCTTTTCAGCCTGCCAACTGACCGACTCCCCAACCAACGCGGCCGAGGCATTTATCAGTGGCTAATTGGCTAACTGGTTACAGCTGACGGCCATCTACTACCTGAGCCAGCATCTTTCCACGTGAGGCTGAGAGCCTGGAAACTGCTCTCTGGGACTGTCCCCACACCCACCCCTCACCCCCCCCTTACCTTTGGATGGTCCTGATGCAGCCTGATGTAAAGAGGCTGAACAAATGATGATGTTTCCCACTGAGAGCAGTGAGCCGCAAAATGGAGCCTTCAGAATCACTGGAAGATTTGTTAGGACAGATTGCTGGATCTCACCACCAGACATCCGGATGGTGCCTGGGAATCTGCATTTCTGACGCATTCCTGGTTGATGCTGCTTCCTGGCCACTACACTGAGAACCAGTGTGGGAGAGCAGGACCTTACCTCTGGGGCTTTCCTACGCAGAAGGTTCAAGCCCTGGGTCTCAGAACCCTGGAGGAGTTCCTCTGATTTGTGGGATGTTTAAGGCTGACACAGGGCCAGGGTGGCCACACTGAAACTTCCAGTCCTGTAGGCAGCCAATCTCCACACACTGGGCTGCCTCCACTAGTCAGGGCCTTCCCTCCAGAGTTGCTTCCTCCTCTGCTCTTTGTTGGTTAAATAGCTACTCCCCCAGGTGAGGTTTCCCTGGGCCAATTACTCACTTAGGGGCCAGGAAATGTCTTCTTTTGTTTCGGTCCTCAAATCCCTGCGTTTAAACAGTCCCCCCAAGGGGGTGTTATTAGGCTTGGGGAAGTGAGAAAGGAACTTACTCTCCTTAGTCTCGTCATGGGAGAACAGAGGCTGGGTCCAACCCACAAGCACTGTGGTACTTGGCCACTTACCAGGTGGGAGAAGCTTGGGGAGGTTTTTGAACTACCTCATCTGCAGAACGAAGCATTCCCTTGCCTATCGTTTGGGGAACTATGAGGATTAATTTGCTTCCGGTAGAGAGGAGAAACCTGCTCAGCCTTTAAGGTACATTAACAATTTGACCAGAATGGCTTTCTCTGAATCCTTAACACTGGCAGGAAATTAAAGAGAGTCTCAAGAATCCGGGGGAAGAAAAGTGTTATTCCAGAGGGTAAACAGTTTGTGTTCTGATGACCAGTTTTATGTGGCAGGTGGTAAAATGCCTTGGAAGTAGTGCTTAGAAAAATGTCAGTGCACAGGCCCCCAAATAAAAAATCATGGATGATTCCAACGCAGAACTGAGATGTAAAGAACCCCCTACTTGGCTGCCTTTGCACATGATGTCCTAAGGTCTCAGGTTTTCCCTACCCTTCCCATAGTTCTTTTCTTTCTGTCAAACCTAGAGAAAAATCAATTAGTTTTGTTCTGTTGTAGAGGTCAACATTTGGACGACTGGAATTCTGGGTAAGTGTTCCATCATCTCAGCAACAGGGCCAGTTAATGCTGTCAGGGGGAGGCCTCCAGAGGGAAGCCCTTACTCAGCCTTTGCTTTGACAAAAAACCATCCCCGTTCTGACACAGGCCAAGGATTTTGAGTCAGAACTCTGGGCACCAGCTGAACCCAATACAGGCCTGCCTCACATTCGGCATGGCCCACACAACTTGCTGATGACAGTTGCTTGGGTCTTGCCAAGGGAGAAAAATATGTAAATTATAAGCTGAAGTGAGAACAGTGCGTGTTAAGTCCTGTCAAGTTACAGTTGTCGGACCAAATCTTGCATGTCACGAGGGGAGCCAGGATGAAAAACAAATCAAGTTCTGTCATGCTATGTCTCTTAGGCACTCGTCCCCGTGGCCCTGATTCTTCTGGCTTAAGTTTCTCGGTGTTAAGGCCTGAGCTTTTGCAGTTTTGACCTAGTCTAAAGCCCGAGGTAGCACACAGGGGATTGAGCACGTGCTCTAGGGATTCCTGGAATGCCTAGACACAGGACCCCAGAGAAAGTGACAGAAGGATAGATTAGGGGAAGAAAAGGTGGACAGACTGCTGGTGAAGGCACAGGCAGCCAGAAGGAAGTGTGTGCTTGCAAGAGCTCTTGCCCTGGGGCTGCAGTTGATGCTGTGGCCCCATAGCTCGAGGAACCATAGACCCACTCAGCTAGGTGCAGCTACCTGGCCCAGCCCCAGGTGTGAAGTAACCTGGAAGGCTGGCGGAAGAGCCTGCAGCACCCCTCGCTTCCCAGAGTTCCTTATTTATCTCACTCAGAGATAAGCAGGCTAGGACTGTGCCTTAGGGAAGTTTGTCTTGATTCTGTTCTATCTGTACTTATTGATATCGTTGAAGGGAGCACCAGGTAGTTTCATTTTACTTCAGAAACAACGCAGACCAGCAGCTTCTGTCATCTGGGGACTTGGCAGAAATGCAGAACCTCAGGCTCTACTCTGGATCCACTGAATCAACATCTGTAATCTAAGATGCTCCCAGGGAACTCCTACGAACATTAAGGACTGAACCAGGGGCTTTATCATGGTTCTCAACTTGGCTGTGTTTTTGGAGAGTTTTAAAATATACTGATGCCTGGGCTCCATCTCCAGAGATTCTGACTTAACTGATAGGGGTTGTGGCCACAAGATCAGGATTTTTTAAATGATTTCAAGGTGACTATAACATGCAGTACAGTTTGAGAACCACAGCCCTAAAGTACATTCCTATTTTTCTCCTAGGCCAGTGCTTCTCAAATTTTAACGGGCACAGGAATCATCAGGGGATCTTGTAAAAAATCAGGTTCTCGTTCAGTAGTCCTAAGAAACAGAGATTCTGCCGTTCTAATGAGCCCCCAGGGGCTACCTGTGCTGCTGGTCCAAGGACCTTACTTTGAGAAGCAAGGTTTTAAGACATATCAGAGTGACCACTGGAAAGAAAGGCAGGAAATAAACCACAGGAAAAATCCAATTGTGTATTACCTGGACCTGGGCAGCAGGGTAGTGTGGGAGAAAGACCTCAGATTCAGAGTTAAGCAGACCAGAGTTCTAGTGTTCTGCCTACCAATTTACATAATCTTTCCTTGACTAATTTTCATAATCGTTCTGATCATTAGTTTCCTTAACTGAAAAATGGAGATGAGAAGCCTATCTAGTAGAGCTACGTAAAGCTATAAGGTTACCTACCATTCCAGGGTTTTCGGTAGAAGTAGACCTAAACAGGAAACAAAACAAATACTAAAAACCATATTACAAAATAAATTTTCTTGATATTAAAAAATATTTGAAATTACATGTCAAAAGAGTACACCACAAACCTCAGAAGATCAACATAAAATAACCAACACCATGACGTATTTTAGTTAATTACTTGGCTTTAAAGAAAATTTAAAAATCATTAGGAATATAGGCAAAAAACAAGTGACTTATTAGAAAAAGAATATTAGATTATCATGTCACTTTTAGGCGGAAGAAAATGGAGTAACAGATTTAAGATATTCGATAAAAAAAATCTGAGCCAAGGATTTTATATCCAGCCAAACATACTCTCTAGTAAAAAGGATGCATACAAGCTTGTCAGCAACATGCAGACTTTGGGTATTATTGTTTTTCCCATGAGCCCTTCTTAAGCATTCTACTAGAAAACAAGCATCAGACAACCAAAACAATTAGCAAGACATTAACATCAGTACTGATGGTTAGTATTCAATATAGTAACTTGTAAAACTAAGACTAAATGAAGGTTAAATGAAAGAGGGTATGTTCTGACTTCGTATTAGGGTGATACTTTTGAGACGATGGTATGTGAAATGTTAGATAAAGTAAATAAGTGATTACAGATATTTTATTCCATCATACTTTGTGTCCTTGAGAACCATAATTATCAGTGTTGAGGAAAGGATATATAGATATAATACAGAAGAGCTAAAGTAAAAATATCATCATCTATATTTGAATTGGAAAATATTTCTGAACACTTGAAAGACCTAGTAACAATGACTAAGCTAGTAGCAATGAATTGTCCTAACAGCCAGACTGTGGCTTTAAAATATTGTTTTCCACTAAAAGATACCAGGACTTCTTGGAGAACTGGCCGATTTCAGGTTTGGTGTGCGAAACGTACAAAATGAACCTGGAACATCTTGTCATACTAGATAGCAAGCAAGAGTCATGTCACAAGGACTTAGCAGCCTCCTTAACGGGGCTATCATTGACCAAAAATGGGCAACTTGAGTTTCAATAAGGATAAATTACAATGGATTGAAATTCAAAAGATACCAGGTTTAAACCCATGAAATCCATAATGATATTTTAAAAAACTACTGACCATCTTTGAAGAATAATAAGGAACAAATCCATTGCCTTGATAATTGATAAAGGTAAAGAATCAAACATTATTCTGGCTTTCCTATATATTTTTTTACACAAAATATTCAAATCCAATTCACCATATTACCACACTAAAAGAGCAAAACCATATAATTACCTCAATAGATGTACAAAAGGCATTTTATAAAACTTAACATCAATTCCTAATAAAAACTATCAGCAAAGTTGGAATAGAAGCTAACCTCCTTAGCCTGACAAAAGGTATCTATAAAAAAAACCTACTGTAACACCATATTTAATGGACAAATAGTGAATGCTTTCATCCTAAGATTAGGAACAAGGGGGACTGTACTCTTACAGCTTCAACTCAACATTTTATTGGAAGTTTTAGCCAATGCAAAAAGGCCAGAAAAAGAAACAAAAACCATACATATTGGAAAGGGAGAAGTAAAACTGTCTTTATTCACAGACATTATCACTTACATGGAAAATCATAGGGAATCTACAAAAAGCTACTGAACTAATAAGTGAGTTTAGGGAGGTCTCAGTATATAAGATCAATATACAAAAATCAATTGTATTTCTATATACTTGCAACAATCAGTAGTTGAAATGAAACAATAACATTTATAATAGCATCAAAAATAATGAAAAAACTCTGACAAAGGATGCACAAGACTTGTAGACTGACAATAAAATGCAGAGCTATCCTGTGACAATATTGCTGAGTGAAATTTAAAAGACCCAAGTAAACTGAGACATACACCATGTTCATGGATTGGAAGATTCAATATTGTTGAGATGTCAGTTCTACCCAAATTGATCTGTGGATTCAATGAAATCTTGATCAACATCTCTGAAGACTTTTTTGTAGAAACTGACAAGCTGATTCTATTATCCATCTGTATCAAGAGCTGAGGTGAGCTGAGAGAGCACTGAGCTGCCAGGTAAGGCAACAAGCCAAACGAAAGTAATAAGCCTTTCATCACTTACTGCAAATACCATAAGCAAGAAGCTAAAATGGCAAAAGTGCCACCCTCCTCTTCCATTTTTTTCCCCATGAAACAGTTCTGGTTGAAGGTCAGCACAGAGGTGGGAACTATCTGAATGCTCCGGGAGTCCTCAGACAAAAGGCTCCTGCAGGTGTTATGGTACAGGGACCAGAAGGAGAGAGAGGGGCACGAGATAAGAGTGGAAGAGTACTGAGCACTGTTCAGAGTGGGAAAAAAGTGCCTTCCAGTCCTTCCCACCCCCACAACCCTGATAAGGTCTTCACAGAGGCATCTGAGGAAGGTTTCTGTGGAAGGCTCTGATAAAGAATACTTAAGAGCATGGCCAGCCTGGGGGCCTGAGTCCATGACTGCAACTCCTTTAAAGGTTGCACTACATCGCCTATCACTGTCTGGTGTAGGGAGGGTAGCACTCCTCCATGAGGCCTTCCAGGTAAAGCTTTTGTAATTGCTGATGGTTGACCTGAAAAAAAAAAAGAAAGAAAAAAGAATCACATATAGGTTGTAAGCCAGGAACCCGACTCCTAAATAAAAAGATGCAGAGATGCCAGAAGAGCCAAAACAACTTTGAAAAAGAACAAAGTTGGAGGGCTAAAACTATTCGATGTCCAATTTATAGGCCTGAAGTTCATAGTATTTCCTGTAGTTATTTATAGCATTGCTCTCATTTCTGATATTGATAATTTTTGTATTGTTTTTCCCTGATCAGTCTGGATAGAGGTTTATCAATTTTACTGATATTGTCAAAGAACAAGGTTTTTGTTTTATTGATTTTTCTCTATTATTTTTGTTCTCTATTTCATTGACTTCTGCTCTGATCTTATTATTTCCTTTTTCCTACTTACTTTTGGTTTAATTTTCTCTTATTTATTTCTAGTTTTTTAATGGAAGCTAAGATCATTGATTTAAGACCTTTCTCCTTTTCTAATATAGACGTTAGAGTATGAATTTCCCACTGAATATTGCTTTAGCTGCATTCCAAAAATTTCAATGTGTTGTGTTTTCATTCAGCTCAAATACTTTCTAATTTTCCTTTTGATCTATTCGTCGATCCATGGGTTATTTAGCAGTCTGTTAGTTTCCAAATAGTTCAAGATTTTTCCAGATAACTGTTATTGATTTCTAAGATAATTCCATTGTAATCAGAGAACAAACTTTATATGGCTTGACTCTTTTTACATACATTGAGACTTGTTTTATTGTCCAAAACGTGTTCTATATTCATAAAAATTTTGTGTGCACTTGAAATGATTATGAATTTTGCTATTGTTGGATGAGTGCTCTATAAATGTAATTAGATGAAGTTGGTTAATAATGTTGTTTATATCCTTACTGATTTTCTGCCTATTTTTTCTATAAATAATTGGTAGAGGGGTGTTGAAATATCTATGATTTTTAGATTTCTCCATTTTTCCTTGCACTTCTATCAGTTTTAATTCCTGTATTTAGAAACTGTTATGTGTATAAACATTTAGGACTGTTATGTCTTCTTGAGGAATTCCCCTTTCATCATTATGATAATGCATTTTTTGCTTTGAAATCTGTCTGATATTAATATAGCCATTCTGGCTCACTTTTGATTAGTGTTAGCATGTTATATCTTTTATTACCCTTTTAGTTTTAACATAATTATGTCTTCATATTAAAATGGGTTGATTGTAGGGAACACATAGGCTTCTTTGGGTAGTTTTTCCCCTCCCCCCACCCCCGGCCTTGTGTCATTTCTCCTTATGCATGATATTGAGGAGAACATTTTGCAGATCCTTAATTTTCTCTCTGTTCCATCTCTTCATCTCAGGGAGGGCTACCAAGTTCTTACAGGCTTCCTCCTCCTTGCATTGCATCATGAAAGCTTTCTATTCGCAGTAAGCTGGGGCAATTTGTAAGGCTCAATGTCCTTAGCACTTGATGTCCCCTGCCTTAAGAACTGTTGTTTTGTCTGTTTAGTTTGGTTTTTTAGTTGTTTCAGGTGAAGAGTAAATCTGATTCCAGTTACCCCATTATCTTAGCCTGCTTGTGCTGCTGTAACAAAATATCTAACAAAATAAATTGGGTTGATTAAACAATAGAAATTTATTTCTCACAGTTCTGGAAGCTGGGAAGCCCACGATCAAGTTACTGGCAAAGTAGGTTTCATCCTGAGGTCTCCTGTCTTGGCTTGTAGGCAGCAGCTATAGCTTGGTGTGCTCACGTGACTGTTTCTTTGTCGCCTGTGTCTGCAGAGAGCTTAGTCTCTTCCTCTTCTTCTAAGGACACTAATCCCGTCATGGAAGCTCCTCCCTCATAAGCTCGTCTAACCTAATTCCTTCTCTTGGGTCCCACCTCCTAATACCGTCACATTCAGGGTTAGGTCTTCCACGTAGGAACTTTGTGGCCACATAAACATTCAGTCCACAACATCCATGTTGAACAGAAGCAGAAGTCTCCCCCAAATTGTATTTTAAGGAAGATTAAACCTGCAAGATGTTAATAGTTTGTATGTATATAATTGACAAACTCTAGTAAAACAGTTAGGTTGTTTTACTGCAAGAATTCTCTATCTCTAATGGACTAATGTGCAGTATAAATCTCCAAAAGGAAAGGACAGCACTAAACATTTCCCAGATTTATTGATCATGAAACCATAAACATGGCAAAGACCTTTGATAGGTCCTACTGTTCTGGACTAGCTATTTTTTGTATGACTATGTACCTATTAGTTGTAGACCTCTTGTGGACAAGAACAGTTTCTTTTCTTCTTGGTAGTTAAAATGTTTGGTGTTGAACGTTTTATATGCATGATCTTATTTAATCTTCAGAGTAGTCAGCTCTATTTGGCACTAATTAGAATTTTATAGATGAAGAAATTAAGACTTATAAAAAGGTTAGGTAATTTTACCAAGGTTGCAACGGTGGAGCTTGGATTTAAGTCTATGTCTAGCAGAGCTTAAAGAAAAAATATTATATAGATATTATAGAAATTATTTGTTTTTAGCACTGGTGTCTATTCCCTATGTGGGGACAGAGTCCCAGAAAGCAGTTTCCAGGCTCTCGGCCTCACGTGGAAAAGTGCTGGCTCAGGTAGTAGATGGTCATCAGCCGTGACTAGTTGGCCATAGGCTGTTACCGGTTAGCCATTAGTCACTGATATTACTGCCGTGGCTAAGCTAGCAAAGTGTGGCGTGGTGCAGAGTATGGACTGTGGATTGCAGAGAGGCGGATTGCAGTTAGCAAATGAGGTTGGTTGGCAGAGACAAGTGGACGGCAGGTTGCGGATAGTGTGGCTCCTGCTTCCTCTGTCTCTAACCCAGCCGCCAGTGAGAATATAGTGGTGACTACCCTATCTATGGCTCCGTGGCTGTTCCTTTTTGGCCTCGCCATATCCTACGTTCTTATGCGGGGAGTGGGACTAGAGACTCCGCATGCCACCCGGCACGACACCCTCTCTTTTCAGTACAGGAGTTACTAGCATGCATGGTTATGTACAAAGCACAGGTATAGGAACTCACCCCCTTCCTTCCAACTGTCTCACATTAAATAGGTGTCAAATGGATCCTTCGGAGTAGAGTCCTGGGGATAATGCTGGGAGGTGTTCTCACACAGTGGTTGAGTCTTTATATAGGTAAGAGAAGTCTGGAAGATCAGGGAGGGTGTTGTTCCCACCCTCTGGATTATGCCACAGACCTTGTCCTAGGGCAGAAGCCCTGGGTTTGCCTTCTGTCTAGGGGCCCTTACATTTCTGTACTGAGCCCCAGCCTGACAACATCCAGATCTCGGACAGCGTTGGGGACCTCTCCCAGGATGGAGTCCTAGCAGCCTGTCCACTGACGTCAATCTTTCTTTCCATACATATATTTGGGTCTTTCCATTTTCTTTAGGTTCTCACACATGAAATACTCAATCACTCAGCCACTTCTCTCCTGCACAGGGGTGAAAGCCCATCGACACCACAATTGTATGCCTTTCTTTGAGGGTAAGGCAGACACCGTCCTATGAAAGGTGCCAGAGGGGAAGAGAAAAACCTATTACTTCCCATAGAGTCTCACCATCGACGTTCCAGTCCTCTCATTCATTCACATTCTTCTATCCACTGTCCCCTCCGGTCAGTCCATCATTGTGCATGCTATGCGTGCAAATAAAATTGGATTTTGGTCGTAATTTGTATATTGGAAATAATGTTTTGCTTTCTATTTCATGAAAACTTTGCAGTGATTCCATTTAAAAGGGAGGGATCCTTTTGTCTGAGTAATTAAAATACTCTTCCCCTAGTCATAAATAAATTGAAAGAATGAATAGGCAGAAGCAAAAGAGGGAGAGAAGATGTGAAAAAAATAAAGCTAAGTCACCAAACTGCAGTGCTAGACCTATAATTACACCCTACCAGCCTCACGCTGCCTGAGGGAGCAGCTGCCAGCCCCACCGCAGAGACAAATCGTCTGGACCACAACACAGCTGATTGTTCATCACCTCTGAGAGGATCGGCCCATCCGCACATCCCTGCTTATCCCACTCTCCAGGAGAATTCCACTTCCCGGTCATCAATTATCTAAACTTTCTTCCCTTAATCTGACCAAATTCCCACCCATCCCTACCCGGTTCCCTGCTACCTCTTGGAATTCCCAATTCCCAATGTGAGGTCAATAAACACCTGTATTTTTCAACCTCTTCGCTGAAGGTTCTATTCACCTCACGACACTAAAAGCAGGGTGTATCCTGGGGATGTGGTTTCTTTGCCGTCCTCTCAGATGCATGACTTCTTTCCTCTTGTCCCCCAAGTGCTTCGGCACCAGCCTTGCTTGTCAATGCCACCTTCAGAATACTATTCCCCCTTCCGTCTTGCACACCCCTTCTGCTTCTTCTGCTCACACCATCTGGTTACACCACTCTTCTTCCTCCATCCTGGGTCTTTCCTCCTCATTTTCAGTTATAAAACTAACTTTTATAAGCAACTCAGTTTTCTTCTTCATCCTCCTGTCATTCTGCTTGGTGATTTCCACATGCAGGCTGATGATTCATCCAACACCACGGACTCTTGGTTTGTTGACTTATTTAGATTTGCAATAATGTTTTCTTCTACTTTACCTCAGTTTATGCATCATGTCTTGGATCTTGGCATCAACATGGCACCAAAATTTCAAATGCAAATATCTCATTCTGACTACAAATATCACCTTTCCAAGTTCCTTGCAGAAGTAGCCTTCCTTCAAAGGTGCTTTTACTTTTTTGTTGTGACCTTCAATCCTTCCCTCCCTCCCTCTTTAACATATCCATCACCAACCCCTCACTACCCTTCATTTGTCTTCTTTTCTTATATTCCGTGACTCATCGTTAATAGTTTCTTCCTTACAACCCTTAACATCCTTGCCCTGCTGAATAAGGGTTAGCGGTCCAATAAATAGCACCCTTCTTCCGGCCTGAGTTCCGAGTTCTTGAGAGAGAAGATTAAAACCCAAGCAGATGAAAGCAGATGATGTCATCTTTCTTACTGATAAAGTTAATCCCAGGGAATAGGACTTAGTTTTGCAGCAAAGATGGGCTTTTAAAAACCAAGTCTCAGGCTCATGCACTCAGTGATTCTCTGAACAACTGCAGCCACCCCCTGTTACCCCGTCATCTCCCATTCCACAGGGTCCAGACTTTCTAAACCTCAGGGTTTATCGAGGAGCAGGATACCAGCGAACTCCCTCTACATGGAAAGAAGCATTAGGACTTGGTGATACACTTCCCCCAATACCTCTCTTCCTCCATTACACTGGTCTTATAAAAGCCCAACTTTCTGGGGATATTTTCCCTATCAGCACCAGAGCAGTAGAAGGTAGTCTTCAAAATACTTTTACATCTTTTATCTTACTAATAATTATTGAAACCACAGGAGAGAAACGGGACAGGTCATATCACCTATTTTATAGGTAAGCGAATTGAAGCAATGTGAACTGACTGTCATATTTACAGTTGAAATGGTAAACCCAATTTATCTCAGAGGAGGTAGATTATAGTAAAGTGACTTTTGTCGTGTAGGGTAACATTCATAGGACCCAAGGACTGGGACATGAACCATTATTTTTCTTACCATAGGACAGGTAGTACCATAACTTCAAAAAAGAGGTGTGAGTATTCTATTTCCATAAAATGTATTGTCTCTTACCACATTTGTTACTGAAAAGGCAAAGATACAAATATATGTAAACACTGAATTCCCAGCACAGTACCTTGCTCAGAGTAAGCATGTGATGTGTGTTGAATAAATACATGCACACCACTATCTAAAAAACAAAGTTTTAGACCAATAAAGAGAATACAAAAAGTTACCTAATTAACATGGGAAAGGCATTGATAATACCTGAAACCAACTGTTTAAGCTGAAAAAATGATTTGAAGAAGCTATTTGGATGATCAGCAACCAAAGAATTACCCAATTTATCCTCACTGTTTATCAGTATCTTTCCCCACCTCATTCTGCATCTGCCTGTTTCCTTTCTTCCCACTGTTTTATCCCTAACTTGGCCAAACTATTAAATACACACACACACACACACACACACACACACACACACACACACAACCCAGATATTACCTTCGCAAACGCATCCTAGGAAAAGTGCTACATACCTCATTGATGAATATCACTAGGGTCACCTTCAAAGTACTCCCCTTGGGAAGCTATGCACTGACACCAGTGCCTAGTCCATCCTTCAAAGCAATTTTGGAACTCTTTTTCTGGAATGGCCATCAGAGTTGTTGTCGTATTACTCTTGATGTCATGAATGTCATCAAAATGCTTCTTTTCAATATTTCCTTTATCTTCAGGTAAAGAAAGAAGTCATTGGGGGTCAGATGAGGTGAGTAGGGAGGGTGTCCCAATACAGTTATTTGTTTACTGGCTAAAAACTCCCTCACAGACAGTGCCGTGTGAGCTGGTGCATTGTCGTGAGGCAAGAGCCATGAATTGTTGGTGAAAAGTTCAGGTTGTCTAATGTTTTCAGGCAGCCTTTTCAGCACTTTCAAATAGTAAACTTGGTTAACTGTTTGCCCAGTTGGTACAAATTCATAATGAATAATCCCTCTGATATCATAAAAGGTTAGCAACATCATTGCAACAAGTTCGCGAACTTAATTATCTGACCTCGTGTGTGTGTGTGTGTGTGTATTTAAAATACATGTACTTATTCAAGAAATAAGTACATTTAATTTAAAATTAGGTGAACTGCAACATTTTTGTATATCCCATTGCAGGTTCTGGTCAGTAAATAAAGGGAAAAAAAGAAGTAAAAGGCATATAGATTTGAAAAAAAGAAGTAAAATTGTCTTTATTTATAGATGACATACTGTATATGTAGAAAATCCTAAGGAAGCTACAAAAAAGGATACTAGAAGTAATAAATTTAGCAAGGTCTCAGATACAAGATCAATATAAAAAATCAATTGTATTTCTATATATTAACAAAGCATTAGAAATTGAAATTAAAAATACCATTTACAATAATATAACAATGTGAAATAATTAGGAATAATTTTAACAAAATATGTGCAAGACCTGTACATGGAGAACTATAAAATATTGCTTAGTGAAATAAAAACAACCTAAATAAATGGAGAGAAATACCATGTTCATAGATTGGAAGACTCAACATTGTTACGATGCCAATTGTCCCCAAAATGATTTTTAGATTCAATGCTATTTCAGGAAAAATCCCAGCAGCTTTTTAGAAAAAGTACTGATTAGAAAAATAACTGATTCTAAAAGTTATTTAGTGATGCAAAGAACTTAGAATAGCCAAAATATTTTTGACGTGAAGAAAATTAGAGGACTGCACTACTTGATTTCAAGACTCACTCTAAAGCTATAAAAATCAAGACAGTGTGATACTGGAATAAGGATAGACATAAATCCATGCAACAAAATAGAGTCCAGAAATCAGCCCACATGTGTATGACCAATGGATTTTATAGAGTGGTGCTGGTATAAAAGGGAAAGGATAATTTTTGAGGCAAATGGTGTGGGAACAACTGTATATCTATATGCAAAAACATGATCCTCAACCCACAACTTGCTCATACACAAAAATTAGCTTAAAAAAAAAAAAAAAAAAAAAAGGTTCACAGGCCAAAAAGTAAAACCAAAAATGACAGTTTCTAGAAGAAAACATGGAAAAAAAAATCTTTGTGACTTTGAGTTATGCAAAGATTTCTTAGAGAGGACAAAAGAATATGAACCATAAAAGAAAAAAATGGAGACTTCGAACTCAACAAAATTTAAACTTTTGTTCTTTAAAACATAGTTAAAAAAATTAAGAGACAAGCCATAGGGTGGGAGAAAAATTTTACAAACCATAAGTATATCCAGAATAAACAATTCTTACAACTTAAAAAGACATTGATTAAACATGAGCAAAAGATCTGAACAGAAACTTTGCAAAAGAATATGCATGTGTGGCAAACAAGCCTGACAAGGTGCTCAATCTCGTTAGTAGTCAGGGACATGCAAATTAATATCACCTACTAGAATGACTAACATGATAATAGCAAGTATTGGTAAGGATTTGGAGCAAACAGAGCTCTTGTACATAGCTAGTGGGAATGTAAAATGGCAGGATACTTCCGAAAAGAGTCTGGAGGGCTCTTAGAAAGTTAAATCTGTGCTTACATGTGACCCATAAATTCTACTCTTAGGTATTTACCATAATGACATATGTCCGCGTGAAGGCTTGTGCACAAATGTTTATAGTAGCTGTATCCACAATACACCAAAACATGAGAACAACATGTCTATTAACAATGATACATAAACAAACTGTGTAATAGTCATACACTGAAATATTACTCAGTGATGAAAAGGAATGGACTACTATTTATACAACAGCACGCATGAATCTCAAAACATTATGCTTAGCAAAGGAAGCCAGGAACCAATCATATATGTATGTATATATCATTCTGTTTACATGAAACTCCAGAAAAGACCAATCTAATGTTCAGGGACAGAAGCTTATCAGTAGTTATCTGGAGTGAACGTGTATATGGGAGATTGAACGGGAAGGGGCCTAAAGGGAATTGATTTAGGTGATGGAAATGTGCTGTACCTTGACTGTGGTAGTAGTGATACAAGTACATACATTTTTCAAGCCCTAGAGAACTGTTTACTTAAAATGCATACATCTTATTGTACATAAATGATACCTCAGTATTGAGTGAGCTGAAGCATTTACATTTTTTTCTCTTGAACTATTCTTCCCTTTTGGACTTCCACAGGCAATTCCACAAACCAACTTAGTAGGTAAAATAGTTGTGTGACACTGGACAAGTAAGTTATTACTTTGAACTGACCAAGTTTCCTCATCAGCAGAATGAGTGGACTATATATTAGATGACTTTGTTCATTCATTCCATACACATTTACGAAAGCCACTATGGGACAAGCCCTACACTGTGTTCTAGCGATAGAAAGCTGAAAAAGAACTCATTTTTGTCCTTGACGAGTCACACTCTAGTAGAAGAAAAAGACAAGCTTCCACTATGATTATGATACAGCTTTATGCACCTTTAGGGTACGAGAATTCCTAAGAGGAGCAGTATTCCCTGATGATGCAACACCTGAGCTGGGTTTTGAGGTACAAGTAAGAGTTAGGTAAAGGGAAGCGAAGGCATTCCAAGCAGAGGTGCTGTACAGGCACCACAGAGAGACATACTATGTGTTCAAGGTACTTCAGGTAGCTTAGTAGGTCTGGAACATAGGATTCATCTTTATAAGGCCAGGGTGTGTCTTGATTGAAAAAGTTAAAAAGATTCCTCTTTAAGCAGTATGTACATAGGATCCTATACGAAATAAACGATACCCATGGTATAGTAGATCACCGAAAAGGTAAACCAACTAAACCTTCAGATGGGATCCTTTCTGTTGCAAAGAGACTCTTTTGGCTCATGTGACTAAACAGTCCAGGGCTAGAAAGACTGGTGGAGTGTGGCTTGGGGATCAGCAAGGTCAACAGAGTAGCTTCCTGTGCCTTCCATTCCTAGCCTCCAGCAGCTCCGGACCCTATATCCTCTCTCTTTCATATCCAGCTTCCCCGAAAGATTAAACCAAAGCCTGGTAACCACGTGTCACGGGTCCCCATTGGTCTTAGATTTTGCACTGATCCTGAAGCAATCCCTGCGGCCAGAGGGATGGCACATGGTGGCCGGCTTGGCCAGGACCCAAAGGTCCCATGGGTGTGTGTGGGCCTCACGTGAAGTACTTGGGGGCAGGCGCAGGTTCCCAAATAAAAAATTAAAGCCTTGTGGACGAAGGGAGATTAGATACTGAGAAGGAATTATATTTTAACAAAAACAGATCGCGGCAATCTTCAGAACAAGTCAGGGATAGAAACACAAATGGACAAGTTTCTTCTTTCATCTTCCATACCTAGGACTAGTCAATGAAAATTGACTTGAGAATACAGTTAAGTGAGAATAAGAACACGTATACAAAAAACTATCACTCAATATTGTGAGCGCCATACGAGTGCAAGAACAGTTTTATGAGAACAAAGAGAAGGGCATAATTAATTCTAATTTACAGCTCTAGGGTATTATCACAATTTGTTTTAGTGGGGCCTTGAAAAACGGAGGTTTTTCTGGCAGAGACAAAGCACCTGTGATCTGGGGAGGCTTAAGTATAGGATAATGGATCAGTGTGGGAGCATAGGAATGGAAAAACCAAGCTCTGGAGAATTTTCCCTGCTTTGCTACAAAGCCTGGACTTTATCCTTTAAGCAATGGGATGCCATTTAATTCTTGAAGCATGTTAGTGACCCAACTGCAAGCTGTATGTAGAGAGCTGTGGGAATAGAGTAGACCCTTCCTGAGACAAGAAGGAAGGAGATAAGCGTAAGGGGGATAAAGCTGTTTTGAAGTGGAAGGTTGAGAGAGAGTCCAAGCTTAATGGTCTTTATTTTCCCTATGAAATATCAGGTTGGTGCAACAGTAATTGTGGTTTTTGCAATTATTTTTAGCCTTTTAAACTGCAATTACTTTTGCACCAACCTAATAGGAAGCGAGAATACACGCTGAGTGTAAGGGGCTGCTATGCAGTTAAGCTGGAAATTTCAATGAGCCAGAATGCTGCGTTACCAAACCATCCTGATGAAAAATACTGTTCGATAAACTCTTCTACAATATATCATACGTATTACATTAGTGGGTGAACTGAAATCCAGGAGAGCCAATTGCAATTTGTCCATTCGTCTATGTCACCACCAGTTCCAATGCCTTAGGCAGAGTAATGATCTAAGCATCACTGGTCACTCACGTCCTGTGTGCACTGGCAGCGCAGATGTGAGGGGGTGTCAGGATGGCAGGGGGTGGCACAGGAGGTTGCAGGAGGAAGGAAGTCGAGATAGATAGATGGATAGATAGAAGAGGCGCAATTAGAGAGCGAGTGGGCAAGAGAGCCTGACTGCTCGTGATGCAGCAGTTTAACAAGCAGCCAAGAGTGGCACATGGCCGAGATGGGGTTGTGACCTGCTGCAAAATGTGTGGCGGCCCCCCAGGCGTGGCTGTGGCATTCAGATCCAGTCACTGGCTGGAGCCACCTGTTTGAAACGTAAGGATCTGCTATGTCATGATCCATTCATTTTTTTATAGACATAGTCTCAAATGATCAAATAAAGTCATACAAATGCTAATAGGGTTAGACATTCTTCATATGTTATCCTCTACTACTGGACTTTAAAATGTCATATTTGAAATTAATTACCAACAACATCTTACATTTGCGTGGTGCTTTGCAGTTTAAAACTCACTTTCAAATACATTTTCTCATTTGGTTTTACTCAATCCTGTAAGGTAAACGGAGCAAATACAATAATTTCCTGCTGCCGTCCCTCGTGCACGGCCCCCTCAACTGCAGATAAGAGAGATTAAATTATCTAGGGACTTACAGCGAGAACCAGAACTCACCAATCAAGTGGTTTTTTTTCTATTAGACCACCACATTGCTGCTTGTAAGAAGGCTTATGTATATTCTCCTAAAGAAAGAGGCCAAACATGGGCGTATCTCTACAAATTTGACCTTCCTCACTTAAAACTCTCTCTCTTCCTAACAAATTTTTTCTCATCTTCTCAGAGTGAGGGAATGAGAGAGGTAAGTGATAGTTGTGTGCTTATCCTTGCAATCAGTGTCCATCTGCACACACTGAATGGCAAAGCTTATGATTCTAACTGTCACACCTTCAAAAGCAATAAAATGGGGGGTCTTAGGAATCAATCACTGAATAAATTATTTAATCCTCAATAAATCCACAAGTACCTAATAAATAAAAGCATATAATATATATTTTCAAATTAACACCTACTTATATCAAACACCACTACACCTGCAGTCAGTCCTATGCTACAACCTCATACATTCCCTAATATAGTCTCTATAAATAAATGACTCAGGAAATACATTTGGATAAAACTTAATACGATTCTAGGCATTCAGAAAGGGTATAAATCTATTGATTTAGAGTTTTGTGATAATGATCAACATCTTGAACTTGAACCTAAAATTGAAAGACAACGGTTTTGGGACTTTTTTTTTCATACACTATTATTCCATATTATAGAAATGATAGGTCTTTTAGGAAGTAATACACAATAAGACCCTTCCCTTATAATAAAGATCAAATAAGACAGATGCCTTGTATAAGGTCTTCAGTTCTAGAATGAATATCTAGTACCTACTTCTAGACTCTCTCAGATGTTCTGCCTGAGAAGAAAATCTCATTAAACCAACCTGCCGCCAAAGTAGATACGGTTTTTAGTTTTCATTCCCTTCATTTAACCCTGATGTGTCCTCTTTGTATACTTCAAAAGTAACAGAATCTAGCAACAGGCCTCACCAGTGTCAAGTCTTCCAACCAAGAGATGGAAGGTTGAGAAGTTTGAACGGACCACTCCATCATTGTGACTTTTTTTTTCTTTCAGGAAATAATGAATAAAATACTGTCAGATGGACACAACTGTATTTGACCTTCCCAGCAGAAAACTCTAAAGGGAAAAATAAAGTGGAGAGGGAGATAGAAGATCTCTGGTAAGAGAACAGTTGTTAAAAATACCCAAGGACATTTGAATTTCGACTTAAAAGCATCATCTTTTTACTAGTCTTCCCACATCCTACCCCACCCCTGGTTCTGAGTGAAGAGCAATTTATAAGACAAAACAATACATTAGAGATAAATTTACAAACTGACGGAAGAGAATTGTCCCAGAGGCTACATTACCTCTTCAAGTTTATTTACAGTATCTTTAGTTCTTATTGCATATATTGTTACATGCTTTTTACAAATTGGGATTATTTGTACATAGTATGCTCACTTTAGCAGAAGTTAGGTCTGTTGCTTCTCTCTTGAAAGCCAGCAGCATGCAGTGCAATATTTGGTGTGCAGAGTTACTGTTTCAAAAAGTAAAAAAACTACTTAGGTTTAACTGAGGAGGGAACATGATCTTTATTGGCTTATTTAATTTTGGTTTTATGCAGAGTTTGCATAGTTCATGATTAGTTTCTAATGGAAAACTAAATGTGTTGTCGTGACCTTGAAGAAGATCAGGTGACAGTGGCAAACAAAAAAATCTGAAGAAGAGGCATAACTTTTAAAGTAGAAAGGTCAGCAAGAACTGCCTGAAACATAAAAAACAAAAAAGAATTATTAATATCAGTATTCTAATCAACAAAGTGAAGCCTTTGAAATAAGGTACAACAGAAACAATCTTACAATGTAATTTTGTCACTGACACACACTCTTAAGTTCTTCGTATTTGTCTTAAACCTCTATGATGAAGCTACAACGTCCCTTCTCTTTTCTGAGTATCTTAATGTTAGAACATGTGCAAAATGCTAAAATTGCAGTAGAAAATAAGCTGGACTTTAGCCTTGAGCCTTCTTCAAATATACAAGGTAGCATGAGTTTATAAGAGGTCTAACATTTCAACTTGCTTCTATAAATAAACGTACATCAGGAATCCTAGTCCTGTTGTACTAGTATAAGAAGTAACTGAGTTCAGGAAATCATTTTGAGATGGAACTAATGTTTATTCAGTTGCAAGACGCATAAACATCCTCTTCCCTTTAAATAAAGAATTCAGGCAGCTATTTTAAGAATAAAATTTACATTTCTATGAGAGATAAAAACTTGACTAATATGGTAAGTCACTATTTAATTGAACCATGTTTCAGGTATAAATTACACTATTGAAAAGAAACCAGCTTTAAATAATTAACCCACAATTAAAAATAACCAAAAAAGCCCATGTATCTTTACTATATCATCCAAATACACACACTTTAACTCTCTCAACTAGTTTTACTTTGTTCGATGAGCATAACACATGGATGTGAACACTAAGACGAAAACGCCACATAAGACCCAACAGTTTCTATTAAAATTACTAGGTTTTCTTGTTTCCCGTAATGATTTCCTATAATACCTTATTTATGACTCCTTTGCAAGAAGATTATTTTCAAGTAAAAAATTAAGGACTTTTGACTTCTTTGTATTACTTAGCTCAGAACTTACAGGTTTTACCCAAGTTAAGAAATTAGGCTCTGGGTAAAGTGTGTCTTATGCATCTGAGACACAAGTGCCAAAGGCTGGCAATCTCTCAGAAACTATTTCCATCCCATCGGAGTGAAACTTATCCTTACTTCAGCTGCAGCCAGTGATGTCACCTCCATCAGGTTTACTGCTCGGAAAGCAAACACAGCAGCTGCCAGGACTGGAAAAGAATGCACACTATTTCAGCTGCTGGCCTTCTCATCAGCCGGCAAATTAACTGTTATGCCCACAACCCACTACAAGAGCTCAGAACTCGTGCTTTGCACAACTGCATTCGGAGTTAAGGGCTTGTGATGAATGGAAATCGTCTCCTCTGGAGAACAGTGCCTGATGGCTAAACTATATCACAGTTTGGGTGAAAAGAAAACTTCAATGGTCTCAAAAAAGCCATTTTATAAATTGTTTCTTTTATACCTACAACTTAAATTATAACAGTTTTTAAATAACATGAAGATATAATGACTGTCCTATAAATTAAGGTTTATTTTGAATCAGGTGTTTCTTACTAATCCAATAGATAGGCTTCTGCAAAGTTACCTGGAGCCTGAATTTTTAAATATACCATATCATGTTTCATTGAAAAGGCATCCTGATAAAAACGTGGCAATAATGCCTTTTCTTAAAAATATCTTTATAATATTTTGTTACATTTCCATGTTTATAATATACTCAGCATTGAACTTTCTTAGAGTGTCACAAATGGATATGTCTGTGGGGGGCGCTGCTGTGGGATTGATTCTGACATTTGCATTTACGTTGGCTGTAGGAAAAAGTTGAAACTTTGAAAGAAAACCATTATAGGACATCTCGAAGGTCAATATTATACTCTGAGTAGAAAACAATATTTGGATTTTTGTTTCCATTAAACATACGTATATGAAAAAAGAGTAATGCTAACATGCAGTACTTCTCATTATACTAGGGGTGGCAAAAAATGTATATACGTTACTTGTATTCATCCTTTGTTATCAGTATATATTGAGTGTTACCACTTTAATACAGTTTTTTCCTGTCTTAAAATGTGTATCCATGTTTTTGGCACCCTCTGTATAATCTCCCATAAAACCCCATATGAGGGAATGAGTCACCATGAACAAGGCAAGGACCCATGTCAGAGGCAGGCAGTGCTGGTAAGGAACCAGTGCTGCCTGGAAACAGACGACTTGTGACTTCTCCCCCTGCCCCCGGCCCCCTTTTTTTCATCACCACTGATGGTAATGCATTCACTACCCAACAAGTCCTTGAAGTTTAGGAAATGAATGGTAAGGAATCTTCAAAATTATTTGGAAGACTGGTTCCTAAGTATACTTCATAGCTAATGCAAATTAAATATATATATATATATATATATATATATATATATATATATGTATGTATATATGTATGTATGTATGTATGTGTGTATACACACACACACACACACACACATTTTTACTGTGGGAATAATGATAATACCAGTTAATTCTCATACCAACGCTATAAATTAAGTACTATTATTAGCCCCATTTTACTAATGAGGAGACTGAGGCACAGTGAGTTTGGGTGACATGTTCAGAGTTATACAGGTAGAAAATGGTAGATTAAATACAACCCTGGCTCTGGCCCAAGCATCTAACCACTCACTATGTGATGATGTCACTGAGATTGAAGGTAAGCGCATGACTTATCCCTGACATGGAAATCTGTGTGCTTGCCTAAGAGCTGTCTTCTCTGCTGTCGCTCAGAACGTTTTTCTAGAGATGGCATGGAGGGTGATGCCCTGGGTCCTGGGCTCACACAGGCGGGTGGTTACGACTGAGGAGGACAACTCAGGATCCAGGCCTCTAACGTTACCGGACACTGGCCAAGTGCAACCAGTGATGGGGACACACAGGCATTTTTCTAGGGGACAACGGATTTGGACAGGTTGGCAAAAAAAGCACTAGAAACAGTTAGAAATATTCTGGGGGAAAAACAGTAGTGGTAAAACAAAATTTAAAAAGTCAAATCAGCTGGGATTATTGAACATGTAAACGAGTTGTGTAAGGGATCTGGACAAAGAATTTACCCTTTAACTGAGAAAGAGAAAATGTACGTACTTTAGAGTCATTGAGCGTCTATGTTTACAAGACTATCAAAAAAAACCATTTATGTGGACCAGCACCTTCTTTAGTTTCCTAACACTGGGAACTATAATTGACAATGGAGACATTTTAGAAGCTAAGGAGTGTTATCACTACTTCATTTTTTATGTATAATTTAACAGAGTTGGTGAAAGCTTAACAGGATGGTCCAAGTTTCCTGCTATAGCAGGAAAGTGTTTCATATGGCGGGAAATTGTTTTTCCAAATGTAGATAAAAAGAGGGAAAAGAGCAGTTTACTAATTGACCTCAGTGTCTGAAATGCTCATGTGCTCACGACCTTTATTTATCTTGGTGTCACATCACAGAAGTGCCTTTCTGGCCGCCCCATGTTTGCGTTACCCAACCCTTCCGCACAACGGATTTGTCTGCCAAGGAGAAAAGGTCTACACTGTAGGATATTTCCCACTGAAATCGCGTTTCATATGAAATATAGAAATGTTACTATTTACTTTTGCTCTTTTAAATTCTTCTCATTACTTTAATTTTAAACAGCTCTATCAAGAGTATTAAGATGCCTTTGCGTTAAACTGTTCTTCAAAAGGCGCTAATTAATTCACAATTAAAGCCAGTAATATTTACTACAACATTTCTAAAGACTATATAATAACTCACTTGAGCAAAACAGGTGGACCCAAAACATGCAGACCAAAAAATAACCTAAAATATTTGAAATTGTCAAAAGTAATTTGTGCACATCTACATAAAATTAGCTCCTCTGTGGCTCTTTATTTGATTTCCATGATGGGGGAGCTCACATCAGTCTAGTTCCCTTTCTACATGTTCTAGAATCCTTCCCTGGTGATTGTTTAGAAACACTCAGGCAACAGTCTGGACTGCATTCCTACCTCTTCATCAGTCACTGTTTTATTAAGGTGTTGAGCTCACAGCATCATGCCTGCTTAGTGCAAATGCAGTATTCATTTATTTCTGCATTTCTCTTTTACTGCTGTTTGCTGAGGGGTGAGAAGTCACAGAATGAGAGGTTTTAATGGGAAGAGATCTGGAAGGTCTTCCAATTCATAGTACAAAACTTCTTAAGCATTCAGGTGACAGCTAAAAAACCCATTCTACTTTTGGAAAGTCCTAATTATCAGAAAGTACTGGACCCTTTTCTTTCATATACCCTAAGATCTTTTTTGAAATGAGAAGAAAAGCTACATAAAATACTTTTCAAACTTAGGGCATACCTGGAGGAGAGTTATGTGGTGGAAAGTCTAAAATTCTGTTGCCTGAGAAATGGTAGCAGAAAACAAGTCTATTTAGCTTAAAAAAAGAAAACTCTGGGAAAAGGGGGTATGTGACAGTAGAAGAAACATGATGATGACCCTGGTTTAACAGGAGTACATTTTAACAGGATACAGTGCAAGCTGTATCATCCAGAAATGAAATGGGCTACCTGGTGAGACAGGGATTACCCTATACTGAAGGGTTCAAAGAGAAGACGAGGACCGCCTGTCAGAAACATGAAAGTTACACCTGATGCCTTCTAGGACTGCTATGTCTAGGTTACATATGTCACTGTCCTTCAGCCAAAAGAGAGGAGGGTAGACCACTGTTTCCTAACTCCTATTGTAGGGGCTTTAGAAACAATTAATACAGAAGGATACTAGGTGGGAGTTGTTAAAAACATCGGTAAGTGATATCTCTGATTATACCAGGACAATATTTCTCTTCACTGGACCTTTATCATTACTCTACTGTTCCCTTTCAAGTGCCATCCAACTACTTGAGACCTATCAGCATTTAAGTATATGTTAATATGGCACCTAGAGAATCTTTTACAAGAAAAGAGTCTTCTTCAATTAAGCATTATTTCCACAAGTTCCCAGAAAGGTGTCTTTACAATGCTATCAGTCAATGTAAGGGAAGGAAACACAGGCTCACAGTTTAAATAATGTGTTCCGTATCACAGAACTGGAGAAGGTCAGACCCCGCACTCTGCCAACATTTTTGCTTTCCGTACATTGTTGTGAAAACCTTGTAATTCAGAAGGTGCCCAAAAAATGGAAGGAAAAAACTGTATTAAAATTGTAATCCAATAAATGGCGCTAGCGTTCACTTGATTAACACCATCTTTTAAGAGAATGTCATACTAGACATTGCTACCGTAATTCGATTCAATTTCGAAAAATAATACATAGATAACATCTCTTAAAATGTGTATATATATTTTTTGGCATCCTTGGTATTTATTTGAATTTTGTGATAATCCCAATGATAAAAATAACTGACACCACTTTGTACAAGAGAAGCAAAACAATGTAATTAATGACGATCTGTGCCCTATGTGTTATCATAGAGTTGTCTTGTGAGACAGCGGCCATAAGAACTGCTTAATTATTAAATAAGAGATGAATTGGTGGCTTCCTGGAAAAAAACAACAACAACAAAAAACAACAACCATGAAATATGTTTGGCTTAAGAGAATATCTAAAAGGGGAAATTCAGCCACCAGGGTAGGAGTCAGAGACCATGAGCAAAAAGGGAAAGGTTTTGACTTCGGTCTAACCTGAAGTCCAGAGAGCTGAGACGGCAGTTATGCCGGGAGGCTCAGTGCCAGTTTGGGTTTGAGGTGGTCGTCGAGGAGCACAGAACAAATGCTAACATGCCTGCAGTCTGTTGCTCAGGCCTCAAAGGTGCTGAGGGGCAATAAATCTGGCTGGACTAAAGGGAAGGGAGGTGGGGAGGAGAAATGGAGTTTCCTGGAGCCAAGGAGACAGACGAGGAACAGACTGGTGCTGGGTGGTTCCACGGAAGGACCCAGGTCGCAGAACCTCAGTACTTGTCTTCTATGGAACACAAATCTCTTAAATGTTCATGAGTGAGAAATGGGAGGTAACTGGAGACTCAAACTCCAAATACAGGTGGTGAATGTCAGAAAGGAAAAGGGCTTTGCTACAGAAACAGTATGTGTTTGACAAGCAAGCACTTACTCTTACCAGGAAGAATTTCCAGAGAGTTGTACCCTAGGATTCTATCCCACAAAAGCAAGAGTTGATCTGTAGCTAAGTATCCAGAGAAAGCTCGAACCATCCATTTAAATGATATGCGAAGTCTGTAAGCAAAGAAAAAAGAAAATGAATTTTACCAGTGGGTTTTTTGTTTCTTTGTTTGTTTGTTTTACAAAAAGCAACATCTTACAAAAGGTTGGAAGAGTCCAAGGGATTCTATTGTTAAAGTAACTCCTTTGTGAGTCTTAGAAACCACCTGGGCATTTATAACTGAAGTACTCTTTTAAAACCTGCCAAAGTACAATGGTGAGAGAGAAACCATGAGTCCTCAAATTAGTGGTCTCAAAGTATTAAGAGGAAGAATTATATCTGCTGGGCCCGCCTTTATGTTATAGTTCATTCAGCCTTTAGAAAACTCACTACCACCTTTAATTTTTCAGGATGTGTACTAATTCACTATCAATGAGGTGATCTTATAGTCTTAGTTTCAGGCAAGCCTCGCAAAATACTTGAAAGAATGCTTAAGATACTAGCTGCATATTTTTGCTATTCAATAAATTATACTCTCTCTGTAAGATTCTCTTGATTTTAAACACAAGGAAATTACCGTGATCTAAAGAAAGAAATTGAGAATAGGTAACTTAAATAACTTTACCAGGTTTATACAATCTGGTAGAGACAGAATCTGAATCTGAGCCTGTCTCTTAAACCCACCCACTCACTCACCCATCCATCTGATGTGGATTCAAGTATGGAGAAGACAAATACTAAACTGTTCTGCTTCCCATTAAATCCTTTTGTGGCCTCAAAGAGTTAATCCTTCTTTCAAATATGCCCTCCTCAACAGGGGAAAATGGTTGCACCGAGAACAAGACAGTAACAAAACATCCATAAAACATTTGGGAACTTCTGTTGCCTTAGACGTTGTTAGTTTAAAAAGAGAGAACAGATAATATTGAAGACCAGGGTTCCCTGCACGTTCCCCAATAACTCCTACTGAGAAATATGAACATATATTGAAATTTTTGAAAGGAAGAGTCACAATGTAAAACCATTGGTAGGTAATTGATCTAGTTTCCTTTATTAAAAGACAGCCAACTTTAACCTAGATAGCTTTCATAAGTTGTTCTCTGATAAACTGAGCCTAAACTGACTTAATTTTAGTATTATCACATTTCTCAGGTAGTATTTGTTTCCCCAACTCTTTGCCTCAGTTTTGGGCAACACCTTTCATTACGAATAGAAATTAGTTCATTTTGGTGATTCTCGTACCAGTCACAAAAACCCTAGCAAATAATCCTTCCAAGAATTTTTGGCACAAGGTAGAGTTACAATTTGCTACTTGATAATTGTTTTAACTGGGGAAAGTGCTAGTTTAATTTCCCTGAAAAATTACTGCATATTTGCAAGTGCTTTATAATGTGACTTCTGATGTCAATCTATTCTTTAGTTAAGAGAAAAATACTCACGGTTGGGCCCCAATTTCTCGTAGATGATAAAAGAGTTGGGGGAGATAAGTTTGAAGAAGAGTTTCAAAGAGCAAACAGAGTGACACAATACCCTGGAAACAACAATAAATCACAAGAGAAATACATATGTTAGTATTTAAAATTTAACTCTGCTGATAATTCAGATGGAAATGAGAAAAATATTATCAACATAAATGTTTTTTTCAACAGAAATCGTTTTTATACTGTTTAAGAGTCAAGAACAGGAAATGGACTAATGATCTCCAACACTGTTTAAACATACATTTTGTTCCTCTTCATGGAAACCTACTCTTACAGATATTCTAAGGGGCCTCCATTTTAACACAATAGGTTCCCCACATAACTTGGTATGTAATATTCAGAGAGTCCAAGGAAAACATCATTTCATTGAAAAGCTGCTACTCTGTAAGCCTTATATTATCAGGTAAGCCCAGCAAAATTAGTTTTTTCTGGATGCATTCCAGTTTCCAGGTATTTCTCTGGTGCTATAACCACACCCTTCTGTCCCTTCTCTGCCAGCTGCCTCACCCATCAGGGAAAGTATTTCCTGCCTTTTTTTCACTCTGTCTTTGAAATCTATCCACAGGGAAAGACTGACGGCTGCTCATTGCTTGAAATTTGCATCAGAAAGTTATCAAACAAGAATATTTGATTATTCCGTAAAAAGATTTTTTTTTTTTTTTTTTACTGAAACTTACTTTTATAAAAGGGGATTATTTGTAGAGTACAGGAAGTAACCTATTTAAGCAGATGGTTTTTCAAGTATGTTTATTACTTGACAAGTCTGAATAAAGTCTTTCTTGCGGCTCAGCATTCCTCAGGGTTGATCTTTGCTTGGAACTTTTAATCCTCTTTTTGAGTTTCTAAAGAAAAAACGGCTGTCTTGGTTCCAGATAGCTCAGTCTGGCTGCAAGCCAGAACAGGAGATGACCGCCTGAAGTCTTGATTCCACTGAATAAAGAAAGGGCGGAGGCAGGGCTGGCCCCATCAATTCACTGAAAAAGGACACCTCAGGCAGGGTCAGTGTGGGGATAGTGAAGGAATCCCCAGAATTGCTCAGGGTTGAGCTTCAGTTCTGCGCAGGGAAAAAACACCATGGCTGTGAACTGAGTCTGAAGCATAAAATGGTACAGAAGGTGGGTGTAAGAAATCTGATGCTGAGAATGAGGTTTTAGGAAAGAGAATTATTAATGCATTTCTGATGATTTTAGATGAAACATGCATGAAAGATAAGCGCTAAATAAGTTGTCTCCGAGAGAAGGAACCCGAGATCACTGGTGGTGCTTCACTTGTTCATCTGTGACATTCTGGGTTTCTGTTATTGGCCAGCTTTCACTAGGATGTCTGAGGGCAAAACTGGAGGAACACAGAGGATTCAGCTGGTGGGAAAATGGACAGCTGTTTAGTTTAGCAGCAGGGACAGTCTCCTCTTTGGGGAAATTTGGTAGCCCTGACACATTCCAATTTAGTGTTTCTTCTGGAGAGTCAAGTCAACTTATTGACAAGTAGACCAAAGCAGGCCCCAAAGTGGAAAAAGTATCACTGAAATAAAATAAACTTTGCTTTTTCTTAGGCTCATAGTGGGGAAAAAGATACGATGATAAAAATGTTCAACTCCCAATACGCTTCTCCTTGACTTTCATATTGAGGCCAAAGGAGCTACCCATTGAATAAACACAAAGAAAATATCTAGTAGTAGTATGATAATTAGCCAAACACGACACCGAAAAATAAGTGACAAGTAAATGTTTGATTTTCATGAACAAAGATGATGATGGTGATCCTAACAACAATAAAAACAGCCGCCACGTATTAATATTTCCTGGACACCTGCCACGACCCAGGCACTACCGGGTGCTTGGTAGACTTCTTTCTCTACAGCGCCCCAGAAACAGTGTGTACCTCATTTCACAGATGAGGAAATCAGTGTTCAAACAAGGCAGGCACCTTTGTCAAAGAGAATAATAGAGATTTCTAGGTTTTTTTTCTTTTAACATATAAAATATCATTTAAATGCAATTAATAAAGGAACTTTTCCTCTCCAATTATCACCAAAATATTTAAATATCAAAATTTCTTCTTCTCTTTCATTTCTCCTATAGAAACGTGTTGCCTGACATCCCAAATTGAGATTTGCTGCTTTATGATTTAATTGGGGAGGAGACTTTTTCTGAAGAGAAAACAGATTAGAGTCTGATTTGATCCGATTTTTTATGAACTTACAGAAGGATGAGAAGAGATGGAATGAAGTCTGAAGAAAAAACGCACGTACATCTCACGGAACATCTGATACAATCTGGAAGGTTCATGGTAGAGAAAACAAAGGGGTGCAACTGAAAGAATAAAAGAATTAATTGACAATATTGCAGGACCACTACAATTTGAAAAATAAGTTCATAAACATGAAAGAATTAAGTCAACAGTTTATAGTAATAACATGCATTCATAGACAAGTTTAAACAGAAAAGTTTTGAATCAATTTTTAAAAGCCATAAGTAATTGGAAAGAAATATAGTGACTAAAACTGAAATGGTAAAGTGCTACCTGGGGTTCCTTTCAGAGGACTAATGATTGTTCTACTGGTTCTAAATAAGTGGTTACTGCTAAAGTATTTGTGGGTGCTTAACACATTTGTCTAAAATAGTGTATATATATTCTGCATCCTCTGTTTCCTTAATGAACATTTCCCCTCGGGTGTGTAAGCCTTAGCCTATTTAAACGACCAGAACTGTGAACAGGCAGGAGTTGATGTAGTTTGTATTCTGACAATTGTTAAAAGATGTAAACTTAACTGTCTTCCAAATCACGCAAGTACACCGTCTAAGAACTATTCACTTGAGAAATTCTTGCAGTCAGAATTATTAAAACAGGATAAAAGGGCCACCATTTTTGTTATTAGAGGTAAAAGTTCATATTCTTAACCTTTTTAGGTTTTCTATTTTAAGTTCCTCACATATTTATAGAAGAGGAATATGCTGAAAGGTCATTATAACATCATGCATTATATTATGAAACTTTGGCTGCTCAAGAGAATAAAGCCGAGAGCCTATAATTCATGATTTCTCCAGACTACTGGTATGCAGAGCAACAATTACATTAAATCGCTCATCGTCCCGGTCAGCACCACCAAGCACGCATGGCATGTTGCGAAGTTCCTAGGTACTCTGAGTCCTTTTCTCTGTATGCGAGTTTTACAAGTTTTATATCACGTCATTCACCACGTTTGTCTGATGTTGGACACTGACGGGCTTTTTACAGAGAAAAGCGTTCATTTATTGCCGATTCTTTTTACAGAAGTAACACATCAGAGTATTTCTGTTTAGCCTAAAGGTTGGGGGTAGTAGCAACATTGGGGAGAACAACCTTCAACAAGTTCACATGTAACGTGGAGTCCAGCATCGGGAACAGAGTCAATGGAATTGTAACATCTATAAACGGTATCAGGGGTAGTAGATGGGGGAGGATTTATTACTTTGTGAGGGGTGTAAATGTCTAACTATGATGTTGCTTTGTGCACCTGAAGCTAATAAAATAAATAAATAACTAAGTGGTATTAAGCAGAGAATTTTTCCTCTGTAACCTTCATTAAGCTTCTCGCATTCCTCATCAGTGGCACGGGAGGCCTGGAAGCCACTGTCAGGGAGAAAGAATTTGCCTCTACCCTGCAAAGGTTCTTCCTGCTGGTCTAATAATCAAACCAACACGACACATATTAACAGGAGAAAATCGAATTTAAGTTCATACACACAGGAGCCCTACACACATGAGAGAGAGTCAGAGACCCCCACATGCAGCAGAGGTTCAGAGACAGAAAGGGAAAATGAGGGATACATGACATGCTGAGCTAAGGAATGGGGGAGGGGCCTGATGGTGAGAAGAGCACATGTTCAGTAAGGAGGTGTTTACCCTGATTTACATACAGGTCATCAAAATTTACTTCTGGTAAGAATTCTTTTTTTTTTTTAATAAACTTTATTGGGGAACATTGGGGAACAGTGTGCTTTCTCCAGGGCCCATCAGCTCCAAGTAGTTATCCCTCAATCTAGTTGCGGAGGGCGTAGCTCAGCTCCATCCAGCTGCTGTTTTCAATCTTTAGTTGCAGGGGGTGCAGCCCACCATCCCATGCAGGAATTGAACCGCCAACCTGGTTGTTGAGAGCTCACACTCTAACCAACTGAGCCATCCGGCCGCCCAACAATTTTTATTACAGGCAAGACCCCTAATTTAAATTCTTTAGGGGAGAGGTCAAAGTTTCTCTTGAGCCCACAGGGTCTCAATTGCCTTTAGCTCAAGACAATCCTCATGCCAAGTGGCATGTCCTGGGGGACCAGCTCTGAACCGCATCAGCACTCAGGGCCCTTGAGTTTGCACACCTCTTTTCCACGTGTACCTCACGATGACCGAATGCTTCAGTGTAACGTTTGCAGTACATCCCACTAGTCTGGAGAGATCATGAACACAAACTCAGTGTGGTTGCTCGTTTCGCATTCTTTCTGATCTATTATTTTTTCAAAAGACTTATGAGCATTAGTGCAAGATTTTAAGCAACCTCATTTTACACCGATTAGAACTACATATTAACGTGCATCTCTAGTTTCCACCGAATCAGCAATGGCAAACCACAGAGCCACTTTCACAGTATGATCTAACTGATTTGTCAACCTGAGCCATTATGATGAGGCTTTAATTTTTTTCCATTGGACATATAAATAAACAAATATTAAACTCAATGTTTAAAACTGTCCACAATAACTTGGGAAATGTGTGGGTGATATGATATAAAGTGTGCTCTTCACGTTTAATTTTCTAAAGTATAATAAAACAGTGAATATTTTAAAGCCCAACTTACCATACATTGAAAATCCATGAAAAGGGATTACACCTAAGAAAACAAAAAAGCATTTATTTTCAATTAGTACATCCACTGAATTATTGGGTAAATTTTAGAGGATTAAAACTGAAAATAGAAAGTTTTCCTATTTTTGTTTCAACTATGTTCACGAATGCAGAAAGACTTAGTGATGGTAACTAACAAGATATGCTTTTTTAATATCTTTAGAAAAGCAAACTAAAGGTTTTCAACATATACCCAGTCAACTTTCTATTGATAACGTTGAAAAATTAAAACTTTGAATATATGTTACAAAAACATGACAAAAACAGAACAAGGCATATCACAGAACTACGTTTAAGAAGTAATTACAATGCTTTCAGAAAGTCAATTGATTATGTCCTCCTGAAACAACTTCATCCTGCATATTTGAATCTAATTGTTAAAAGATAAGCGAGGTGGTGAACACACAATGTAATTTATAGATGATGTGATACAGAATTGTACACCTGAAATCTATGTAATTTTACTAACAATTGTCACCCCAATAAATTAAAAAAAAAAAGATAAGCGAGCATTTCAAGGTACCTCTTGTATACTGGGGGTGCCAAAAAAATGTATATACATGACTTGTAATCATCTTTTGTTATAGGTATGTATTGAGTACCACAATTTTAATACAGTTTTTTCCTTTCTTAAACTGTGTATACATTTTTTTTTGGCACCCTCTGTAGATGTATTCCTTTGTAAACTTACCAAAGATTATATCATAGAATGTGGTTTAGAAAAAAAATAATAATGGCAGAAATACAGTACAAATTCAGTGTAGTCTTTGGCAAGAATCATATACAAGTAAATTACACATCTATTTCAAAGAAATTCTCAAAGCCTATCTTGGGGTGCTAAACATCTTGTTGCAATGTAAGTGAAAAATTAGAATTTGTACAGCTTAGGTTCTGTAATATACACACCACAGTATACACAGCGTGTATCTAACAACTGTACCAAATCAGGTTGCAAACACAGTAGGGGAGAAGGCTGAGAAGTTTACTTTTTTGAAAAATAGTACAGAAATGCTTTATTCACCCTACGTGTTCAGAGGCTAACACTCTCAGTGTCGGTGGGGACTTCAGAGGTCATGTAGAATAAACTCTAGTAAATGAGTGTTCCGTCTCCACTGAAAACACGTCCAGCTCTAGGGGATGCATCAATCCCCAGTGCGACAACCAATCCCAGTGCTGAACAGTCTTCATTTGGGGGGTTATTTTTCATACTGAACCCAGCTCTGCCTCCCTGTAACCCTCACTTGTTACTCCCAACACTGAACACAATGGTCATACAGAACACGTCCAACTTGTCTTCTCTGCAAACGTTCAGACATGTTTGCGGATATCATTCTCTCCCCTCACCTCCATCACTGCCAGGTGTTTTATTTGATCTTGCTCTAAGACTCTATGAGCTTTTTTTCAAAAAAAATATACATGATTTTTCAATTATTGAAGACCTTGTGAGTTTCTTTAATGGTTCTTCAGTTCCAAAGTGGTCCTGAATAGCTTCCTTATTCTATTTCCCTCTGGAGAAGCTGCACTCCACCCCAATCTTTAAAGCAAGGTGACTCAGACCTCTCACCTTTTTTTTTCTCTTCACAATACACAGCTAAGACACAGTGCCCTCATGCAGTTGTTTGTGACCTAAGTAAATGATTACGTATTCTTATCTCTAGTATACCTCTTATTCTAGTTTTCTTTGGTGAACCATTCCAATTTGAGATAATCTTGGCCTCTCATTATTCTATCTAACGTATTCCCTACTCTCTCTTTCTGGTTCCACATTACTTAAACATTTGGTAAGTGCACTAGCTACATCCTCATCTAAAACATTATAAAAATGCTGGACAAGACAATGAGGACAGGATTTCTACACTGATAGTAATCCAATAATTAGCACCGGATCGGGGTAAATTAAGAGCAGGACCAGGTGTCAGACAAAGTTGATTGGGTTCATCTAGCTCTGTCACTTAAGAACTTTGAGCTTTTCGGTAAGTTTCTTAGCTTCTTGAAGGTGTGAATCAGAGATCATGCTGGAACCTACATAATATGATTAAGTGAAATAATGGCTGTAGTGCAGCCATTGATAAATAAATAGCGTGGGCCCTTGCTAAAAGTTATTTATTGATATTATCATTCACCAGTTAGCTCATATTTCTTTGTTCTTGCGAGAAGTGATGTGATCAAAAAAGAGTGTGAGGAAAATCCAGTATCACTGTGAACGAGTATGCCAGGGCCTCTGCGCACTTAGGCTTCACAGGCTATAATTCTCAGCATCTACCTTTTCCCATTTTTCCCTAATCTTCTAGAACACGCCAGGTTCATGTGGTCCAACTTTGGCTGAATCCTGTCTGCTTATTCATTTTCTTGTTCATCTCTATTTGACTAGCCACCCCGTCCTTTCCACACTTTCCTATTCTTCAAGTGTTTAACACGCAATTACAGAACTCACTTTTCCTCCTCAGTTCATGCCACTGACATGAAGTCCCTCACTTGTCTGTTCTTTACCCCAAATGTTCTTCACATTTCATCTGTTTCCTCATCTCCCTTTAGCGAGGTGTTCAGAGGACGATGTCTCCTTTTACTTTTTCAGAGCTAACATCGTCACCTGTGTTCTTAATCTCATTTCCTTGACTTTCACAGCAGCTGGCAAGCCACACTCAGGTCCGTGGCTTGTTTTTATACGGCCTGTGAGCTAAGAATGGCTCTTATATTTTTAAAGGATTATTTGAACAAACATAGAAGAAGAATAGACGACAGAGATTGTTTGTGGCCAGCAAAATTTAATTTATTTACCATCTGACCCTTTACAGAAAAAGCTTGCAGACTTCTGCTTTGACATCTTGCCCCACCAATTCTCTCGTCTGCCTGCTTTATGTGCATTACTCAGCAAATATGTAATGAGCCCCTACTATGTGCCAGGCCCTGTTCTGACAACTGGAGCTTACTTTTTATTAAAAGCAAAAATAAGCAAATGATACAATAAGCAAATGTATGATAAAATAAGCAAATGTACGTCAGACAGGGATCAGTGCTAGGAAGAGAAGTAATGGTGGGATAGAAAGGACAGGTCGGGGAGTGGCGGAGGCCTGAATGATAACAGAGCCATGGGAGCCATGGAGGCGAGAGTCACTGGATAATGGCTGACCTGGAAGTCCTGGGCTTCGTCTGGTGATTGCCACAGACAGGGCAAGTTTACAGAGGTTGCCTGTCTCGAGGCGGACAGCGGTGGCATCTGCTCTTCACTCCCACTCATGGGGGAGTAGGGACAAGGGGTGGGAGGGCTTATCACAGTACTCGTGTCGTCAGTGTCTGTGATTCCACTGCACCTTTCAGCCAAGGACATTATAACTGATTATAAATACTCTCAACAACATAATTAGAAATCCAGTTTTTCCCCCTCGACCCTACTTTGCCATCCAACAAGTCTCTAATCTCTCTCCTGCCCTTGAAGCCAAGCTTCATTTCTTTGAAAATCATCTAAATTAATTTATTTGCTCCCTCATTTTATATCCTCAACTCCTTGGTTTCTACCCCTACAACCCCACTTCTGACCTCTGAATCCGCGGCTCTCCTCTCTGTGTGGCCTGGCCCCCAGCAACTGAAAGCTCCTTCTCAAACTTGCGCCTACCAGATCAGGCTCCCGGCATCCCAGAAACTTCTGCTGCTCAGCTTTTCTTGTTTTTGTTGTGTTTTTGGCCAGTTCTCTCTTTAGCCTACTCCTTAACAGTAGCTATGTCCTGGACCCTGTTTTCACACTTGTTTCCTCTCTCTTTCCACCAGTATCTCATTATTAACCTGTAATTCAAACTGTAAAAGCCCAGTACTCTGCACCTCCTTCTGGATTTTCTTGCTTTAAAGAACTCCTTACCCCCCTAGTTTTCAGGGAAGAAAGCCTTGGTCACCTTTGTTTTCTAGGTCTTCTTCAGCCCTTATACCTAAGTGTGACTGTGTTCCTTTCCTGTTCCTTCAGGAGACAAGGGTACTTAACTTTTCAGGATTTGGCTACAATCGGATGCCAACAGCTTCATTTCTCTTACCCAACCCACAAGCAAAACTCTAATCCTACCAAATTGATTGCCACCTCTCCTTCAGCATCTGGGGCTTAGGCAATGCTCTCCTCCATCTCCAGCCCTGTCCCAGCCTCACCCCTTCAAGATTTTAAACAACACTCCTCCTAGAAGGATGTCCCTGGCTCCCTCCTCCTTACCCCCAATCAATTCACTAATCTGTACTCTTGTATCAACTGACTTGCCCTGACTAACTGAGGTACCCCTTCTCCTCTACGCACCTGGACAGTCCTGAACGGATCTGGCTGTACCACTCTCTACCTGTGTTCACTTAGGGCCATTCATTAACCTGTTTCCTCATACAGCACTGCTCTCAGACCAAGGTGGGGGGGAAGGGGGGAAGCAGTGAGAGCCCTGCTCTGGCCCTCCGCTGACTGTACCGCTTACCCAGGATCCATGTCCTCCTTTCAGACCACAACCCAGGTACCCAGGACTTTGAAATTCCCAGCCCCAAAGCCCCTAGCCAGCTTCCAGAATCCACATTCCTCTTTGGTGGAGCCACCTCCCTGATGAAAGGTGGCCCAAGGGTGGTTATTTGTGGAAGATGAGAACAGAGTTTGGACCTAGGAGGTCCCCATGCATGACGCCTGTCCAGGTGTGGGGTGGAGCCATGCATGAGAAGGGGTGGGGATACCAGAAGCTAGGGACTGCTGAGGAGTCTGAGAATTCTGAATCTGAACCTGGCCTTCCAGATTGTTATAAAGATATATTTGTCAAGACAAGATAACAGACTTTATTATCAGTTTATTCATCTGATTTATAACTTTTAAATATCTAGACTTAAGGTAAGTGGGCCTCCATTTGTTCTCCTGCCTGAGTGCTACAAAAATTAGGAATAGACCTGCCTTCGCCTATAAAATGGGGATAATACTGATGAGGTTGTGAAGATTAAGTGAGATATGTAATGTGCTCATCACGACACTTGACGCAAAGTCAGGGCTTAACAACTGATGTTTTCCTACTCTTATCATAACATTTTGTAACCATTTTTTATTTCTCTCTCTCTTAACAGAATAAACTCCTTGAGTGCAAAAACGATGCTTTATTTACCTCCATCCCCAGAGATAAGCTTAGTGTCCAGAATATAATGGGTACTTATTAAATGTTGATGGAATGAATATATGACACCCTAGAGAATCTACCTCTACCATTTTCCAACCATTCACGCTCCTCCTACAGCCAGGCCTGAATCAGGCTCTGATGAACTCTTACCGTTGGACCTCCGAATTGATATCCCTTCCCCCAAACGCTCAGCGCTCCAACCAACTTCTGTAATGATGCAGGTTATCTTCCCAACATGTTAAAGAGACCATGAAAAAGACCTCTACATCATATTCATTGAGGGTTTTCTACTGACCATTCATCCACCCACCAAATATTTGTTGAGCTCCGAGTCATCCAATTAACCAATGTTAAAAAACCTTCCCTGTACCTCTGGAGCTATCAAAATGAATATATTTCCCCTATGTTCATGGAATTCATATCCTAGCCTTGTGAAATAGGCTAAGTGTCTACAGAATGAAACTCAAAACCTTTGATCTGGTCTTAACCACTCATAACGGCAACCCGAGATACATCTCCCCCGCCCTTTTTTTTTACTGACATACAATATTAGACTAGTTTCAGGCGTACACCAAAATGATTTGACATTTTTATGTACTGTGTAATGATCACCACTATAAGTGTAGTTACCATCTGTCACCATAGAAAGTTTACACAATAGCACCCATGCCGTCCATTACATCACCAGGACTTACTTATTTTGTCACTAGAAGTGAGTACCTCTTGATCCCCGTGCCCATTCCGCCAACCTCATGAGCCCCCCTTTTGTCACACCTCCTGACTCCATGCCTACTGTGGTATAGCCTGTGGTTCAAGATTATTATTTATAATCACCGGAACTCATCATGCACTTCCACACTTCGGTAGCTTTGAACCTGGTAACTCTGTATCCTAAATGCTTTTTTGGTTTCTACTCAGCCTATCAAAATCTCACAAAGGTCAGGCACAACCTCAGAGAAACATCCTGACCTCTTCATCATAATTAAATGTGTATTCTTCTGTATTCTCGTGGCACTTTGTTCACATTTCCATCACTATAATTTCATTATATTTTTTGTTATAATTAGCTATTTGAGAGAGTGATCCAGAGGACAGGAAATACGTTCTACTCATCTTTGCACGCATCTCACGATGCCATGAACATACTTGATGAACACATGCTTGCTGAATAAATGAACGGGTAGATGGATGAATAGATGATGACTAGAGAAGCAGAAAGAAAGTACTCTAGTCAGGAGACCAGGATTCCACAGTGGGCTCACCACAGAGCCATCGGGAATCTAAGGAAAGTCATTGAACCTCCTGAGGTTCAGCAACTGCTTGTCCTGCAAAGGCACTAAGGTTGCCTCTGAAATAGCTAACGCTAAAATTCAATGTTTAACAAATATGTCTACAGTAAATGCAGAAAAAATTGTGAGATCTGGAGACAACGGGACACATGAGAATCTTCCAATGGTAAGATTCTTTACTGATTTAAAAATATTTTCCTTTCTAGAAACTGACAAATGTCAAAACCAGATTAGATCCCCATTAAAAGTCAATATTCCCAATGACACTATAGCCACCATCTCTAGCTCCATGGAGCACTTAGAAGGAGGCCCCAAAACCATATTTCTTCTTCAAAGTCTCTCTCTCTCTCGTTTCTATCTTTGGCTGAGTCTCTTTCCTCCTATGGACACCCATCTTTTCCTACATTCTCTCTGCTGCTTCATTTTATTTCCTTTAACAATTATAGACTTTTAACAAATAATAAAAAAAAGTCTTTTCTACCTTTCTACAATAAGGTTGACGTAGGAAAGAAAAATAAGTTAATAAATGGAAGGCATATTTTGATGCTTTACAGCAATATACGTATATATTATACCCTTCTAAAATACTAAATCTCAAAGAAAATTGCTATTATTATACAAAACCCCTATATTCTTATTGCAAAAACTTTTCCTTCCACTGTTAAGGTACTGCGAAGCATTGCCCAAGCAGGTTAAGGCAGTCAGAACTGAAGACCTCACTATTAGTATTTTCATCTTCTACAAATATTTATTAAGAATATGCTAAGTGTAGGAACACCTACATCGGCACAAAGCACTTTTAATTAGGAAACTTAAAATGAATGAATTAGTCAACTGTTAAGCAACAATAAAGGAGGCATGTAGTAAGGTGACTCACGGTCAATCACACTTTCACTGCATTTCCTCCAAGTTCTGGAATCTATAACTGTCCTATAAGCTGAACGAGGCTAGGGCCACAGTTCACACTGCGTATTACCTTCAGCGTCCAGCACAAGCATTCCACAAATGAGATGCTCAATACACATGGTTAATGATGGGACCTTAAGCAATTTTAAATATACTCAAGGCTTGTAAATAAAACAAAATAAAAATTCACTTATAAATAATTAACATATAGGACAGGCGGCTCTAAACAACTCAGTGCTGAATTATAAATGGCCAACAAAGTCATAGACATAAATTCAAATTCTGTGTGACTCTGGACAAGCTACCAGGACTCTGAGTCTCTACCCTCGTTTCTGAAAATGGTGATAAATGAGACCAACTGCACTGGGTTGCACTAAACACCAATGGGGTAATGTGCTTAAAGTGCACCGGTGTAGTCTTTAGCGGTCAGCAGGTGCACAGTAACCATAGCTATTTTACAAGGGCTGACAATCAAGTTTGCGAATTTGTTGCATCGATGTTGCTAACCTATTTTTGGTATCAGAGGGATTATTCATTATGAAGTTGTACCAACTGGACAAACAGTTAGCAAAGTTTACTATCTGGAAGTACTGAAATGGCTGCGTGAAAACGTTAGATGACCTGAACTTTTCACCAACAATTCATGGCTCTTGCATCACCACAATGCACCAGCTCACACGGCACTGTCTGTGAGGGAGTTTTTAGCCAGTAAACAAATAACTGCATTGGAACACCCTCCCTACTCACCTGATCTGGCCCCCATTGATTTCTTTCTTTACCTGAAGATCAAGGAAATATTAAAAGGAAGACATTTTGATGACATTCAGGACATCAAGGGTGATACGACGACAGCTCTGATGGCCATTCCAGAAAAAAGAGTTTCAAAACTGCTTTGAAGTATGGACCAGGTCTGGCATCAGTGCATAGCGTCCCAAGGGGAGTACTTTGAAGGTGACAGTAGTGATATTCAGCAATGAGGTATGTCGCCCTTTTTCTAGGATGAGTTCGCGAACTTAATTGTCCGACCTCGTATGCTGTCAGAAGGGATGGTACCACATTTCAGTATCAGCTTATACCTAAGAAAATCTTTTCTGGTCAGTATTAGATAAGGGTTCACTTCAGCTTAATTAAGCCAGGACTTATGACCCTGAAAGAGGGTACACGGTCCATCCACTTTGTTGAAGAAGGACGAAGTCTGACTCTGGCAAACAAAAGTAGGAGGCATAAGAAGCACTGAAGAATCCATTAACACCAAAGGGCACATACCACCTAGGACATTTCTTTGATCTCAGAGGCTGTCATGTTCTTGGGCAGGTTTTCAAAAATCCTTTCCTTTGGTTCTCATCACTTGTCTTTCAAGGGTCGAGTTTCACTCACCTGGCCATCATCCAAGAGCCTTACTTCTAACAGCCATTGGGATGCTTGGGACACTGTCTCTTATCTGGCCTTAGAGTTCTGCAAGTCTACTGTGAATGATTACCTTAAGATTTGAGCCTTCCTTTAGCTATTTGAAGAATGTCTAAAATATTAACTGCCTACCCCATTCCAAAGGAATAACTTTATAAAGTAATGGTTTAGCGGGGCTTTTGGCATACTTTGGTAAACACTGTCAACAAAAATAAATCTTGAACTAGGGGAGATATAAATAGCAAATATGACTCAGAAAATACCCCAAATATTAACATGCTTTGCACTTACTAAATATTTTCCCTTCATTTCCTCACTGTCTCTATTAATACTTAGCATTTATAGTTGTACCATAACTCTCATATCTGATTCACGTTAACATCACTCCAGTTGAAAGCAAATTTTTACACTCTTTCATTTGGGATTACTTAGTACTGTTTATTTAATTCGTTTGTTGAAATAATCACTTCCTCTGTTTATTCTCATTCCACATGTAGCCTACAGGTCAGGAAGAACAGGGATTAGGACAATGATTACATTGTTTTCTAACTATTTCCTTTATCTCTCTGAATTAGAACTTCAGAATATGACTTTGTTATTTTATTTTAGTGGTTAAAATTTCCCCAAACATCAGAACATATCCATATTTAGATATCAATCTAAAAGTCATACTTTAAATAAAAGTCATAGTTTAAATAAAATTTAAATTAGGTTTCAATTTATGTCTAAAGTTAAACATCAAATGAATTTTGGATTATGAGATGTTTTAAACTATTTAATTAATATAGATGACAAAAGTACATTGCTGTTTATCCACTTGACACTTGCAAGCAGATTTAAAATGATCTACTTTCATTATTTCTTCTAAGAGCCTTTAGTACACCTCCCTCCCCGCCCCCGCCATGATAACTAGTGTCTTCAGACATTGCCAAGTGTTCTCTGGGGTGGAATTGGCTTTGGTTGAGAACCATTGCTATAGAGCCCTAAAACTCCTCTACCTAATGTTCACTAGCACTTATTTTCTCTTGTCTTATAGGATACAAAAGGTATTATTAGCAAATTCTGATGTTTGTTTGAGTCTCATTCAGATCTATGTGTAAGTCTTGTCTCCCTGCTTCTGTTCTTGCTCCTGTATACTCTTCTACATTCATTCCTTCATTCATTTAATAATGTTTGCCAATCAGTGACTTTATGTTGTGCGTGAGTCTAGGTGCTAGATATGTTGGTCATTCAAACTATGAAGGTCACGGTTCCCTTGGAGCTGACATGAGAGTTACCGGCAGGCACCCTTCCTGACCACCTTGTCTAAAATGCTCATGCCCTCCCTCACCTCCCTACCTGGAATCAGTCCCTCCCTGTTCCCTTTCACTGTTCACCTCATCACGCTGAAATGACATCCATTAGCTATTTATCGGTTTACTGTGTGTCTCCCTCACTAGAATGTAAGCTCCCTAGCAGCAGGCATTTTTATTGTGGCTCGCCACCTAGGAGAGGGAGCCAGAGCAGGCTAAGTAAGTATTTATTAAGTGAATAAAGACAAATTATTCATGTTGAACAAAGAATAAAAACAAGAAAAGCTTATAAAATACCTGTGACAAGTCTCCCTCAACTCAGAAATTTTGCTCATCAGTTGTTAAATGAATCAACTAGAAAAAAAAATCTGTCCACTGACAAGGCCTCAAGTGAGGTGAGAGACCTTGTTGTGTGTCACACCACTCTGGCCTGCTATTGCCATGGAGGAAAGGGGATCACGGGAGGGTGGGTGAGGGAGCAAACCTCTGCCCCTTGTAAGCACCTGCCTGGTCAGGGACAGAGCGTATCAATGAGCTGCCAGCAAACCACTGTGTGGGCCCCTGGGACACAGAAACCCAGGCCAGCTTTAGGGTGTGTGTGTGGGAGGGGGGTAGAGGTGTCCTTGAGATTTCAGAGTACTCCTGTCTTTGGCAGAGGTTGAAAAACAGGGTGGGTCATGTAAAAATGGTGCTGGTATTGCCTTAAGTGAAAAGGGACCGCAGACCAACTGGTTTTTGTCTCTTCTTGTTCTGCCACTTCAGATTCGTTGCCCAGAGAAGAGTCCTCCCTGATTCCGGTAAGGCTCTAAAACTATCTGAGAGAAGAAATGATTCTGAAGAATTAAGATTATAAACAGCTGTGGGTTTACCTCATTTAGCATTAAACTGTTTTTAGTCTCAAGGAAAATCTTTCTAGAACCTATCATGTGGCCATCTTTTACTTTTTCAATATGCTAACCACTTTTTCTTCTAAAAGACACTATAATGAACTCAGTAACACTTCCTGAGGCAGGAGGGCATGGTGATCAAAAACGTCACTTCTGAAGTCAAAGAGCTGGGGTTCAAAGCCTGGCTTCGCCACTTACCCACTGGGCAAGTTAATACTCTGCCTCAGCTGCTTTATCTGTAAATAGGGATAATATTACCCTGTTTCCCTGAAAATAAAACCTGGCCGGACAATCAGCTCTAATGCATCTTTTGGAGCAAAAATTAATATAAGACCCAGTATTATATTATATTATATTATATTATATTAAGACCCAGTCTTATAGTAAAATAAGACTGGGTCTTATATTAATTTTTGCTCCAAAACACGCATTAGAGCTGATTGTCCGGCTAGCTCTTATTTTTGGGGAAACGCGGTAGTGCCTGGCTCAGAAGGTTCTCGTAAGGATTAAATGAATTAATGCATGTAATGTACTTAGCACACTGCCTGGTATATAATATTGCTTGGAAAATGTCAGTACTGCTGCTGTAACTACTATTACTGTTATTATTATAACAATATTTTTTGTTGGTGCCTTTTGTTCATTATAAAAGTCTTACATTATTATAATATGCTACAATCCACTGATACCTTTCTAAAGGCATAGGGTTACTGGCTTTTACATAAAATACTCCTGCACTGACTTGCTAGAATGCTGTTACATGCTGTTTTATAGTTTGTTTGGGATTTTTTTTTTTTTTTTTGGTAAGGTCTCTGATTTTTACTTCTACCATGTTTTCCCGAAAATAAGACCTAGCTGTACCATCAGTTCTAATGAGTCTTTTGGAGCAAAAATTAATATAAGACCCAATCTTATTTTACTATAAGACTGGGTATAATATAATATAATATAATATAATATAATATAATACCGGGTCTTATGTTAATTTTTGCTCCAAATGACGCATTAGAGATGATTGTCTGGCTAGGTCTTATTTTAGGGGAAACACAGTACTGTTAGTCATTTTTCCTATCTCTGTCAGCTTCTTTCCATGCTTCTCTTTTTGCAGAAGGCATAAAAACCAGTGATCCAAGTCTGTGAGACATGTGTGTTAGTAAAAGCTAGTATGTTCTGAACTAAGCTGGAGAAGTTCTCCTTTGAATAGAGAGAAGGAACGAGACTCCATAGACCTCTGTTTTGGTTCTTCACAGGTATGTTACTGTTTACTTCCTGATGCAGAGATAAATATTTATAAAAAGTTACCTGAAAATTAAGTTTCTGGGGAGATAGATGTAACCAAGGTTATACCTAAATGTTAAAATTGAAAAGCCTCTAAGCAGTTCAAAGAAATACTCATTAAATTCCCACTACAGCCAGATACTGGGGGAACAAAACCAACGATGTGGTCCTGGACCTCAGGAAACTTGCAATCCAGAGAGGGAGATAAAGCAGACACAAACAATGTCAAGGTAATATCCTAAGAGAGACCAACGATTTTCACACTGGGTGCTGTGGGAGCCTTGAGAAAGGGCCTTTCACGAACCTGGGGGTGCAGAGAAAGCTTCCCGAAGAGGAGGTTGCCTGAACTGAGCCTACCAGCCAGGTTAGTGAAGGGGGAATGGGCTACTCCAAGCACGGGAACAAGCCAAGTAATGAGGTAGGAAGCAGCATGATGCTTTTGTGAGAGTATGCAGGTGTGTGTGTGTGTGTGTGTGTGTGTGTGTGTGTGTGTGTGTGTGATTAATAGTTTGATATCACCCTGATTTAAAAAAAAGTAAGATGGGAAATGGTGAGACGTGAAGCCACCATTTGAAGTCTCAAATGGTGAGACGTGAAGTTAGACTGAATAGAGGCCAGACTCAAGATGTGTCCTCAACTGCCACACCAAAAGGCTTGAACACTATTCATAAAGAGATGGGGAGCTGATAAGAAACCTTTAAGGAGAAAAACGATGATTTTCATATTTTCCCTTTAGACGTATAACTCAGACAATATTGTCAAAGACAGAGCAAAGCTAGAAAAGACTAGAAGAGAGACCGGTTAGGTACCTGTTGCAATAAACAAGGTAGAGATAGTAAAGCCTTAAAGAGAACAAGGCAGCAGTGATGGTGGAGGAGAGAGGTCCCACATGTATTTTAAAGATAAAATTGGATGGTCCTGGTGAATTGTCAGATGGGCGGGGTCCGAGACCTAGAGGAGTCGGGATGACTGCCAGGTTTTAGGCCTGGAATTATGGGTTGGATGAGAGTATGATAAACTGAGAGAGAAATAGCAGAGCTTTTTTGTTTTGTTTCGTAATTTAATTTAGTTTTTGTTTTCTCTTTTGAATAGTGGGCATAAGAAGATGAATTAATGAGTTCATATTAAGTTTGAGTTAATTATTGAGAGGTCAGAATTGAAGATATACATTTTAGAGTAATTAACAAATAGAGCCAAGAGAGCAGATAAAAAGTCCTTGTAAATGTGTGAAAGCAGAGCAGAACAAAGGTGGGGTGGGACACTGGGGAACACTAGTGCTTAAAGAGGCGCCCGTGGATGTCCCGTGAAAGAACCTGGGACACCACTCTAAGAGGTGAAAAGAAAGAACAGTGCCATGAAAGTTTTAGATGGAGTGGTCAATAATGAAGCTAAACACACTTACAACACCTGCATTTTTTGAGCACTCAATACACATCAGGCACTGTGCTGTTTTATACACTGTATCTCATTGAATCTATAATCCATATGCTATAGATGACGAATCTGAAGTTCAGCAAAGTCATATAACTTACCCAAGGTCATAGGGTGAGCTGGCAGAACTGGGATTTGAGCCCAGGTCTGCTGGGTTACAAAGCCCATGTTCTTAACTCTGCTGGAGTAAAAGAACTTCTTCAGGATGCAATTTAATATCATCATAGGGACTGATACATATTGCTTTCCAAGAAGCGTATCTTAAAAAGTCTAATAATCTCAAAGGAATATTTAATATTTCATGAGCTCATTATACATTTGATCCCTTTGTAGAATGGAACTAGATTATTTTGGTGATATATTTCTTCATAATCTTGTTCTTTCATTAATACTGCATTTATCAAATTATGAGAAGAACAAAGTACAGCGTAAGGCAGCCCCCTCCTTAGTGCTCTGCTCCAGTAAAGCCAAAGGGAGGCCCCGGATGGGCCAGCTGGTGTTCTTCAGAGGAAAACTAAGCGCCTGGAGTCACACACCTGTCTAGTTAGTTTTCTCACAAATATTATTATTGGTTTCAAGGAAAACCAGAGAAGGTATGTGTAGTTTAGCACAAACCTACCACAAACATGGAAAAGTTAATTAAAATAGGTATTCTACAGAAGGTTTTAGATAATAAATTATTATTAGATTATAAATTATTTAAAAGCAGAGAATAAGAAAGTCATTCCTATTATGAAAGTTGTAATTTTCCTGTTTCCCACTAGAGGAAGCAATAGCATTACTCTTACCATTTGGTGGATAAAAGACAGCATATTCTTCCATTCCTAGTTTTCCTGTAAGAGAAAGCCATAGAGGGTTTCAGTATGCTTAAATAAAAGAAACAAAACTGAAAAATTAACTGATTTTGTGAATTTACTGGTAGTGGGATTTTAAAAACTGCAATAGTGAAATCTAATTTCATTTCATTTTATGATATGGAATTAATTTGAAAATATGTCCACCAAGTTTTTGATATTAGCAAATCCTTTCATCAATTAAAATCAGTAATATAAACTTAAGTACAAGGTAAGTGATATAAAACAATGAAAAGAACAAATGCTTTCAAGCTTCTTAAGCACTTAAGAGAAGCATCTATTTACAAGCTTAGGATTGTTTTGCTAATTATAAACAATTCTAATCTATTCATTAAAGAAAGTCCTAAGCTTTGCAATGCCTCATTAGTTTACATTTTTATAAGATGTACTGAAAAGTTAAAAACTAAATGTCTTTATATGGTAGTAATATTTTTGGAATCCCAAAACTTCATATCACCTAAGAATGAGGCTAAATATTTGAAATCAGAATTGTCTCCAAAAATTCAAATATATTCACCACATTCAAATGTTTAAAGGAGTTTTAAAAAAAATAGCTTTTCCTCAAAACTTTTAAGGTTCTGAGTTTATTCCCACCTCCCACCTTAGGTAGCTTTTATCTAGATAGTTTTTCTAACACCTTTGAGTCTTGCATGAAAAGCCACATGCAAGCTTGCCCTGAGCTTTAAGGTAATATGTTTAATCAAATAAAGAAAAACTTTTGTTGTTCTTGGGGGTGGTGGCAGAGAGGAGATGAAGAATAAGAACCATGACCAATGTAGGCTAAGGTGGAGACAACAGGACTAGGTTTGTGTGTACGGATGTATGGAGACAATGGAATGATGGAAAATAGATTATAGATGACAGGATGGAGAGATACAGGAAATGTTTGCTAAACTTTCTGTCACAGGCTTTAAGTGTTTTAGAGGTTTAGATGAGCAGGAAATCAATGACGGATAGATGGACTTGGTGAGATACAGGCTAGTTCTTCAAGGACCTGTGATTTTTTGCGGGGGAGGAGTGGAAATCCATGTGGGGAACGTATGGAGGCTAATATGAATATGGAATAATGTGGAATAATCAAGAAAGCAAATTTAGCTAGGTTAAGACGGAAGCAACTTCTGGGCAGTTGGCCTTGAAATCTTAGCTGAGTTTAGAGGTCAGTCCATTAGGCAATTAAGTTGTATAATCAGGTTTTCAGCAGATGATGTTAAAGAAACAAACAAGCAAATGAAAGGTTTCTATAAGTTCTATTCAGAAGCAGTTGAACAGAGAGAGGCCCCAGTAGTGGGGAGCCTGCCCCAGCACAGGGTGCTGTGGGGTTGTCCTAGGGCAGGGGTTGGAGTGCGCAGGCAGAAGTCAGACTTAGGAGAAACCATTTCTTTATGGGAACAGCAGAGTGACCAACCACAACAGCTTTTAGTGCTGGGTGTTCACCACTTAATAAAAAGGAGAGGTTGGAAAAGGGTTCCAGGTGAAATTAGTTCAGTTGTCAGGTAATGGCAGGATATTGAAACTGCGATATCTTGTAGGCAGCTAGTGATAAAGAAAGCACAAACAGAAATTAGAGACCTATTGGTATGTAAATTATATCAAAGTTTTAAGTGTTGTAGAATATTTTGAGAGAAGGGATATAGGAGATTTAAAAAAAGTAGAAAAAGCAAATTCATGGGATAAACTCATAGAAGGAAAAATAAAAGTCAACAGATATAAAAGATATAAATACAAGACAAAAACAGAAAGAGCAAGTAGGTAAGATTAATAATGTAACTTTAAATGCTGCTACTGGGAACCGATTTCCTGTGATTTGTTGTAAGTAGGTTGGGCATTTATTAAGTGGGAGAGAGGATAGTTATAGTCATTTGAGAGAAAACTTATTAAATAATTTGCAATAAAAAATTCGACAAACCAATGTATGCTATTAAATAAACAGTCTTGGTACAATAATGTAATTTCCTTTATGTTACTAAAATTTTACCTCTTATGTATGATTTTGGTGGTGAAGCACTGTTGTATGCAAAGTGAGCCAACACAGATGTATCCCGGGAAAAACAAAGTAAAACCTGGGTACAACATTGGAAAAAACAAACAATTAAGCACTGTTTAATTCATTGCTATTTCCTGCCTTGGAGGCGGTCAGGTAGTATCTTTCAGGTTCAGTACTGTGCCTGGAAATGGGAAGAGCGCCCTCTATTGATGGGCTTACAGTGGATGTCAATCCAAAGGTTTCATCCAAAATTCATCCAAAGGTTTCTTACTGTTAGCCACTTAAATCTTGAACAACAGCAGAAAATATAAGTTGTGCTATCAGTTGATTCTTTTACTGTGCTTTGCAGCTGGGAAAGAGAAATACTCGTACTTTGGAAAAATTTAACAGATGAGCAGTGTATGGGGGGACCCTAGGGAACTACAATGGCATAGAGCAATTTGGGAAGTGCCGGAAGTTGGAACTAGACTCATTGCTGGGATGTAGCAGCAGGCAGTTGGGCATGTCTGGGTGGGAGGGGAGGCAATAATGATATTTAGAAGGGACGGCGGTGGCAGCGGCAGCAAGCGGCAGCCCAATACAGGTTAGAAGCTGTTCGTTCTGACCAGCAGGTAGAGTGTGGCAGCTCTACCCAAAGAGAAAAATAGGGCAGAAAATCAGAGTTAAGGATGTCCATTAGGAGGAACTGGATTGCTGACATCCACCTGCAATTTTAGGGCAGGGGTCCAATCCCTGGGAAGGCAATTAGTTACAGGAAATCTGGGTCCTGGCATTAGAAGACCTGGAATTCAAAAGATGTTACTAAGAAAAGCATTTGGGAATGACTGGAAAAGGCTGGAGCCCAGTTAACAGAATAGGGACACAAAGCCAGGGCTGGACTCGCAGCAAGAGAGAATGGAGAGGAAAACTGTGGCTGCAAGACACAAGAAAGGGGCCAGCTTTAGAAAAAGGATCAGTATGGACACTGGACATCAGTCAGGCCCAAGGGTGAAATGTGTACCAACCATTGATACTCATTTCTTTTTATTATATTTTAAAATACTACACAAGCAATATGTTTATGATAAAAATTAGAAACACAGATCATCAAAATAGGAGGAAAAACACCCATAATCCCACAAGTGTTAACATTCTTATGTATATATATATCCTTTCAGACTAGTCTTATACACACATGTATAAATTTTTCAAACAAAATAGGATTATACATGTTGTTCTATAACCTATTTATTTTAATATTTTAAATTAAATATTTCCTACCCACATTTTTTAATGTTGAAGAATATTCCACTATATGGATGAACAAGTTTATTTAACCTGTCTTTTTTTGTTGTTGCTCATTTAATTATTTCCACTTTTCCTGAACTATAAACAATATTGCAGTGAACTTCCATATAGCTAAATATTTATGTACACCTTTACTTAAATTCCTAGATGTCTTGTTAGACTAGGGGCATTTTAAAACTAAAACTTGTGATATCCTTTGCTAGATTGCCCACCAGAAAGAGTTTCTATTTATTTAAACATATCCAGCAGTAAAATAGTGTATTTTCTGTTATTCTCATCGAAACAGATTATCATCTTCTTATAAGTTAAAAAATGGCATCTTGCTTTAATTACTAATGAGGTTGAACAAGCTTCCATTTGCATTTCCTTTATTTTCCAGTTCATTATCTGAGTCCCTTTTAACACTGATGGTTTTTAAATTATTGATTTATTTAAATCATTTGTTTATTAAGGATTCTAATCGTTGGTCTAATTGTATGTTAGACCAAACATACGTTTATCATTTCAACAAAATGAGCAAATGACTTTGCTCAAATAATTTGTTATCCCTCCTCACATTTATAATATTCTCTATATGTTCACCTAAATTATTAAAGTCATTGTTGTGGTTCATGAAAGTTTGCTTCATCCCTTTTAGGAACATGTCTCAGCTCATCTTTTCTGGCATACCAATCTCCATCTGAGTCTGCTTCCCTGGGAAACCATCTTGCAGCATAGTAAAAGTGGGGGAAATGGTGAAATTCTAAATACAGTGTAAAGGAAGGGCCGTGGGATTTACTAACAGATTGGATGGTGTGTGTGTGTGTGTGTGTGTGTGTGCGCGCGAGAGAGAGAGAGAGAGAGAGAGAGAGAGAGAGAGAGAGAGAGAGAGAGAGAGAGAGAGAGAGAGAGAGAGAAATCAAGGATGATGCCACGTAGAAAGATGTTTGATCTGAATAAGTGGAAAGATGGTTACCATCAACTGAGATCGGGCAAGTTGAGAGGACCAATTTTGGGAGTGAGAGATCAGGGGTTCAGTTTTCAACATTTTAAGTTTGAGATTATCTGCAAAATATCTGAATGGAGATGTTGGATAGGCAGTTGGAGATACTAGTCTGTAGCACAGAAGAGAGGTTTACACTGATGATATACATTTGGGAGTTATAAACATATAGAGGGTAATGAAAGCCACAAGACAGGTGAGCGTGGCGAAATCACCAAGTGAGTGAGTGTAACTAGAGAAAAGAAGGCCAAGCACTAAGACCTGGGACACTCTAACATTAAGATATTAAGGAGAAGAGAACGAACCAGTCTAGTAACCAAGAGAGGTGGATTTCCCATGATGCTAAGGAAGGTTCTCTGTACCATTCATTAGCATGAGTCCATTTGAGGGCTAGGAGTTGCTGGGAGATGTAGTATGTTTTAGGTAAGGAGGGGAAGTCAGGTTGTAATCAGATAGTGTTTCTATGTACGTATTTCTATTAAACTGCTTAATAAAGTTCAGAAAAAGGGGACCTGAATTTCTATGGTTCAAATAACTTGTTATTCTCCCCCTTATTCTAAACAATTATACATGTTCTTACTTGATTTTATATTTATAATATTATATACTCTTTCTTAAAGAGGGACCCCCCAAATTGTATAAGCTTTAGGTCCCCAAAATGCTGGATTTGCCTCTGGTGACTCGTAGAGTAAGACGGGGGGAAAAGAATGCGATGTCTTGAAAGCCAAATGAGGAAAGGGCACAACTGGATCAAATGCTGTTGAGAGATTAATTAAGAGGAGGATTTGTCATCGGTCATTGGATTTAGGTATTGGTGACTTTGACCACAGCATTTTTAGCTCAAGTCGTAGGACACCATATACAATGTTCAGTACCTCATTATTATTTTTTAACAATGTATTTTAGAGATCTTTTCATACCAGTATAAATGAATATACTGCTGCTTCATATAGGGTGGCTTAATTTTAAGGACTACATCATATTTCATTGCAAGTATATACCATAATTTATTTAATGGGTTAGACCTCTAAAAATGAACATTTAAATGATTTTCAACTTTATGCTATTTCTGACAATGTAAAAATAATTAACCTTTTACTGAGTCATTTCACACATACATGAATATTTTTGTAGGACAAATATATAATGGAATAGCCTAGTCAAAGGGCGTGTGCATTGAAAAATGTGATGAATATTTGGCTATGTATTCACATTCTTTGTTATCATCTATCCAGAATTTCTTTTATGTATATAGTGGAAAGGGGGCTGGCTATGTGAGTAAGCTCAGTCTCTTATGTTGCCTGGCTCTTTATTTTGCATTACATATTCTAAATGATTATTGCTCATATTTGAAAGAATAAATGATTTTAATATTTTATTTGGTAAATAGGCATTTAACTGAATTATCTTATTAGTTCTAATGGTTTTCACTTTATTCCCTTGAATTTTTATATATCTATACTCAATAATAATTTTGTATGCTTTCTGCAATTTATAACTCTAATTTATTTTTCTTATCTTATTCATTAGCTAGAAATTCCAAAAAGACTCGTTCTCTCCTTGCTTTTATGGTAATATCTCTAGTACTTCAACATAAGTAGCATTAACTTACATTAAGATAGCAAATGTGATTTTATACAAATATTATTCATATGTCAAAAATATTCTTCACTGTAGTGTATAAATAGTTTTAAAAAAAAAAAAGGATGTTAGGTTGCATAACGGTGTGAATATACCTAACACTACAGATGGTTAAGAGGGTTAAGGTGGTAAACATGATTTTATGTTTCTGTGTGTTTTTTTTAACCACAAGTTAAAAAATTAGATGTTCTTAAGCACAGTCTCAAATATGTTTTGGGCATCTATTGACATAATCATACCATTTTTAAATTGAGATATAATTGACATATATTAGTTTCAGGGTAAAACATAATGATTTAATACTTGTATATACTGTGAAATGATCATATTTTTATTTTTAGACCTATAAATGTGATGAATATTTGCCAATAATTTAGTAAAATCATTAGGTTCTAAAATATTCTAAATCTATAAAGTTTTACCAAACCAGTAAATAATATTAAACTCTCGGCAAACCTTCCTGTACCACCATGGTAAGTAGCACAATGCCCCCACACACACACCTGCTTCCAAAGATATCCACATCCTAATCCCTGGAACCTATGGATATTCCACCGTACAAGACAAAAGGAATTTTGCAGATGTGATTAAATTGAAAATCTTTAGATGAGGAGATTATCCTTGATTATTTTGCTACGCCCAATGTAATCACAAGGATCCTTATAAATGAAAGAAAGGCAACAGGGTCAGAGTGAGAGAGATTTGAACATGCTATCTGCTGTCTTTGAAGATGGAGGAAGTGGCCACGCACCAAAGATGTATTTGTACTTTAGAAGCTGGTAAAAGCACGGGAAGGAAATGGATTCTCTTCTCCAGAAGGAACACAGCCCTGACAACCCTTTGATTTCAGCCCAATGAAACTCATTTCAGGCTTCTGATCTTCTCAAGAGAATATGCTGATTTTGTTTTAAACCACTAAATTGGTGGTCAATTGTGATAGCAGCAATAATAAGCTAATACAATTAAAACAGCTAACAGAGTAATACAACTAATACAATAATAAACAAATTTGACTACTACTAATAAACGGATACTATTAACGTTAAATAATGCAAAATGAAGATATACCTACACATATTTTTCCACCATTGCCTAGAGAGAAAACAGTTCCTAAAGAAATATTTGTACTAACTTTGCCCTAACAGGCTGGTGGGAACACAGTAATGTTAGGAGAAGCTCTGGGCTTACATCCGTCCCCCTAGAGTCCCTGCTGACTACAGAAGACACGATATCTGAGATGCTCTAGAGAGAAGAGTGGTGACTGTAAGGTGATAATGCCAGAGGACATATCTTAGACATCACGTACTGGTGTGCAACGCTGGGATGCAAGCGAAGATCTGCCGATTCTCATGCTAACCTGAGTGGTTGTTTTAACTTCTGAGATTCCAATTTTGTATCCGTAGTAAGATTTCTGGCAGAAGAACAGCAGATAGGTAAGCCTGGAGTTGAAGGGAGAGGTCCAGAAAGAGATATAAAAGTGAGAGTTGTCAGTGTATAAATGGTATTTAAAGCCACGAGAATAGATAAAGGCAAGGACATTAAAGAAAAACAAGGGGTCAAAGGACTTATCCTTGGGGTACTCCTGGGGCAGGGAGATAAGGAGAAACCAGCAAAGGTGAACGAGTATGCCATAGTAAGATAGAAGGAAACCAGACAGCATAATGTGCTAGAAGCCAAGTGAAGAAAGAGAATTAAGGAGAGGGCATGAGTCATTGAATGCTCAAACAGAGCGAGATGAGTGGTGGGAACTGACCTCTGGATTCAGCTTATGACCTCTGGTCGTGCAGGTGGGCAAAGACGTCTGATGAAGGACGGTTAAAGAGAGAATAGGAAGGGAATTGTAAACGATACCGACAGATTTTTTAAAAACAGTTTTACTGAAGAAAGGAACAGAGGAATGGGGCAGTAGCTGAAAGAGATGTAGGATCAAGAAAGATTTTTTGTTTCATTTTATTTTGCTTTGTTTTTCAGATGAGAGGAATAACAGCATTTTTGTATACTGAGAGGAGTGATCCAAGAGATGGGGACACTCACAATGGAAACACTACCATTGCACTGCCTTTGGGTACCAAGGGGAGATGAGGTATAGTGTCCAAATGCAGGGATTGGCTTTATCCTAAAGAAAAGCAAGGACAGTTTATCCATAATACCAGGAAGGGAAAGGTGGGTATGTGGGTGCAGCTGTAGGTAGGGGCAGCTCATGTGGTGATGGGAGAATGTGGGTGTTCTCTTCTCAGAGCTTTCATTTTTTTCAGAAAAAGGACTCAAAGTGATCAGCTGAAAGGGAAGAGGTGGAGGTTTGAAAAGAGAGAACGTGTAAAAAGCCATCTAGGAGGATGGATGAATGATGTAGAATTGCTGGGCAGAACTGAAAACTCCTGAGGTCAGCAGTATAACTTTAAAGTAAAACTAGTTTGTCATGGCTGCATGTTTTTCTCCAGCCACTGCAGCTGTTCAAATGCACGCTGCAGCCACAGAATTGGTGTGGAACTGTACTCAACTAGGGTTAAGGTTTTGTCAAGTAATTACTACTAGAAGGTGGGAGGAGGGCAAGGTAGTTGAACATGTCTTCAAGAGGAAGTGGTTCTAATGATTGACACATCTTTCACATTTGTTCTCTCTTTTCCATTCACACAGGCCTTGCTGTCTCTCTACAGGGGGCTCATGAACGCTAACCTGAACTGAGAGCTGGTCACTGCCGTGCTAAGCTAACTCTCCTCACCAATCACAGCATGCATGGGGTTCACATTTATTTTTGTTTTTCCCATTCTCCCCCTAATTCCTTGCCGTTAAGAACCAGACACTTCTTATACAGCTCCTGTATCAGAACACTCTTATTAATTTGACTAAATGGATATATGAATAAAGAATATCTGATCACATCTTTCTTAAACTCCATTCATTCAATGGCATTAAACTATCTGTAACTTTGGCATTTTCTAATATGTCAGTACTGCTACTCAGCATATGCTACATAAGGCAAGCATATGATAGAGAATTTTTCACAGGACAGAAAGAGTAAATCCTCATGTCTTCCCTTATTGTATAGGAATACTTCCCCATGAATATTTTATACACTTCGGACAATAAATTAACTTGTAGGTTGTCATGATGCCATTAAGTACTGGAACCCGAAAATAATATTCGCACTACCCAATTTTCTTCCCTGAGGTAAGGTCCATCTTCTGTTTGAATACATTTTAAAACTCTGACATAATTTGAGACTTTCAACACCATTAAGTGTTTTTAAGAATTTCATGTAAAATAAAAACTAACTAAACTTTGGAATGATAAAAAGTTGACTTATTTACTCAAAACATTATTTCTAGAATAGTCAGTGCAGTTGCCTATAAAATTTAGGTAACTGCCACGAGTTATTCGGGAGCAGTGCATCCTTGTAATATAGGCCCGGATTTTCCTTAAAGAGGAATTGCTGAAGTTTTTCTCATCTTTATATGGACACAGCAATGCCATATGCTATCTAATTTTGTAGTCTAGTCACAAAACCCAATAAATGGGTTGGACCCAGGGCATGGCCAGAAACATTAAATTCATTCCCTTATCACCAACAATTTTCCTCGACAGCAGATTGTGTTGCTAGGCAGCTCTACGAAAGGAACGTCTGTGATTAATGATAAAAAGTCTTTCTTCTGTCTTACCTCTCACATGCACACACACACATGCACACATGCGCACACACATGCATATATAAAAAATTAGAACTCAATTTCTGATAATAAAATATTGTTTTCAATGTATACAATTACATATTTTTTATTACTTAAAATAAACTTCTCTCTAATAATTCATATAAATTATTAAAAGGTATGATCATGGAAAGTGTTTTCTTAGCAGCTATCCACATAAAAAAAACTTAGTTCTGCATAATTCCCAAAGACAGAACTTAGGTATTGTAATTATCTTTTTGTTTCTGTTTTAGGGATAAAGATCCCTATTAAAGCTTATTTAGTGTCATTTCCAAAGTACTAAAAGCAGCAGAGGCCATGATCTATGATTGAAAAAATTATGAAAAAATATGAAATCTAAACGATATAATTTAGAGTAAAATATTGATAAAAATGCAAAATATAGGTAAAAGTACCCTCCTATAGTACTTATTGTCTGTGATATTAATTAATTTATATCCAGTGCTTTACATAAACACTTTAAAATAATTTCAAAACATTTTTAATGTAATTGTCTTACCTCCTTAGCTAGAAATGTAAGCTCATCAAATGTGGTATCATTTACACATAAAGATCAATACATATGTACTGATGATCATTCTGCTTTTTCTCCGAAAAAGCACTCACTGTTTGTAAATAATTCTATTTGTCAGACTCAGTCATTTTTAAGTTTTCCAAGTTAATGTGGGACAGACAAAATGAGTATCTCCTCAAGGGTTAATTCTGGCACTATTTGGAGAAAATATTCCTGCTCTCTTTTAAAATGATGCCCTTACTGACCCTGTTAACCAAATAAGGCAGATTTGTTACCTAGAAAGTCCCTTTTACCACCACCAATAAGCCTTTGTAGTTGTAACTTAAAGTCGACAATCCTCCTCTGTCCAGTCACCACCTGGGATGAAATTGTCAAATTTACACTTTCTCTACTCACACTCTGAGTAGAATAGTCAACACGCTATTTATAAATCATGCCATTATTGGCCTTCAGTTGATGTTATAATTTATATATTCATGTGCTTAGTGTCATAACAATTTCGTGTTTGGGACTGAAATAGCATAGGAAGGACCAAAAATTTAATAAGTTACATTTTTTGCCAACTAGTATATATTTAGTTCATTTTATTTTGTTTGTTTTATTTCTTTAATATTATGCAATACCAATGGATCTGTTTCTCTTTTTTTTTTGCCATTTTTTGTAGCCATTATAGGCTGCAGCTGGCTGATATATCTATCAGCCTCTTAAAATTTTTTAAAAAAATTTATTGGGCTGATATTGATTAATAAAATGATACAGGTTTCAAGTGTACAGTTCTATAACACATCACCTGTATATCAATGGATCTGTTTCTATTAGGACTCAGTTCATATAAAGGATCCATCATCACAACTAGAACTGAACTCTAACTAGAACCCTGTACAGTGACAGTAAAACCTTAGTCAGGCAATCATGACTAATTTTAAGATTTCACATAAAAGAAGAAAACTTCTTTGCCAACAGTAAAAACAAAAACAAAACCCTATCAATTAAAAAAAAAAGTATATGATGTTAAGACAAATTTTTATTTGGGATCTACAGCATGCACTAGAAGGAACACAGAGGACCAAAACAGTTATGGAGTTTATATGGGAATTTGATTATAAAATAATCAAATAAACTATAATAAGTACTATAAATATAAAGCATAGAAAGCATTACATAGCACTTCAGATGAACAGTTCTGATGGCCATGACCTTGCTGTGTGTGTCTGTGTTAGAGGGAATGGGGAGTAGGTCAGGAAAGGTGTATGTAAGAGTGATGCTTTCAGCTGAGAGCTAAATGCAAAATAGGAATTTGACAGAGCAATACTCTTTACATCACTGTATACAATTACATACTTTTTATGAACTTAAAATGAACTTCCCTCATTAAGAAACTGCAGGACTAATGGCCCTGAGGTAGAGAGGAGGATAGTAAACTTCAGGATGAGAGAGCGTCGGGGCGAAGGGGAGCGACGAGGCTGGAGGGGTGGGCTGCGTCAGAGTGTCACGTAGGCCCAGGCCCCAAGAAGGATGTTGGTCCTTTTGGTTTTAATCACACAAGGGACACGAATTGATTGGTATTTTTAAAAGATCACTCTAAGGAATGGAAAAAAAAAGAAAGAAAGAAAGAAAAGCAAAGAAAAAGAAAGAGGAAATTAAAGGCATCCAAATAGGAAAGAAATAAAACTGTCTTTATTTGCAGATTATATAATCATATATATATAAACCTAAAGACTCCACCAAAAATGTGCTAGAATTAATCAGTGAATTTAGGAAAGTTGCAGAACACAAAATCAACATACAGAAAACAGTTGTGTTTCTATACACTAACAACAAAATATCTGGTAAAGAAATAAAGAAAACAATCTCATTCACAATAGCACCAAAAACAATAAAACGCTAAGGAATAAATTTAACCGAGGAGGTGAAAAATCTGTACACTTAAAACTATAAGACTCTGATGAAAGAAACTGAAAAAGACACAAATAAAAAGATACCCCATATCCATGGATCGGAAGAATTAACATGGTTAAAATGTTCATATTACCCAAAGCCATCTATAGATTCAATGCAATCCCTACCAAAATTACAATGGCATTTTTCATAGAAATAGAAAAACCAATCCTAAAATTTGTATAGAACCACAAAACAACTCCAAATAGCCAAAGCAATCTTGAGAAAGAACGAAGCAGAAAGCATCACACTTCCTGATTTCAAACTATACTACAGAGCTGAAGTAATCAAAACAGATGGTATTGGCATTAAAATAGACACATAGACCAATGCAATAGAATCGAGAGCCCAGAAATAAACACCTACATATACAGTCAACTAATATTTGACAAGGGAGCCAAGAATATTCAAAGGTGGGAAAGAATAGTATCTTCAATAAATCGTGTTGGTAAAACTTGATAACTACATGCAGAAGAATGAAATTGGACCGCTACGTTACACTACTAACAAAAACTTGAAATGGATTAAAGACCTGAAACCATAAAACTCCTAGAAGAAAACATAATAAAAGGCTCCTTGACATTTACTTGGCAGTGATTTCTTAGCTGTGAGGCCAAAGGCACAAGAAACAAAAGCAAAAATAAATAAGTGGGACTAAATCAAACTAAAAAACTTCTGAACAGCAAAATAAATATTCAACAAAATGAAAAGGCAACCTACAGAATGGGAGATAATATTTGTAAATCATATATCTGATAAGGGGTTAATATCCAAAATACATAAAGAACTCATATAACTTAATGGCAAGGAACAAACAACCTAATTAAAAAATGGGCAGAAGAATGGGATAGACAGTTTCCCAAAGAATATATACAGATGGCCAACAGGTATATGAAAAGATATTCAACATCACTAATCATCAGGGAAATGCAAATCAAAATCACAATATGCTATCACCTCACACTTGTTATTATAAAATGGCTGTCATCAAAAAGACAAGAGATAAGTATTAGTGAGGGTGTGGAGCAAAAGGAACTCTAGTGCGTTGTTGAAGGGATTGCAAATTAATACAGCCAATATGGCAGACAGTATGAAGGTTATACAAAAAATTAAAAACTGAACTAGTGTATGGTCCAGCAATCCCACTTCTAGGTATATATCCAAAGGAACTGAAATCAGGAACTTGCAGGGATATCTGCACTTTCACATTTATTGCAGCATTATTCAATAGCCAAGTTATGGAAACAACATAAGTGTCTGTCAATGGATGAATGGAGCAGATGTGGTATACAAATACAGTGAAATATTATTTGACCATAAGGAAAAAGAAAATTCTGCCACTTGCAACAACTTGGATGAAGCTCGAAGGAATTATACTAAGTGAAATAAGTCAGACAGACAAAGACAAATACTGTACGATCTCACTTGCATGTGGAATCTCAAAAAGCCAAAATCAGAGGAACAGAACGTTAGAGTGGTGGTTACCTACCAAGGGTTGTGGGGTGCAGAAAGTGGGGAGATGTTGGCCAAAGAGTATAAAGTTATAAGATTATAATTTATAAGATTATAAATTATAAAATTAGTTTAAATCTACTGTTGAGTCCTTCCAGTGAATTTTTCATTTCAGTTATTGATTGTACTTTTCAACTCCAGAATTTCCATCTGGTACTTTTAAATAATTTCTGTCTCTTTGTTGATCTCTATTTGCTGAGATGTCATCATCAGACCTTCCTTTGCTTCTTTAAGCATGGCTTCCTTTAGTTCTCTGAACATACATACAATGGCTGCATTGAAGTCTTTTTTTTTTTTTTTAACTTTTATTTATTTTAAGTGTGTTTTTCCAGGACCCATCAGCTCCAAGTCAAGCAGTTGTTTCTCAGTCTAGATGTGGAGAGTGCAGCTCACAGAGGCCCGTGTGGGAATCGAACCGGCAACCCTGGTGTTATAAGCATCACGCTCTAACCAACTGAGCTAACTGGCTGTCCCTGAAGTCTTTGTTAAGTCTGACATGTAGGGCCTCTTACAGTAGGGGGGCTTGTTGTTGTTTGCTTGTTTAGTGAGTTAGTTGGAATACTTTATTGAAGTTTATTTCTCTCACAGTATGAAACCTCTGATGTACTTCAGAGGGCAGAGCCTTGGGCAAACACACAGTCACTCTCCGACAACACTGGCTTTAGCAGGGTTCTCTGTTTCTTTGCCTGATCTCCCTACTAAGCTTTCTGCTTTTGTTGGTATTACAACCAGGTGTTAATCTCCACTAATTGCCAACTGATTGCTCCATTATTTTCAGGCATAAATTGTACCACAGTCTGACCCAATTGCAGAAGCCATTTTTGAGGCCACTCATTGAGGTTTGTTTCTGCCCCATCAGTACTCTTCCTATGTGTCTCTATCCCTGGCCTGTCTGGTATATAGCTGGCTTCTGGTTTAGTGTGTAGTTACTCTCATGGAGCTAACTGTCTCTTCTTAATTACCTGTTATTAAAATCTCCATTGTTTTAGAGATTCCTATTAGGCTTGAACTTTCCTAAACTCCATTTAAAAGTCAGTTCCTTAAGGAGAGTTTCAGAGCTCTTTTTTCTTATGGCTGCCTCTCCTCGGTGGGCAAAATCTCGGAGTCACTACTCTGGAGCTAGGAATGGGACAGCAGCTCACTTCTCTCAGAATGACCTTTCTACTTTCTGAGAAGGCTCTGGGTGGGGACAGTAGCCTCTGGTCTACTCAGTTGGCCTCTCCCAGTATGGAACCTCTACCCTATGAGCAAGCTGGAGTGAGGGCAGTGGGGCCCCAGATTCTCAGCCTCTCAAGAGTAGGCAGAGCTCTTGGGGCAGAGGTCTGCCCTGTAAGTGGAGGCTGGGTGGGAGAAGGGAGCCCCTGACATCTTGGCAGCACTCTTCTAGAATTTAGCATCTGCAACACAGAGCTGAGAGGTATGAGAAATACTGGCTACCTGGCCCTCCTATAGAGATACTGTAGCCCTTGACTAGAAGTGAGAGGGAAAGGGAATTCCTTTTTCTTGGCCACATGCAACTGAACTGAAGCTTCCTTCAGGCTGATCTGGGGGTGAAGGGACGGGGAGAGCGCATTACGGCTCAAGTGCCACAGATGGTCCTTACTGAGATTTTGTAACTTTCCTTGAATAAATGCTTTTTATTTGCTGACTTGATGTATGACCGTATGACAGTTCCAATACTTTCAATGCTTTTGTTTTTGAAATAACTTTCACCAGTTATGGTTTTTCTGCTAAGGATGGTTCCATGGAGCTCCTTATGCTGCCATTCCAAAAGTGGTCATTTCCACTAAATATTTATTAAGTACAGAGGTTATCAGTAAACTAACAACACTATCTAGATGAAGCATTATCTTTATCTGTACACATATGTTCAAAATTGTATTGAGTACTAAGAATTAGGCACCGGGCTACATATTGGCTACATAAGTGAATAAACTTTTAGATTTTTGCATTTTCCAAATTTTAAATAATAACTAAATTTAAATTAAAAATGGGATTTTAAATCTTTACTATTTTTAAAATAAAAAAATGAATTGTGTATTTGAAATTATTGAAATTCTCTTAAAATTATTTCTAGTGTTATTTCCAATTTTAATTTCATAAATAAATTTTTTAGAGACTTTGGGCTTTAGTTCTTGGAAGGTATGATTAATTGAACCTTCTTGAGAGACTCTTACTTAACTCTATCTTTTGCTTTTAACATATGCACACTACTACACTATTACCAAACAGAAACCTGCTAATTCAAACAGCGAGGACTTATTCACACTTAATAGAGCAAAAATTGCTTTGTGGAATCTAGATATTTTCCCCATGGCGTTTATATTGACATTTACATAAAATCAAAGTATTAATATATATGTGAGATCTTTAAGAAAAACCATCCAGGCAATTCTATATAAGTTATATGCTTCCTATTTATGATAAGATATTTTTATTTTAGTAGATAACAAAAAGAACCTAGGTAAGGATCCAAATATCCACAATATCAGCATACGAAATGATCAAAGAGTAATCATCACACTTCAAACTTATTTCAAAACATTTAATTATTTATTCAATACCTTTAATAGAAAAGTATTATGTAAAATGCTTCCTCTAAACATCTTGGGATGGTTTAAATATGAATTTGATACCTGACCTAAGAATCTGTGCCTATACATTTCCTGGTTGCAACAGATACAACCAAAAGGCACAGTCCAAACACTTATTTGGGAACTCTGGTTCTCCCACCTAATCCCACATACGAACAAAAGTTAACCTTATTGCAAACTCAGAACACTGAATTTGATAAAAAATAAACATGGCTTGGATTTCAGGAGGATTCAGTTAACAACAGAGATATCTCCTAAAGCATCGTGAGTTAGAGAACTTAAAAAAGAACATTATATATTTAAATTTTCAACTTACCTGATATAAATAATCTTCAAATACAAAATAATAATCATCATTGCTTGCCGTCAACTTCACATCCTAAAATTGAAAGTGGAGAATATTGAACAGAACCTAAATAAACACGCAATATTTATTCACAGTATCTAGAAAGACTACTGTAATTTATTACTTTATGTATGACTATAAACTTCTCAATTAGATTTTATCACTGCTATAAATTTACTTGACTAATACATATGACACATTATTTGACATCAAATCGCTGACAGATTTTTAGGTCCTATTAGTAATTCCTTATTATTTATTTCAATTTTATTCCTTTTAATCTAATATCTAGCTATCCTAAAAGTTGGAAAAACAGATGTAATCATAACATCCAGAAGCTACCACAACAATCTGGCATCAAATTACTATTCCAATCTCATCTTCCACTGTTCAGGTCCTCATTCTTGCCATCCTCTCAAAATACCAAAAATCTTCCATGCCTTTGTAATGACTCACTTGGAAGTCATCACTTCTTACCAAACAAACAAGACAATGTTTACTTTCAAGAAGTCTACAGTCTCACCAGCAAGAAAACATACAAAGTAGAAATATGGGAATGATTGTAAAGAAATATTGCCGAAATCCCTGATAATAATGCTTACTCAACAAAATTCAACTGGGCTGTTGAGCAAAGAGCAATACGGGAGAATGGAATGAGTCATGGATGACTCTGGAGGCAGCCGAATGTATGCTAAGTCTGGAAAATCTCAAAGACACAGATTAGGAGAAAAGAGGGGCCGGTCTTCTATGTCAGAAGACAACGTGGGCAGAGGTAGAGATCATTAATTCTCCGCAGGGGTGATACTGCCTCTAAGCGGGTGAGAATTGGTTCTTGGGGGCCCCCAAATTGTACACATTACAATGGTTTGTGGACCTCCAAAGCTTACCCCTACCTAACAAAATCTTATCCTTTGGCATTTAATTTTTATATTAGAGAAAAATTAGTGAAGTTTTCTCCTTAGGGGGTAATAAGGAGGAAAAAGTTGAGAAACATTGTTATAAACTGTCAGGTCATAGTAAGTGGTGGAAAACTGTAGATGGCAGGGATAAAACACAAGATTATGAAAAAATGCAGTCCAGAAAGAACCATTTAATAATTTAGCTGAGGGAAGGTCTGCTGGTGCTCTATAGTTAGTGTTGCCTTGTTCCATTCATTCCTTTAACCACTAAAACAATTCAACTTTATTTTCAGTTAAATTAAAAATGAGTCTTTGCCAAAGGGAGCCGTAATGAAACTTCAAATAATTTTTTAAAATGCCCATTCCCTCAAGGGCTGACTTTAATAACGTTTGGAGTTGCTCCAACAAGATCAGCAGAGCGAAATTAACATAAGCCAGGAACAATCAGAGACAGATATCTTCCCCCAAACACTCATGTTGTGGGCAGTCAGGATTGGCTCTACAAAACTTACATTCAATTCTTCAGACACAAACTGTTTACCTCTTTCTCACAGCAGATTTTCTTTACTGATTCAAACTGACATTCACGTTGGCTGCCAAGAGAACTCTCAGACTATTATAGCACTCCCTGGTTTTCTGAATGTTTTCTCTTGTGAGTCTTCTTTCATTTGAATAGAAAAGAGCTTGACGGTCTTAAGGCCCAAAAGATCTCTCATGCTGTTGCTACAATAATTCTAAGCACAGTCGTTTGACCTCCAAGTTAATACTAGTTAGTACCTGTGATCCAAATCTATGTAAAACCTCTGTGACAGTCAACACTTTTCATCAAAAAACTGTATCCTCTTAACTCTTCTCATCAGTGCTCCCTGTAGAGTACAGTGGTTAAAAGTCTGATCGTGAAGTTAGGTGGCCACGGTTCAAATCGGCTTTTCTACTTAACATGTGAATGCAAACACATTTCTTTCATCTTCCTTTACCTCAGTTCCCTCATCTGTAAAATGCTCAACATAATAGTACTTCCTGTTTAGTTATAACACACGTGTCAATGTGTAGCTGGTTAGTAAGAGGATGATACCAGTATAACATGGAAATTGTGTTGGTTCATATGAATCTTTCTTTGAAAACGGGAGCCAAACATCAGTAGAATTATAATCAGGAAAGGAAAGGGCCTTCAGCTCAGCTGCTGCACAAGCATGATCCCTTATAACTGCATTTCACGAAAATGAGAAATGAATGACTGCACTGGGGGCTCCCTCTCCAGAGAGGAACCCACCACCCAGCATTGCATGTACATCTCTCAGCTGCTTTACTTCCTCTTATGCTCACCTGAACAGCACCCCAGGAGTCCCGTCTACCACTTCTATCTGCATTACTTTTGCATTTCCACTGTATTATTTTTATACATTTTTGATAGCTCCTGCAGGAGCAGCCTGCCTGAGCTGTCCAACTCATCTCCCAAGCTACCAATTATTGTCTTTCTTTAGTATTCTGGCTACAAATTGCAAAAGTTACCCCAACCCTATTTTTCCCATAAGCTCTATTATTTTTAATGCATGATTTTGCAGAATGCAAGTTTTGGGTTTTTTTTTTTTCCAGGAAATAATTTACCATTTATAGCCTAAATGTTGGTATCTGCTACTCATAAGGTAGCTGTCAGGATCAGGCGACAATGTACATACAGAGTTTGGAACACTGTATGTCACACAGTGAGCAGTCATTAAATGCTACCATATTTCCCCGAAAATAAGACCTAGCCGGACCATCAGCTCTAATGCGTCTTTTGGAGCAAAAATTAATATAATACCCGGTATATTATATTATACCTGGTATATTATATTATATTATATTATACCTGGTCTTATACTACATAAGACCGGGTCTTATATTAAAACAAGACTGGGTCTTATATTAATTTTTGCTCCAAAAGACGCATTAGAGCTGATGGTTTGGCTAGGTCTTATTTTCGGGGAAACACAGTAGTTAGTAGTTGCTATTATTAACCTTGGTCATGTTCTACCCAGATAAATGTTCAGGTCCTCAGTGTGTAATCTTCTTTACCCTGTTTCTGAGACCTGAAATAATATGCCCTTCTCCTCTGTCCTACAAGTTCTAAATTTAAAATCCAAGTGTTTTAAATAGACCAATTATTAATCCAGAATCAGCCATGTCCTATATCATGCTTACAGCATGTACTTCTCAACTTTATATCAGAGGCCTGGAAACAAAAACTCAGTGTATCCCTACCATAAAACTTGAGAGGTGCTTAACCATATGTCTAGAAACTAAAAGAAATAAAAAATAAAAAATGACTTTGATACAAGAGAATAAACCAGTAGCTTCTAAAGAATCATGAGATAGATAAAATAAAAATATTATAGTGTGATTTTCCTTTTAGTTGCTTTTTCATTTTGTATGGGAAACTTAAATTTATAAGGACAAGAAATGCTTATCATTCTCTTAATCAAAAAATGAGGAGCAGGAAAGGGTAATGAGGACAGCTTCAAAGGGAACGAAGATAACATTGGATGGAGACTGCAAATTTCAAAGGTCAACCTTAACTTCACAAATATGAACAATTAAAATTATTTTTCAAGGTTAATATGAATCATCATACATAGCATAGGCCCTGCATGTTAAAGACTCTCAATAACTGTTTAATGATATTAATGAAATGGAAAATCTATGCACACTTTTACTTACTTTATAAATTAGACTGTCCACCAAAAGGTCATGTTGTATCACATTGGTCTTAAGCTGTTCATAATACAATATATCCTAGAGTAAAAAGTAAAACAAACAAAAAAAATTAAAGGTCGATCACATTTGTAGAGTGTGAATCAGCCTCAAACTTTAATAAATAATAATCATTAATAACTATATAAATAATAATCATTTAATAAATAATAACCATTATTCACTACTACATTTTCCATGCCTGGTCAATTCTAGATGCTCAATAAATATACTTAATCCTGTCACTTAGGATAAGATATGGCACCTGGTGGGTATTCAATCAATGTTTCCTAAATTGATTAACTATAATTTAACTTTAACAGTAAATACAGCACTCAGTAATTACTAGGTGCCAGGAACTGTTTTACCCACTATATGAGGTCAATTAAGTTCGCGAACTCATCCTAAATAAAGTGCTACATGCCTCATTGCTGAATATCACTACAGTCACCTTCAAAGTACTCCCCTTGGGAAGCTATGCACTAACGCCTGTGCCTAGTGCGCCCTTCAAAGCAGTTTTGGAACTCTTTCTGGAATGGCCATCAGAGCTGTCATCATGTTACCCTTGATGTCCTGAGTGTCATCAAAATGTCTTCCTTTTCATATTTCTTTTATCATTGGGTAAAGAAAGAAGTCATTGGGGGGCCAGATAAGGTGAGTAGGGAGGGTGTTCTAATATAGTTATTTGTTTATTGGCTAAAAACTCCCTCACAGACAGTGCCGTGTGAGTGGTGAGTTGTTGGTGAGAAGTTCAGGTGTCTGATGTTTTCATGCAGCCTTTTCAGCACTTCCAAATAGTAAACTTGGTTAACTGTTTGTCCAGTTGGTACAAATTCATAATGAATAATCCCTGCGATATAAAAATGGTTAGCAACATCGTTGCAACAAGTTCACAAACTTAATTGTCAGACCTTGTATATGAGTTAACTCATTTGACCCCCATGCTCACAAAATAAAACAGTTCTGATTATTATTCTCATTTACACTTGAGAAATTGATGTCCAGAGAAAAAAGTTAGTTGCTGTCCCAGGCTACAAAGGTAGTAAGATTTCATCCCAGGAAACCTGGCCCCAAATCCTATACAAAAACCAGAAGGACTACTCTGTACTGCCTTTCTTTTTTAGTCTTTTCTTAATTTATTGGGGGTGACAATTGTTAGTAAAATTACATAGATTTCAGGTGTACAATTCTGTATTACATCATCTATAAATCCCACTGTGTGTTCACCACCCGGAGTCAGTTCTCCTTCCATCATCATATATTTGACCCCCTTACCCTCATCTACCACCCCCCACCCGCCTTACCCTCTGGTAACCACTAAACTATTGTCTGTGTCTATGAGTTTTTGTTTCTCATTTGTTTGTCTTGTTCTTTTCTGTTTTTGGTTTATATACTACATATCAGTGAAATCATATGGTTCTCTGCTTTTCCTGTCTGACTTGTTTTGCTTAGCATCATACTCTCAAGATCCATCCATGTTGTCACAAATGTTCCTATATCGTGTACTGCCTTTCTAATATCTAAATTATTATAATGCAAAAACGTTTAAACATACTAAACTTTATAGCATAAGAAAGAAGTCAGTTTTCTAAATATGAGAATCCTATAAATTATGATTAATTCTATACAGTGATAAGATTAGGCTAATGTTTAATCTCATAGAGAATAAGAAATAGAAGGGTGAGAGGGAAATGGAAAGGAGAGAAAAAGGGAGGAAAGGAAAGAGAGAGAAGGAGGGACTTGAGACTACAATCCAGTTAAGCATTAGGCTAATAGATGGTCAGGGCATTAATAACAAGGGTTACAAAAATGAGTAATGGTAATAATGAAGGGGGTAGTAGTTGTGTTAAAGGGAAATGGAAATATCTCACTGCTTTAGCTGACCCCTGTGTTCCTCCAAATCCCTCCATTCATCTCTCAGGCAGTTTATTTAGCCCTGGTTTACCTCCATCAGTCCACACCGATCTTTCTGAAGAAATTCCATCAGACAAGAAAGAGTTGTGGGACAGGGTGGTGTGGGACAAAGAAGAATATCTGTTGCATAGCTGCCTTGGCTAGGGCAGTTACGATAGGCATGCAGTGGGGAGTTTGCCAGACTAAGGTAGAATGAGTAATTAATGAGATTAAGGCAGTAACTGCAGCCAGCATAGACTTTTCTTTCAGAGTGTTTAGCTGTAAAAATAGAGGCGGCAAGAACAGGTGCTGATGTAATTAAGTTTACAGGTTTAGGAGGAATTTGAATGAATTTCTTATGCTGATTTCTGTTTTCTCTAGGTAGAAGGTAGGTGAAGTCTTTTGCTAAGACTCTAAAAAGAAGTGGTTGAAGAGAGTGAAGGTCAAAAACAGTCCCTGTGAAGACGAGGTGGGGTGACCAGGAAAGTCAAGGTCAGGCATTGTTGTGGACCTAGGTAAGTGGAGAATGTTATTTAGAAATCACTAAAGAAAACCTTACATGTTAATACTAGTCTTGGCTATCTTACAGTAAGTAAGTACCTAAAAAAAGTATAGAGGAATTTTCTGTCTTCTTTTAATTAGCAAGCTAAAGTTAAGCACAAATTTTAAAAATATGAATGTATACTATATACGGATATTTTGACACACACCTAAAAATACGTAGGAAAGAAATTATGTAAAATCCATCCTTTTAAACCTACCTTTTAAACCTATCTTGAAAATATCTTTTCAAGATATTTTCTTGAAAAGAGAAAAATATCAAAGTTTGATAATGTTTTTGTGAAAGCACTAAAACTAATTACCAGGAACTTAAAGCATTATATCCAAAGTCTCTCTATTAAGACGAGATTTTAAAAAATAGCTTTATGGGTGTGAAATATTCCATTTATCTCTCTAACTCCTGACCTACAACTGCATTTGTATGTGTAGCTTATATTAAGTGATTGAAAAGCAATTGAACAAAAAGCTCTGATTAAATATTCGTGATAAGAGGTAAGTATTCTCTTTTCTTCCTGTGTTTCTCTCTCTCTCTCTAATGTACCACCCTCAACAATTATTTTGGAACTGCTGTATAGTTCATCGAGGTCACACTTGTATAGCTGAAAATAAGTGTGAATGATGGAAAGTGTTTTTTTCAACAAAATCAAGGTTACTTTTCTGAAAATACGAATTTCTATTTACAGACTTGTCCTTTTGCATTTAGAAAATAAAGATGACTATTAGCTCCAAAATTCAAGTGTAAAATATGCCTTTGATGATTATAATAAACGATTATTATCTGAGATTACTACTTTTATTCCAGGATATTTCTGGGAAAATTCTAAACGTTTTTGAAATGGCAGTAGTTTGTTCCTCTGCAAAGAGACAGGATTTGTTCATCTAGCTCCGGACCAGTGAAGCTGGTACGTCATCTACACAGATCAGGACAAGAGTTACAAACATTCCACAAGGGTCGATACACTCACAAAAAATGCCCAACACACACTCAAAACTGTTTTATGAACTGTTACTTCTAAAGTGTCACAACAGAGCAGCACTACCATTTGGTCTAAAACTGCTCTGAAAGGAATCACAAACCTTATGCTTTCGAAAAAGAAGCAAATGATTCTTGGTAGCGCTGTTCACAGTGGTAGATTTAACAGACACACACGCAGAAACGCACACATACGTGATTGGCAAAGGTTAGGAGTGTAGTTTTTATAATAGATAATAATGTCTGCCTTCTTAAAACTGCATTATTATAAGTTATAATTAATTTACAACATAATTATATGCAATATGCAGTTATTATTAATACCGTTAATGGTGACCATTTACGTCAGGCACTGTGTTAAAAGACTCACATACATTATTTCATTTAATTCTCACAACCACTCTGTGATATATATGTTAGTATTTACATTTAAGGATGGGTAAACTGAGGTTTGAAGAAATTTAAGTAGCGCACTCAGTGACACATTTCAAGTAAGTTGGGAGAACTAGGAGTTGAAACCAGGTCCATATGATTCTAAAACCCAGGTTTTTAGCCACTAAGCTGGGGAACTATTAGTTTTCTATTTGTTCAAATATTTAAATGGATGACTTATATGATTAATGAGCTTAAGAAAAAAATTCCCACTAAAAGTATTTTAAAAACAATCAATGTCTTACATAGTTTTTCTTTATTGAATCTATTACCTGTCCGCTGGTGATTTCATATTCATTATACTTCCTAAAATAAACTGTTCTTATACTTAAAATACAAATATTCCCACATAATCTGTCAATTTTTAGAACCATAAACATAGTACATATTTCAAAAGTAACTGTAGGGACAAAGCACTCATTTATTTATATGAGTTGCCTCTCTTTATTTTTCCCTATTCTAACTGCCCAATTCTACCACACATCTTCACTGATCTAAACTGGCAGATTCCAGTCCTTAAAATTTTCCTTATTGTTCTGATGTATATGTAAGTGCACACCAATTAATTGTAAATAACAAAAACTTCTATGTTAAGCACACTGTGATTAAATTATGCTACTCTTGTCTTAGAACTCAAACTATAGTAATTTTGAAAATTAAAAAAAGGATATTAGACTAATAAGCAAAAGTATTTCTATTTTGAATAACTGGCCTTTGAAAAATAAATATCACTAGTTCAGATTTGGCCTATCCCTTTTCCTTCTTACCTCAGGTTGACTGGAAATATTCAAAATGAGCGCCCATAACTCAGCTCTCAGTGCTGTGGGACTCCCTTGTCTGATATATTGTTGAGCAGCGGCGCTATCTTGTTCCACTAGAACTGGCAAAAGTATATTAAAATCTCATTAGAAAATGCATCATTTAATAAATAACACTGAAATCTTTACTTGACAATCTTTTGGGAAGCTAACATTTCATCTTGATAGCTAACATAAATACATCTTGTCTCGGCAACCTTCTTTTACTCTCTGAATTTTGATGTGGCCCTATTTCCAGCCATATAAGTTTTAAGCCTTAAGCTCCTCCACCTCCTACCCTGCCTGGTAAAAGTTTTTAATGTAGGTACCTTGTGACCACTTTGCTTTAACCACAGCTCCATGAATCTGAAACTAATGATGCATGTATATAATAAGTTTTGGATTCCATGATCAAGTAAAGTCATATCTATGGAAATCCTAAATCTTTTATGCATATTCTACTAAGTCATCAATGTCCTAGTATTTGGAAGTAGTATGGTATTTGAAGTATTATGGCTAAGAATTACAAAGAATGTAAGATACCATTCTGTTAGGGGACTTCTTACCCAGCTGCCACAATCAACAGAAAAGAGGGATTTTTTTAAAGAAAACAAAAAAGATTTGATAACCTTTTAAGAAGGACAAAATTTGTTCATAAGCAGCCAAATTCACAAAATCAATGTATTATACTTTTATTTTCATTTTCATTTTTGTTTTCTTTAATGAAAATACCAGCTATTCAGTCTGGAAACAAAGCTCCCCCCCCAAAAAAAAAGACATACTAGACAACTGCTGATATTTGCCTAACAGTGCTGTTTCTTGTATTTTCTTCTTAAAAGAAAAGAGAAAAAAAAATCTTATACTAAATGAAAATGACAAACCAAATGAAACAAAGAGATGATATGAAATAAAAAAAGATGAAACATTTTAAATTTGCCATCGTGTTCAATGAAAATGTGAAATCACAAAAATGACGTCTTTTAAGTTAACATGATTTTGAAAAATTAAACTAGGGAGTTTAGAATATGACAATAAAATTGCCATAGAAGGTTCATTCTGACACAAAGAGTTATTTGTACTTCATATTTCAAAGATAAAACACAATTTACAAAAACAAGGAAAAAATCTTCAGAAGATGGGATTAAAATTGTTCCCCGGAACGGTGGAGCCGCCTCGGTTATTAAGTCTTACCATTAGAACAGTCCTCGGGAAGGGTGACGTGTGAAGGTTACATTTTCTCCTGATGCAGGAGCATAATTCCCATTAACACTAATGAGAAGTGTGCGGGCGCATCAAGACAGAACCTGCTTCTTTGATTTTAAAATGAAATTCTATTGCTGAATGGATTAAGCTAACATCCTTGAAGAATGTGTATCTGCATTTACTATTATATTTCCTTTTCAGTGAACCATCTGTGGACTTCTTCATCTGACATTTATTGATGAAGCCAAATGATGCATTTCCCCTCTTTATAAAGAGTCCCATTGTATTATCTATGTATTATTAGTTAAATATTACTCCTGTTTAGGCTTTTAGCTTTTCAGAGATTAAATTTCATTTGGGGTATGTGATACAGACGTCTACTTAGGATGGTCTCATTTTCAGAAGTTATAATAAGTATAATTAAAAGCTTACCTTTTTGCCCAATACGTACATGCTCATTTTCAAACAGTTCTAAAAATGGTAAAAGAAAATAAAATTATTAAACACAAATATGATTAAGCACATTTATAATGATATTTTTTTCTGGTATTGATATTATTTTGAATTATTTTTGAATTATTTTTAGAGCTGAATGGCTCTGTAGAAAACTATAAGAATATTTAAATTTGTATGTAGAAAAATCTTTTTTCTGTTGTTTAAAATTTGTAGAAATTAAGAGAGTTAAGTACATTTAATCAGAAGAAAAAATTGATAATTTTCCTTTGTTAAAACAGAATATCTTCTCACAACACAAAAACATTTCTGCCCATTCATCTTTGATTTTTTTTGCCTTAAAAACCTCCACAAAACTTGGGTGGTTGCCAGAGGTAGGGCGGGGGGGTGGGGAATGGGAGAAGGGAGTCAAAAGGTACAAACTTCCAGTTATTAAATAATTAAGTCACGAGGATGTAACACACAGCATGGTGAGAATAGTCAATACTGTATTACATATTTGAAAATTGCTAAGAGAGTAAATCTTAAAAGTTCTCATCATAAGAAAAAAGAATCTGTAACTACCGTGTTTCCCCAAAAATAAGACCTAGCCAGACAATCAGCTCAAATGCGTCTTTTGGAGCAAAAATTAATATAAGACCCACTCTTATTTACTATAAGACCACATATAATATAACTAATAATATAATATAATATAATATAATATAATATAATATAATATAGACCAAGTCATATTAATTTTTGCTCCAAAAGATGCATTAGAGCTGACTGTCTGGCTAGGTCTTATTTTCAGGGAAATCGGGTATGCATGGTGATAGATGTTAACTAGACTTACTGTAGTGATCATTTTGCAATATATACAAATATTGAATCATGCTCAGTCTGACTTATTTCACTTCGCATATCTCTCCTTCCATTTTAAATGCTAGCCTTGCTGCATAGAGTAGTTTGGGTTATAGGTCCTTACTTTTCATTACTGAATATTTTGTGCCAATCCCTTCTTGCCTGCAAAGTTTCTTTAGAGAAATCAGCTAATAATCTTATGGGAGTTCCCTTGAAAGTAACTACTAATAGTTGCCTTTCTCTTGCAGCTTTTAAGATTCTCTCTTAGTCTTTAAACTTTGCCGTTTTAATTATGATGTGTCTTGGTGTGGGCCTGTTTGGGTTCATCTTGTTTGGGACTCTCTACGCTTCCTGGACTGACTAATATGTTTATTTTCCTTTGGCAGGTTAGGGAATTTGCTGGAGCTTCCCCACTCCAGAGTCCAGACATCAGTTACACACATGAAGGACTTCCCTTTGTCAATTCCCTCGGGGATTAATATATCCTGGGTTCTGACTCACAATAAGCAACAGATAACAAGTAAATGTATAAGCCAGAAGTCCAATGTTTTAATTTACCATGAGAGACTCATCCGACCAGATCACTGAGACTGGTTGTATAAACAGAGCATAGCTTTCTAATAGGAAGAGCTAGTGCCCAAGAGTCATTTTAGGACTCTTTCCTGGACCCAGTTGTGTACTTGCTGAGGTAGTGGATCTCTTTGTGGGCAACATGTCCACTAAATAGATAGAAAAAAGAATCCTTGCCTTCAAACATTTGTGTTCTTGATTGCCATAAGCATGGAATAAATTCTGGAGTTTCAATCTATTGTACGTCAGTTTTATTTTGATTAGCATCTGCCTGGTAATTTTTGGTGACACCTTGTATTTATTTCTAAAACATTTCCTATTGTGGGTGAACTCTGCAGGTGGCTTATTGTATCATTTTTTTGGTTGATTCTTCTCAGCTACAATTTCAGAAGGTAATACTTCCATCTGATTTCCAAATGTTACTGTTGTGCCTCATTCACTATTTGGAAATACTGATACATTGTCTATAGCTAATACCAACAGTTAATACTCAGAATTATAACCATAGCATCTGAATATTTTGGAATTATTTTTAATAAAGGTAAAAAAATATTGAATCATTATGTTGTATACCTGAAATTAATATAATTTTGTATGTCATTAAATCTCAATTTATAAATATATTTGTCAGCTTCATTTGCAAAGTCCTACTTCTACTGTAATCTACTATTAAAGCAAATCTGAAAAAAAAAAAAAAAGCCTTATTACTACTTAGGTAAAATCCCACTATACAAATGCCATTTAAAAAAATCATGTGAAAGAAGCAAAGGTTGGTTTTTAAAGTATTGATCAACAAGAGAAGACTCAAAATAGACCAAATTAAAATTTTAAAACTTCCGTTCATCAAAAGACACTGCTGAGAGTGAAAAAGGTAAGCCACAGAGTTGGAAAACGTATTTGTAATATGTATATCCAGCAAAAGACCTGTGTGCAGAATACATAAAGAATTCCTAGTAAGTCAAGAAGAAAAAGACAGGCAATTATCTGACACAAATAGGCAAAAGACTTGAACAGGTTCTTTACAAATGAGGAAATCCAAAGGACCAATAAACATATGAAAAGGTGCTCAACCACATTAATCATCAGAGAAATTCAATTAAAACTGTTGTGAAATACATACCCAACACAATGGCTAAAATGAGAAAGACTGACAATTCTAAACGCAAAGGAAATGGAGCAAATGAACTTCTCATACAAAGGTTGCAGGAATGTAAATTAGTACAACCACCTTGGAAAACTGGCAACATTTAGAAAGACTAAATACATGCAAATCCTAAAACAATCAGCAATTCAGTCTCAGGTATATACCCTAATGCAAATATACTTTTACCAAGAAACATATAAAAGAATATTCATAGCAGCGCTATTGATAATAACCAAATAGTGGGAACAACTCAAATGATCATCAATAGAACGGATAAATAGCATACAATGGATTATATGACACAGCAATGAGAATGAATGATTTATAACCACACACACCACTATGGATCTCACAAACACTAAGTTAAAGAAGCTAGATGCAAAAGAGTACGTAGTGTATGATTCCATATCTATAAAGTAAAAGAAGAGGCAAAACTGATCTATGATGTTAGAAGTCAGAATTGTTGTTACATGTGGGGGGTGGTAGAGTCTGAAAGTATGCGTAAGGGGATTTTGGGATGCTGATATTATCATTTCTTGATCTGGCTGGAGGCTACACAAGGTCTTCACTTTGTAAAAATTTACTGATCTGTATACTTATGTATCCTTTGTGTCCTTTTCAGTATGCATGTTATAGTTCCATAAAAGTTATTTAAAAATTAAAACCAAATGAAAAAGAATATATAGGGAACTGGCTGGATTGGAAACTATGGTGTGGTGTGGTACCAGCAGAGTCTGCAGTGGAAGAGTTGATGCCCCGGCTGTTGTCAATGGATCCCTGCGACTTGACAGAAAGTTTCGATCCCTCTGTACCACCGAGGACGCCTCAAGAATATTTGAAGCGGGTCCAGATCGAAGCAGCTTAATGTCCAGATGTCGTGGTAGCTCAAATTGACCCAAAGAAGTTGAAAAGGAAGCAAAGTGTGAATGTTTCCCTTTCAGGATGCCAACCTGCTCCTTAAGGATATTCCCCCACACTTCAGTGGCCACAGCAGCAAGTGGCACAGTTTTCAGTTGTTCGAAAGAGTGAACAGACATAGAAATCACAGCAGTTGGATAGTAACATGACCATGCGAAAATCTGAAGATGAGGAAGGCTGGAAAAAATTTTGTCTGGGTGAACAGCTATGTGCTGAAGGGGCTGTTGGACCAACTGAAAATGAAAATCCTGGAATAGATTATATACAAATTGGTTTTCCTCCCTTGCTTAGTATTGTTAGCAGAATGAATCAGGCAACAGTAACCAGTGTCTTGGTATATCTGAGTAATTGGTTTGGAGAAAGAGACTTTACTCCAGAATTGGGAAGATGGCTTTATGCTTTATTGGCTTGTCTTGAAAAACCTTTATTACCTGAGGCTCACTCACTGATTCGACAGCTTGCAAGAAGGCGCTGTGAAGTCAGGCTCTCAGTGGACAGCAAAGATGATGAAAGGGTTCCTGCTTTGAATTCATTAATCTGCTTGGTTACTAGGTATTTTGACCAATGTGATTTAGGTGATGAGCCAGCTTGGCGTAGCTGATCTCTCTCAGGGATGGAAGATACTTGTGATGAAGGCAGCCTAAGTCTGAGGAAGTACGATGCCAATTCAAGTACAGATTGCATCACATCTTCAACATTATGTGAGGGGTCTTCATCTTAAACTGTGGAACGCAGAAGATAGCTTGTATGGATTTGAATATCTGAAGTATCTTAGGAAAACCCCACGTCGTTTCTGATGACCAGTTTTAAAGTTTTTCTACAACTACATGCAATGCTGTATGACGAAATTTTACAAATGTCCTTGGTGCTGTTTCATTGTTTTATATGAATACACATAAAATTGTATTGAAAAAAAGAAAAGAATATATAAAACCATGAGGGGGAGAACTTAGCTGTTTTCCCCATCCCAGAGAAAATCCGTTTAACTTCCTTTCCTCTTCTTTCTCCCCACCACCTGAGAGAGGACCTGCTGATTGCTTTTGTTAGATTCTACAACAGCGATTAGTTAAACTTTTCTAATTAATGGGGTCACTGTGTGTTAAAGGTCATGAACTCCATGTGACTCTCTGGGGAAGCACAGCCGGGGTTCCCTGACAATCTGGCAGCCATCTTGGCACTTGACGCTCTATTGAGCAGAAAGCTCATGTTCAGGCACTTTGAACTTCTTACCTGAACTCGGTAGCAGGCTGGTGGTAAGATCTGGTCACAGAAGGAGACGGAGACCTGTCCGAGGCTAAGATTTCCACACAGTTTTCTACAATCCTGTTCTATGATGCCCAGGTTTTGCACAGCAATATTTAATAGGGTGCTATTAAATTTTCTATTTTCCATTTGCTAATCTTTTCAGTATTAGGTAACTTTTTTGGAACTATAATTCTTTTATTACCACACTGTACAAAACACTGATCCTTTTCTAATTCTGCTACTGCCTCAGAATCTCAGAGTTTCAAAACAACTCATCTTTCAGATTTCCATAACATCCATTTAGAATAAATGTGATTTTGTTGATTTTGTTCATAATGGAATTAAATCTTTAGCTTTGATGGTTCAGACCTAATTAAACAGAAATGACTGAGTTTGGGCCTGAGATAAATGTGGTAGAGAAAGAGCACAGAACTCTCTACCAATGCATGCAAACCATACTCCATTACAATAGTCCTGGGACCTCATTAAATGGGCTTTCAGATAAGTAATCAAACATTTAAAAATGTACCGATTAACTAATAAAATAAAGAAAGTTCAACGTCACCAAACGTGCATTTTCTAGGATTCATTTGAAATTCAGGCTAATATTTAACAATAGTATTTCAATTAAATTGTGGCATTTGAAACGTGTACTTCTGGGGAAAGTTCATGTAAATGTGTTTTGGGGCAGGGGCATGTTAGGAAAACTGCAATAATGAATAACTAATATTGCCTTAACAATTTCTAAAATCACATAAAAATGACCACCTTTGATTGCCATTTCAATTAATTTTGATACAGGGAATGTTACTTTCTGCTTACTAGTAACCAAAACACACACAGCAGAACAGACTTGTAACAAATATTCAGAATCAATCATTTTTACGAGCTAAACATTTCTGAGATTGTTAAGATTTGTGTTTGAGCATACAGTACTGTCAAGTTGGCCCCATAAAATAAATAGAAAATCTTTTTTAAGAGAAAGCTCAAAAATCAGAGGCTGTATTGCATTTAAGGATTTAACACCTGCTATACACAGAAGGGAAAGAATTTCAATTAGAAATACTTCACCTGTTGCCGAGTTCTCTCCTTTAATATGGCAACATTTAGCAGCTTACCATTTTGACATTTAAAAATCAACACGAATAGTGCTATTTTTTTATCCTTTGGTTCCCAGTGACAAATAAGGCAGTAATAATTCCTCTGGTTTTCAGTTCCTCTTGGATGACATTTATTAGCAGAGAGAAACCTGACACGTTAGCTAACTTTGGCAGAGCAAGAAGTGCGACAACTGCTCCAAAGTATCCCTCATGTTCTAGAAACAATGCTTTCATTTGACCTTTTGACCAATAATCCAGTGCACATGCCAAAAGTTTCACTGAGAGAGTACCAACATGTAAAAAGTTTCCAACAAAGACAACTGTTTATTTTCTCATTAACAGCACACATTCGTGCCACAGAACCAATGTTATTAGTGATAGTAACTAAAGTAGCTCTTGCTAGATCTTCTTTACTAACAAATTCTTGTTTTTCCTTATAAATCACATTCCCAAAGCTAGACACTGCAGCCCAACCTGGCAGACCAAATCTTTCATAATCTCCTCCATAAACATCACAGACCAGCTTGTCAGTGTCAGTGCTATCACCTTTGGTTGCCATGTCAAGAGCCTCTTCAAAACTTTCACAGCCAGTCAATAAACCGTATAAGCCCAGAAAGGTACCCCCTCCAAGGCTTGTCCCAGTTACTCGTTTATAGTTGTCTTTGGAATGGACTGCTAAAATGCTGACCCCGGAGCCCAGCAGTGGACAGGGGGCATCCAGGTTAAAAGGCATCTTTTGGCCTCGTTCAGCATCTGAGGCATTAGCAAAATAATAGCGCTCTGCCTGTCCACTGAAAGTGACAGAATCTATATATAGCAAGCCCTTTACAAGGCAGTCAAGTTCATCCAGTTTGTGCAGGTAGAGATTTCCAAGTGTACAAAAATCTTTTTCAGACTTGTAAGCATCACCTCCCGTAGCACACAGCACCATGCCTAGTGTTGGGAAGCATTTATCTCTTCCCGTTTGAACAAAAGTAGGCAGGTCCTGGGTTGGACATCTGATAAAGTGCAAGTTTCCTCTTCATCCAAGAAGTGTTAAATCCTTTAGTTCAAGGTATACATCCCGAATACCAGTGGATCCATATACTACATTAGAAGTAAAATATTTCCGAACACTTTTCAAGCTCTCAGGTTCTTGTTCTTCCTCTGCTGTGATATCAATAGGTTCAAAATATGAGAGTTCCCCCCCAATGTCCATGCCAAACCATGGGAAAGAGGGTTTCTTGGCATCTTTGATCTTTATGGCGACAGGCTGACAGGCGAGGGGCAGCCGTGGGCTCGGTGCAGGAGGGCAGTGTTGGCGACTCCAGAGGTGGCTGAGCAGCGCGCAGGCCTGGCGGGTTGCTCCCTCTGCCCGGAGGGAGGGGTGTTGGAGCCTCACGTGAGGTCAAGCCTCCGGGCTGGTCCTCCACCCCCGTGAGGGGTGGCCAGGACCCTAATTTTTTAGATTTTAAAAATTATCCATGAAGCTGATTTTACTAAATAGAATATTTGAACCAGAGTACCCTATTTCTTTTAGTTTTTTCTACTCTGAATGGCTCTAAATTAGGTAGTTGAGCAGATTATATAATGACCAAGTAAACAAATGATTACATGTTTGGGCCCTGACAACATATAATCATTTCCTATCACTAAAGCATTTGAATATATTTATTTCAAAGACAGCATATAAAATAACTACCAGTTTCATTTTAATTTGCTATAATTGCTGAGACTCAGTAACCAAAGAATCAAAAGTTGTCAGTAAATTCATGTCTCTTATAAGTAGATGATAATAGTGTTTTATCACTAAAAGTAGTATGAAATAAAAATGAAAAGACTTCTTTACCGAAAGTAACTATTCAATTACGTGAAATACAATGATTTTGCTTTCTATCGTGTTTCCCCCAAAATAAGACCTAACCGGAAAAATAAGCACTAGCATGATTTTTCAGGATGCTCGTAATATAAAATAAGCCCTAAAGCATCTTTTGAAGCAAAAATTAATATAAGACCAGGTCTTATTTTTGGAGAAATACAGTAGGGCTTACTTTATATTACGAGCATCCTGAAAAATCATGCTAGGGCTTACTTTCCAGTTAGATCTTATTTTCGGGGAAACACGATAAATGCTATTTTCTAGTCCAAGAATAAAAAACCCAAAGAGGTCAGAACCAGAATTTCCAAACTATAACCTGTGTTTCTCAAAGGATGTTCTGAGAACCACTATGTTAATATATGCATCTATGTTATATTAATGGATCTTTTTGGAAACAAAAAATTCTCTGGTAAAATGAGTTTACGAGATGCTGAGCTAAAAGTTCACTTAGTCTCATAGTCTTTAAGATAGTAACGCACACTGCATATTTTTAAAAGATATATGCCACAGCCTTTCCCAAACCTTATTTGACAACAAGGTCTTTTTCAGAGGCCATTGGGTGAATGCGTCATGCAACGCACTTCAGGAAATGGTGGGCCAACTGGAGATGTTTTTTTCTTTTAGAAATAATAAGCTGTAGAAAATCTATTTAGTAGCACCCATACCTAATAAGATTCATTATTATGTATATTCAGACAATAGTATCAGATTACGACCCCTACTTCATCATAAAGCCTTATGGAAGAATGCAAATCCTGCTCCCCTTTTACCATGGGTCTTATAAATGGTTTCGTAGTAAGTGTGTGTGTGTGTGTGTGTGTGTGTGTGTGTGTGTGTATTTAAAATAAGGATTCTGTATTACAAAGGTAGGGACTTTTCTCCTGACCTTTATACAACAGCTGGTAAGTGAGTGAGGAATGCACTTCAAATATAAAAATTGTATAAAAGTATTGATAAAACATAGATAACACAGGTTTGTAAAGATGAGTAAAAAGGATATATTTCCTTAAGTCACACTTAAACTTAATCCTAAACATAAAACTTGCTTCTAGACAAACACAAACACTTTGAGAAATAGGGAGAGCAAAAATGACTGCATAAATTAAAGAGATTATCAACCTCCACCAGACAGACTCAGGTGCTCTTTACTCTATCCCAGTTGCCCTTTGCATATAATAATAGCAAGTACCATACCAATTCTTATGTGAAACTTATTTTCTACTATGTCTTCCCTAAAAGCAAAGATTACGTCTTATCTATGTATTCACTAGTCCCTGACCCTTAGCCAGGTCTTACACATATTTGTTATATTATGAGTGAATCAAAGAAAAAAGAACTGTACTCTAAGGAATAATAATAAATAGGTTTTCTAAAGCATAGCTATTATAAGGTTTAGAATAACTTAAAACACTGCTTAGGATTATTTCAAAAGTGAAACACATAAATATCATTCAAGGTATATTACTGTTCCCTTTTCCTTTTGTTAGATATGTACGGCTATCATACAGAAGTAGAAGATAGCTGTCTTAGTTCCCAGCTGCTATAACAAAATACCCACAGACTGGGTAATTTACGTATAAACAACATAAAATTATTCCTCACAGTTCTGGAGGCTAGAAGTCCAAGATCAGGGTGCCAATATAATCGGGTTCTGGTGAGGGCCATCTTTCAGGTGGTATACTACTGACGTCTCGCTGCGGAAGGGGCTAGGGATCTGTCGGATATCTTTTACAAAGACACCAATTGCCATTCATGAAGGCAGACTGCTTAGTTTTGAATCTCGGTTCCACCACTTACTAGTTTTGTTACTTTGGACAAGTTACTTAACATCTCCACATCTTCAACTTTAAAGTGTTGGTAACACTTCTACTCGTATCATATAAAACATAATGCAATACCACTCTGTGCAACCAGGATGACTAAGGCAAAGAAGATGGGATACAGCCAGCATTAACAAGCATATAGAGCAACCACTACTCTTAAACATTGCTGGTAGAAGTGTAAACTGCTACTACCACTTTTAAAAATTCTTTAGCCCTTATCTACTAAAGGTGAACTTAATGCAAACCCTAGGACCAAGATATTGCATTCCCAGATGGGTATACATATATTTACCAAAAGACACATACTAGAATGTTCTTAGTAGCCTTATTTGGAATAGCCCCAAACTTGAAACTTCCCAAATACCCACCTACAATAGAATGGATAAATAAGTGTGTGCTATGTTGATACAATGGAACACTATACTGTAAAAAAGAAAAAAAAAAGATTTATAAATACAGCAATATGGCTGAATTTCACAAACATAATGTTGAACAAAAAAAGTCAAACATGAAAGAGTACATACTTCTGTATGTTTTAATTCATAGAATTGTCAAAGCTAATCTATGCTGGTGGAAATCAGAATAGTGGTTATCTTTGACACGATGATAAAGATTGAAAGAGGTTAAGAGGGGGCTTCAATTTATTGATCTGTATGTATACAATTCATAAAAACTCATTGAGCCATTCTCTCATGATATATATGCTTTTCCATATGTATTATATATGAGGTGTGATCACAAAATATGGTGAATGCTTAAATTTTAAAAAAATTTGTTACAGTAAAAGACACATTGCCATTAATCCCCTTCAAAATACTCCTCCTCGCTTCAGACACTCTTCTCCCATTGTTCTTGCCATTTTTGAAGCAGTTCTGGAAGTCCTCTTTCATGAGTGTCTTTAGTTGCACTGTCACGGCTGCCTCAATGACCTGAATCAATTCAAAATATTTACCTTTCATGGTCATTTTGACTTTGGGGAAGGCCAGAAGTCACATCGTGTCAGATCTGCTGAATAAGGTGGATGAGGAATGACCATAATGTTTTTAATTTGTCAGAAATTGCCATAGCAGAAGCGATGTGTGACATGGAGCATTGTCATGGTGGAGGATGAAGTAAAGGCATTTATGAAAGAGGACTTCCAGAACTGCTTCAGAAAATGGCAAGAAAGATGGGATAAGTGTGTTCGAAGCGAGGGGGAGTTTTTGAGGGGGATTAATGGCAATGTTTCTTTTACTGTAATAAATTTTTTTATTTAAACATTCACTGTATTGTTTGATCACACCTCATATTAATAAAGTTTTAAAAGTGGTAATAAACATACCTTCTAGATTGCTGAGACGTTAAAATGAGATAATACACATATAACACATAGTACATGCTCAGTAACTATTTATTATTATGTTTATTATTATTAAGAACAATAAATACCCAAATTCTTTATTTTATAGAGGAAGAAACAAGTGCAGAGACATAAAACGACTTGTCCACAACGCACAGCTGGCCAGCGGCAGATGAAAGACTAAAACAGTTTCCTGACTCCTGTCTAGTATTATTTCTAGTACAACATAGGCCTCCCATATTTTAAGTCAATTTTTACTTTCTTTTATTATACCTCAATATCAATCTGTTTTTTAATGAAAAACGTAATGTATTTATGACAAAAAAGAAAGGTCAGGGAAGTTTTCTGGATGGTTAAAGTTTAAAAGACCCTAATTTTAAAGGCTAAGTTTATTCAAAGTAGACTGTCATGTTAGCTTAGTTTGGTAATATGTAAAATAATAAAAATAGATATTGATGGCCAGTAAAGGGAAATATGAGTGTTGCCAATGAAGATTTTGCCAACAAAATGACTTATGTATGTACAATGACTTTTCAAAATTATTTTAAAGATCTTCAAATAAAAAGATAAGATCTAATTGAACTCTGATAATTAGAACATACAGGATTCTGTTCGATAATTAAGAGTAACCAAGGAAAGGCAAAAAGCATGCTTAGTTTTCAGACATAAAAAAGTTACTAGATTAATTTGGAGATGACAAGATCAACCTTCATCTCACTCTCATTTACCATGAATTATATGCCATATGGGTGAAATACTAACCAGGAGGCACTTGTGTGGAATCATCTATACCCAGTTGTCCTGTAGTTAAGCCAAGTTCTACAAAGAATTCTTTCTGAAAAATAACACACACAGTGTTAATGTACATCTCTGACTTTGCTACACATCATTAAAAAAAAAAATCACCTTCACCTAAATATCAGTGTAAATAAAAATCACAATGTAAAAAAATCTTTGCTTCATTCAAATATCTAAAAAAGAAAAGGACATTATTGAACATTTAAATAGTAACACACTAGCTCAAAATTAAGGAGCAGAACTATAATTTTTTTTATTATAAGTATTGCTATGTAACATTTATTATTTTCATGTGAAATAAACATGAATAGAAAAGATAAAAGCTTTTAGGAAAAAATTATATATATTGGGAAAAGAAACACACAATATTTTCCCAAATGTAGAGCCTTTAATAGTATTTTTCTTTCTCCTAATTTCTTCTAAGAAAAAGTTTTACTTTGATGCCTTCTGACCAATATGAGGGATGCCAATGTTTTTTTTGAAAAACTGTTTTTAAAGTAGTTCTTGATTTTGCCTTTTTTAGGTAACAGGCTAATCAGTAAAGTAAGGAATTATAATTATCCTTTGAGTAAAAAACTATTAACATTCAAATATTTCCTGAAACACAAATATACACACAATATATGCAGCAATTGTCAATTTTATCTTCGCGCAATCATTGTCTAAAATTACCAACATAATTCTGTATCTCTACTTTCTATGGTACTGTACTTCAGTCAGCTCTTAGTCAACTAAACACTGCAAATATCCAAAACAACGTAAATTAATTTTTAAGTAAAATTAGACCATCAAGTGCTCTGCTAAAATACAAATAAATTAGATTTATTCTCCAGACTTCCTCTATTTATCTAGTAATGTCTAGGGGAAGTAATCATGTTTGTCTGTTACTTAAAATACATAACAACGCCATATTATTGATATTATTTTTCTTTCCTAAGTAATTAAATATTTCTATTAATATTTGCCTCAGTGTTTTGTTACTATTCTAATTGCTAAAACCAAACTTCCTTCTCCTTAAAAAAATGGAATTAGTTTTAATCTTTCCAAATTATCTATTATTATTTAAGTTAGTAATTTATTAATGTCCCTCACAAGACAGGTCTTCAGCCTAATATGTACGCACATTTCATTTTTGTATTGATTTTAAATAACTGCCATTATATTTCAATTTTTAACTAAACTTCATTTTTGTCTATGTTTTAAAAAAGCACTGCATCATAAGTTACTAATTTTTAATGACTAAAGAGGTAAAAATTTAATGTTAATTCTTCCATTCTCAAGCACTGTCTGCCATTTATTTAAAACTCATCCTTCATTGAAATCATTAGAATTAATAATGTATTTGATTTTTTAATAAATTTGACCTTCATACTATAGAGGGACTTAAGTCCAATAAATATTTCAGTATGAGGTTCTATACTCACAATGGAGAATTAGACTCATGCTAAGACATGTTAGGAACATAAACAACTCTGAACATCCATTTTCTATTTCACTGCTCTGGACTACGTTTTACTCAACATCAGTAGACCTGGGCCCTAATCTTAGATTTCCTTCAAAACTCACCCAAGACACAGTGCCTTCTGGGACATCTTCTTTGATATTCCAGGCTGATTTAAGCAATTCTCTATGCACATGTATTACCTTCTGTCAACGTCTACCAAAGCATATAATCACATCATATTGACATGACCATTTTTAGTACCCATCTCCCCACTATCCTGAAGCTCTTGGAAGAAGGGGACTGCCTCATACACATTTGCACCCCCAGTAGTTAGCATAGTGCTAAGTGGCACATAGGAGAGGGCTCAATAAATATTAAACCACACTACTGAACTTTAGTTCCAATCTGCTGCCTCCACATGACTGAATTAGCAAATAGGAATTAATCAGCAACTTCACTTTACAGTTAATCTATATCAGTATTAAGAAATTTCCTTTTAACTTGTATACGTCTATATGCCATTGTGAACTATGTTTAAGGGCCATCCATTATAGAATCACAAGACTCACTGAGCCTCACCAAGTTCATCTAGACAGACCAGGGTCACAGATAAACCATGCATTCTGAATCATCACATCTCCAGGCCACGTGATTCAGTGAAGGCGGGAACAACTATGCCTAATGACCACAGGAAGAGAAGGATTAACCATACTCTTAGTATAGCCAGTTTCTTGAAAATTAGTCACAGGCTTTTGTGTGCCAATAGCTAAGGATGAATCCACATCAGCTCCAGGTCCCCTCAGACAGACAGAAGACACAATTAGTCCCACTCACACACAGGGTTTTCATATATTATCAACTTTCCCTGCTTCTTTACTGGAAATCCTTCAAACTTGTGCAAATCGCAGTACCTTGGAGAGGACTTCCCACCACTTCCAGGAGAAGAATCTGCCATTTCCTCTTTTGTACAAAACCAGTGTACAAATATAAGACTTTAAACAATTTTAAAAGATAACTTCTTAAAACTTAACTTGTTATCAAGTTAAGTTATAGTGAGTAGTTATAGTGAACAGTTACATGCTGCTTACTATATTCCCCTAACAGGGTGACTTAAACAACAGAAATTTGCTCTCACAGCTCTGAAGGCCAGAAGTCCAAAACCAAGGTGTTAAGGGGCCATGCTCTCCCGAAGGCTCTAGGGAGCATCTGCTCCACGCCTCTCTCTTAGCGCTGGTGTTGCCGGCAATCTTGGGGGTTCCTTGGCTTATATAGCTGCATCGTCACTCCAATCTCTGCCTTCATTGTCCTATGACGTTCTCCTTGTCTCGGAATCATCATCTTAACTTGACTGCATCGGCACAGACTGTTTCCAAATGAGGTCACATTCACAGGTACTGGAGGTTAGGAATTCAACACATCTTTTGGGGGGCACACAATTCAACCCATAACTTCGATCTTAACTTACTGATCTGCACAACACTTCTCTGAGATGCTATTATTCCAACTTTACAAAAAAGTAAACTAAGGCTCAAGGTCAAGAAAACTTGCTGAAGGTCACACAGCCAGTAAGTGGCAGAGCAAGAATTTAAACCCAGGTTAGTTGGCTTCAGAATCTAATCATCTCACCATCATGCTATATTGTCTCTACATGCAGCAAGTAGTTTAAGAAGTCAAATAGGCTAAAAGACTTGTGACAACAACAAAATAGCAGTTCCCTATCTTACACATTTCTCCCCAACAAAATATACACACATTCACTCATAACTGACCCAGAATCCAGGGAAAATCACTTTCAGCTTTCTTTCTGGTATAGATCTCCATATTTCAAGTAACAAGTGCATATTGCTATTTTTAATTTACCAGTTTCAGGTATCTATTGATTTTTATGTTAAATGAGGATTTTAGCTCATGTACTTCTCTTTTCCTTTCTCCATCATTCCAATATAATTATACATCAATTCTTGATTAAATCCATATTAAGAGTTTGCATTATTATGACCATTTAAATCTTATTCACTGCTGAGCCACATAATATGCTATAAATGTGTTTCCTTTCTTGCACTTCACTTTGTTCAGTTCATAATTAAACCATTTTTCACTTAGACAATTTCCTCTAATCATGTACTTCTTACACCCTTGAACAACTTTGACAACACCCTCCTCAATGTAATTTAGCCTCTGGACAAACCTGTCTGACCATCTGGACTTTTGGCGTTTCTCTCGCAGGCATTCATCCTGGAATCCTCCAATCTCCTGCTCCAATCCGGAATCGCTGTGCACAGACTTGGTCCTGGAGTTTCTTTTTCTTCATTATCATTCTGGAAATGGTTCCCTTGGGTGGAAATCCTGTTTCCTGAGTCCTCTATTTGCTCTTTTTGTTTATGGCCTTGTTTGGGGGGCACGTCTACCAATAGCTCCCTGAATGAGAGTAAATACTTTAGATCACGTACATCTAAAAATGTCTACTCCAACTTCTCAGTTGACGGACTGTTGATTACATACAGTATTCTAGGCTTGAAATCATTTGGATTTTTAGAGGCATGACTTCAAAATCTTCTGGCTTCCAGTCCTGCTGCTGAGAAGTCAGATGCCACTCTGACTCCTGATACTTAGACATGTACTCAGTTTTTCTTCTATAAAAAGTTTTTAGTCTTCTTTTCAGGTGCCTTGCTATGGGTCTTCATTTATCCATGGTGTTGGGTACTAGGTGGGCCTTTTCATAGTGGAGGTCTCTGTCTTTCAGTCCTTGGAAATTTTAATAATCCCTTATCTCTGTTTTCTCTTTCTGGAACTCCGACTGGTCAGATGTTAGCTCTCCTGGATTGATCTTCTAATTAAAAAAAACAACAAAAAAACCAAACCATTTCTCTCTTATTTTTCATTTTTTCAGCTTTTTTCTTTTGCTGGGTCTTCTGACAGATTTCCTTGGCTTTGTTTTTAACTCTTCTACTGATTTCCTTTTTTTTGCATACCATATTTTTTATTCCTAAAAGCTCTTTTCCATTCTCTTATATTTTGTTATTTTATACAAAATTTTATAAAATTAAAGAGAGCCAGCTATACTACTAAGCAATGTCATTTACTGAAAAAAAATATGATGCTTGACGCTTAACTGGTAAATTACATCGGAAATGGAAGACTATGAGTGGATTATAAAAAATCTACTGGAAAACACAGGACTTAGCTGCCTGCTGTGGTGTCCCTTGAGAGTACTTGGAAGCTGTGTTCATGTGCACTGCAAGAAGTGGTTATCGTTGTATATGAGACTTCCCTGTGTGGCCCTGTCACCTCCCATTGCATGCAATCCTTGTGGGGGCTAAGAAGTAGCATCTGGTTGGATGTAAGGATTTCCAGTGAAGATCTATCTGATAATGGCATGCTGATATACTGACATGCTCTGTTTTCTGTTCTGTGTCACTCTATAAATCTAAGTGAACCTGGTGACAGGTTATGGCCTATTGCATCTTGTGAGTGTGAATGTAATTCAAACCTGAAACAACTATCAGTGGTCATAAGTGCTCATTCCATACATTGGCTATTTTTGCGATTATTATTATTTTTTCATTTGTTTGTCTTAGTTTTGGTTGCTGCCTTTCAAATTGGAAGATTTCAAGTATCCGTAGATCCCAGGCTGGTCATTTATGATGGAAGATCCGTCTGCAAGGATTGGGAGTAGAGTGTGGTGGGCTTCACTGTGAGGCAACTTGATAGCCAGCCAGCTGCCCTGTTTGTGAGGGCTCCTCAAAGCTCTCTTAGTCTCTTCTCTGGTAGAGGATGAGGAAGGAGAGAACCGGGAAAGCATAGTCGTGGTGGTAAGGGATGAGGGAATTAATCTCACCATTCGATTAACTTTCACTTAATCCCTCTGTTTTCCATACAGTGCCTCATTCCTGTCCTGCTTTGTATCTGAGGTCTCTGAGTTCGTATCCCTTCTGATTGTTTCTCTAATGAACATGCCTCCGGTCTCCTATGGGGAGGAGTAGTCACCTGACTACGCAGGGGGGTAGGGGCCTGGGGCATGTCTAACTCCTCCTGATACAGACTTGCATACAATCTCCACGTTCAGCCCCATGGCTCAGCATGGCCTTCTATAACATGTGGGGTCTCCAACTCTTGAGCTTTCCAAAGTCCTATGTAAATAATCATCTTGCTTCTTGTATCAGTCAGTGTTCAATCAGGAAATAGAAACCATACCAGAAATGTGAACAGGAAAAAACAGAATTAGCAAATACAGAAAGCAACCATGACTTCTAGGCTGAAGGACAGTGAATCAAGAAGGAACAAAGAATCCAGGAAAGCATCTCCTCCCCTGCCCTCAAGACTGAGATTCAGATCTCTATGGCGATGGAGTGGTTGCCACAGGAACATGCAGGCCAGAGGTGATGACGAAACTTGCCAGAGGGTACAGGCCAGTGCTGGTTGGTTAAGGGCTTCCCAGGTGAGTGCTACTGGGTCTTCTGCATGCCGATCAGCTGGTTCCCACACAAGGGAACCAGGAAAGGAAGCCTCTTTCTCCTGCTATGATGATCCTGCAGGGTCCTTGCAGAAGCCTTGTAACAAAGCCTAATACGAAGCCAGGTGGCAAAAGAGAGTTTATAAGGTCCAGTTCCAGTATAACAAAGCAGAGCAGAAAAAGGTAGATTTGGAGCTGAAAGACAATCAACTGATTTCTCTGCTTACTTTCCCTTATCTCCCTCAGTGCCTCACCATGTTGGGAGCTTAATAAAGGTTGGTTAAATTAAAAAATGTATATTCTTTAAAAAAATTATGAAATTCACAATGTGTTTCAATACATTTTATAGTCATACATCAGGCACCTGAACCCCAACAAGCTGTCTTATAAATCTACGCTGTTTAGTAAAATGAGGAATAAGCAAAAGCATTTAGAGGTCAATGTCAGCTCATCTTTAATCCCACTAGCAGAGCAACTCACTCTCTATATGACACATTTACAATAAAAAAGAAACTTTTCAATTTATTTAGCAGATGGTCCTATTGGTTAGATATATGCTGCACTAAAGTATTTTTCTAATGATTGTTTTCTAAAATATGCTCATTGGTTTTTAAATGCCTATACTTACCAATTCAGGGATGTCTTTTACTTTCAGAGGAACTTGAATTAAACCCAAATGAGTCCTGAAACTAAGAGAATCACCATTTTCATAATTTGGGTTGCGAAGATTAATTAATACCTTTAAAAACAAATCCAACAAAATTAATTAGTTTCCTTATAGGATGTCTACACTTATAAAATTGGCAGTCATATTCTTGTATCACCACAAAATTAAAAACTTGCTGGGTTCATGCATATACTCTAGTGACATTCTAAAATACTGTAAAATTATACTAAACTGTAAAAATGCCATAAACATGCTTTAATTAGGATGGCTTAGTAGTCCAACTGATGATCTACCATATAAAACTAAAATGTTAGGAATTTAGTTTTAAAGGAAAACTTTTTGATGGTAAGAAAAAATAAAAATTGTTTGATTATAATAATTTTCCAGGGAAGGTGATAGAAAAAAACTTTTTAAATGCTTGATTATAAAATTTACCAGGGAAAATTTTAGAACCAATTCTAACCCTTTTGAAAAAAAATACAGACAATGTTTTAAGAAAGAGGGTGAAGTAATATTGCAGAGTATCATCTCTAAATCAAACCTACGTGGAAAAAAAAAAAAGAGGAAATTTTCAGACGCCAAGCTAACAAGAAAGACCATTTACATACTTTTCAAAATTAAGCAGATAAAAAAGTCAGATATTTGCATATCCATTAATCTAGGAATCTCATTTCTATGAGTGTAGTTATGGAAATAAAGATGTTTGTAAAAATAGTGCAGAAAGAATGTTAATGAAGTGCTGCTTATAACGAAGAACATAAAGCAACTTAAGCATCCCACCAAAACAACTTAAGCATTCCCACATCAGAGGGAATTATTTAAATAATTATGATTAATTTATATAAGAATATACAGTGTAATATGCCTCAATTAATATAAGTAATGTAGGTCATGATATGAAAAAATGTTCATAATATATTATGTTTTTAAAAATAGTACTTGTAGTGTTTATTGCTGTATAATGTTATGATGAGTAATTTTATTTAAAAATTTCTTCTTCCAATATATGGTGATGGAAAGAGAACTGATTCTGGGTGGTGAACACACAATGTGAGATATAGATGATGAATTACAGAATTGTACACCTGAAATCTATGTAACTTACTAACAATTGTCCCTTCAATAAACTTTAATTAAAAAAAATTCTTATGTATGAGCTGCCACAGGCTGCCGTGGGCTGCCGTGGGCCACCATGTGCCACCATGAGTGGCCAGTGGCCAGCGTGGCTGGCAGCCGGCAAGAGCTGCTGTGAGTGGCCAGCCGACGACTGGCGACTGACCCCTCAGCCAGGGGGAGCACAAGGCCCATAACACCAGTATGGCCAGGGAGTTGTGTCCTACACAACTAGACTGAGAAACAACGGCTTGAACTGGAGTGGGGGGGGGGGGAGAGGTGGAAGAAGGAAAAAAATAAACGAATTAATTAATTTAAAAAATTAAAAATAAATGGCTTAGCAAAGAATCAACAATGTTAAACACAGACTAATAAAGAACAACACAATTTTACTCTAATTACACAAATAAGGTATCATGCAATATGAACTTATAAAAACAGAAAAGGAAAAGAACTTAAAAAGAACTTTATAAACTTATAAAAACAGAAAAGGAAAAGAAATTATGAATACAGCGGTAATAGAAAATACTAGAAATGCAGAAACTATAATTAAGGAAATAATGATAGAGAATGTTCTTGAACTAAAGAAGAATCTTAGCATGAATACTAAAGGATCAATTCAGCAACAACTCTTAAGGAAACAGAATGTATGACTATCAAGGAGAAAACACAGTTAAAGGTAACATGTAAAAATTACATGAAATTTCAGCCCTCAGTGCTAGAAAAGGAAAGAGTTTGGGAGAAACCTTTAAGAAGCTAAGAGAAATAATGGGATCGCTATAAAGGCAATTTCTGACCAATATAACTTCTCTTTAAAGTTAAAAGGAGACTACAACTCCAAAAGGCCTGAAATAGTTTCTAACAACGTTTAATGCTGGCAAACTGGTATCAGAGACAACAGATTCAGAAAAGAAATAAAAATAAATTGTGAAAGATTCATTCATTCATTCAAAACCTATTCATTGAGCAAGTGTATGCTAAGTCTTGTTCCATGTGTTGGCGATTCAGCAGTTAAAGATTGGATCAACTTCCAGCTGGTTATCTGTCTATGCTCATCTCCAGGGATATCCGGAAGTCTTGTAGTGACCCTTAGTCAAGATGGGATAGAATATACTAACTAGTCATTTATAATGTGCTACTTAACGTAGCCTGTATTTACATTGTTTATTGTCTGGACTACTAAAACAGGGAGGGAAGAAAACGGGAAAAGATTCACCGAGAAACTATGTTCCAGGCAGCAGGCTACATGATTCACAGTCACTATTTTTTACTAAAAATCTTCCTAATTGATTTACTTGCCTCTAATCTTTCCACACTCCAATGTATTTTCCAAGAACATTTTCCAAACACAAATCTGATCATGTCACTCCACTGCTCCCGTGGCTCAGGGGCTATTTACATGCAGATTCCTCTGCCTGGAGATATTCTTACATCATCATTTCTTTCACATTTTTCCCTTATTAATATACACATATTTAACCAATAGAACATACCTCAAGAAAATCCTTAGGTGCATAAACAGGTCTGAAAAGGCTTAAATCTAGAATTAAGAAGATAGATTAAAACAAAATTTCAGTTAACTCATTATATGAATGTTTACTAATAATAAATGTTAATGATTCTTTCATACGTTGCTGTGCAGCTAGATTAATTTGAACATTTGTAGAGTATTGATTATTTGTCATACATTTTCTTAAGTCTTGGGAACATAAAAATGAAAAGACAGTCCTTCCCTTCACAGCCTAGATGACATATTCTGGAAGAAATTAAGAGTCTCCCTTTCATAAATTTGTAATAGATTATTTACAATTGAACTGAAAAAAACAATGTCAATATAATATAAAAATTGTACATGAGAATTCTCAAAACACGTAGAATACAAGCAATGCATTCTTAGTGAGCTCCTCTGGTTGTATTGAACTGTTCTCCCTTATATGTAGTTGTCACTCATTATGTGTTTATAAAATTGGTTGACTCAATTTTAAACGTTAGAGTGACCAAAATAAGTTCTTAAAAACATTTTAAATGTCTTAAAACTTTTCACCATTTAACCTATCTTTAACATCTCAATGTAATTAAAGCTTGAAAAATATTTACCTTAACTAGGAGTCTAAGAAATCCATGGAATGATTTACTCTTTTATAAAAATGTTTTCAAATGCTGCTTTAAAAAAAGTATAATTGATTTAAATGTTCTCAAAAGAATGGAGAACACTGACCAAGGTTAGGGATTTTTGAAGATCAAAGTACAAGTGTAAGCAAACAAAACAGATGATAGTAAATTCATGGGAAGGGAAAGTTGCTACCTGTCCAAAAAAATTGTTAATATTGTTATTTTGGATCCATAATTAAGAAGGCAATTTTTTTCCCACTACCACATTTTGAAAAAAGTCCTTCATATACCTGGTTCATCAGTTCCCATTTCATTCCATTTATTGAGAAGTTCTTTCTGTTCCCCAACTGGCCTCTAAAAAAGGTAATTTAAAAATTGGTTTCATTTTGTGAAGTTTAGCAATGCAGCTGAAAAATTAGAATCAATAACTTATCTAAAGGTTTAAATAAGCTACTATAACACAAGAAAAAATCATTTCATTACACATGGTAAACTTTTCTGGAATTACACTTAAATTACTATTATTATTTAACTATTATATTTAGTCTCAATGGCTCAGCTAATGAGTCCAGGAAAAGAAGGTAAATGATCTGTACAGGCCAGTAACTTTGACTAAGAAAAACTGCTCCTCCGCCACACACTACACCTCCTACCCCATCCAGCAATCTCAGAAATGCATCGCAAGAGGGACTGGCCAAGAGAGCATGAATGGGAGTCAGTAGCCTCATCTTCCTAGAGCAGGGGTGTCCAAACTGCGGCCTGTGGGCCAACTGCGGCCCGCGATCCATTTTTTATTGGCCTGCAGCAAATTCCAAAAATATATTTAGTTTACTTAAATAAACCAGGTGAGGCAATACGTACTTCACCTCGAGTGAGTGGCCCGGCTGTTTGTGTATTTTACCGCATATGGCCCTTGGTGAAAAACGTTGAAAAAAGTTTGGACACCCCTGTCCTATATGAAAGACAGTATAGTACACAATACTACATGTTTAGACAGTTTTTCATATAAATTTATCCTTTTTTACACCATCCTTCTGGTGTCTTCCATGACTTGTCCTTGGATATTATCCAAAGTACACCCACTATATTCTGTCCAACAGCAAGGAATAAATATCAGGTAGGGAGAATGAAATGAAGAGAAACTTGTTCTCTCCTACTCGTGAGCAGCTGTAAAGAATCCAGAACATTCCTCAAGTGGATTTTCTCTCCTTTTTCATCTCTTCCCACCTCAAAGCCCAGATTGACAAACAAATGTTGAGTATTAGACCTAAGTAAATCTAATAGTATTCAATCTAAATAGTTCAGAGAGATGACAAATCATTCTTTTAATTCCCTATGTTAACACTGATTGTTAATAAAGATGGTACCATATTGGCTATTACAAGATGACAGTGCCTGAATTCCATCTCTAATTTAAAAATATGGTTAATTGTGCTAATTAGCAGAAAAGTAAGGAGACTAAAGGTAATTAAAATCTTTAAAGTGCATTTAAAGTACAGCCAAATCTCTAAATAATCTATACCGAAGATTCTGTCCTTTATTTCTATTTATTCTCAAGTTATAGGTTTATTACAAAAAGCATTACAGCATACGTAATAGAAATCTATACAGAATACAGCCACATAATTGGCCTTTTACAGATTTGTTTCAAAACAAAGTGATATACTAGTAAAAAAAACAGATAAATCTGCCTAACAGTTATAACTTCATATTTCATAGTGCTTGATTCACAGTAAAAAACTTAAATGTTAAAAGTACCTTTCGTGCCAATGGGATGCTCAGTTCAGTGCACATACTATTTAAACTCTTCAAAATTCTTTTTTCCCAACTTCCCTGAAACAAGGAACAATCTGTCACTGTTTCTGGTTAATAATACTGAAACTGATTTAAAAAAAAAAAAAAAAAAACACTGGTAAAAACACTAAAGATATGGTTATACAGAAATGGTGAGGTTGGTTGAGATTGGTTATCTTCATTTATTAGTTCTGTCAACAAATATGGATTACTGCCTACAATGTGCCCGACACTATCCTTAGTGCTGTGAATTAAGCCATGAGTAACAGAAAAGTCTCAGTTCCCATAAAACTGACAGTCTAGTGAAGGATGGGAATGGGGATAGATTAGAAAAAAAAATCAGTAAGTCATATGGTGATAAACATCATAAGAAAAAATAGCAGATAATAAAAAGGTAAATTAAATTTAAGCATTCTATAAATGTTTGATACTCAGGAATCATACTAATGACCTAGTAAAAAATAAAATTTTATAGAAACTATTATGTTATCATTTTTGCAAACATGACTTTTCAGACCTAAATACTTCAGCATGAATGTTTTAAGAATAAGAACCACCTCCTATATATCCATAATACCACTACCACACACACAAAATTAATAATATTTCAGATCATCTAATATATAGTCCATATTCAAAATTTTCCAGTTGTCCCCAATATGTCTTTTACAGATTTTAAAAATCTAGGATCCAATAAAAATTCATTCATTACATTAGATTTGGTTGTTAGGTCTCTTAGTCTAGCTTAATCCAGCGTCTCTTTGTCATTTTCTTTTTCATGATAATTGACTTTTTGAAGTGTCCGAGACAGCTATCTTTTAGAATGTCTCACAATCAGGATTTGTCTTACAGCTTTTCACACTATTGATTACCTTCTTCTCTATCACCTACATCTCTTGTAAATTTGAAATAATAAGTTAATTTTAATAGTACGTCATAGACTGATTATCTATATATATATCATATTTTAGCAAACTACTCTTTTTAATGCCAAGATAAAATGTCATAATTATTTTTTGGCTTTTTACTAAAACATGCCTAAGCCTAAAAAGGCCACTTCTGACTCACTGAAACTAAAATAAAATAATACCAAAGCTCCAAAATTTAGACCAAATAAAGAGAAAAGAACTATACATTATATTATTCACAAAGGACAATTATAACTAGTCAATAAAAGTAGAATAATAATAATAGCTCTGTTATGTGGTTGTTATAAAATTAAAGATGTAAAGTCACAAGACATTATTATGTCACTTTGAACAATGACATAATAATGATAATAATCATTCAATAATTGATAGCTTTTACTACACTATCATTAGTCATAGCTTCTCTGTTAACACATATTTGAATACATTCATTACTGCCTTTATCTGGCATATACTCTCAATGCGCCCCTCCAATCCTCAGCATACTTATTCCTATTTTATCTGAATAAACCTTACTCACCTTTCAGGTCTTCACCTCTGCTGAGCCTTCTCTTGCCTGGAGTCCCCACCCCAGCTGGTCTTAGGTGCCTATTGCTCATGGGCTCTCAAAGCACCGATTCGTTCACCTATTATGGTGCATTATCACACTTTGTCTGGCACACAACAGACGCTCAATAATTGAACAGATTTCTACTCTAAGTAATGTTGCAAGAATTTAAACCTATTTTTGATACAATGGCCTAAGCAATGAATGAACAAAAACAAAATACTCATCTATAGGAGAAATGTAGAGCTGTGTGAAATGTATAAGGTTTATTTTATTAAATATATGCAAATAGATTTTTCAAGAATAAAATAAAACTCTTAAATAAACTGTATAAAATACCCCCGAAATTAATTCCATTTACTGGCTTATTTTCAATCCTCTTTAATTTTTTCACTGTAAATATTTCTCTTAGATCCAAAACTTAAAATACATGAGAGTACTTGATTCCTGATCAACATTAATTACAACAATACAGCCCACTTTCACCCCAACACCCTTATTCTCAATTTATCGGGATCAATTTTATTCAACTTCTAGATCTCAGCTTAAATAACATTTCCTCTAACAGATCGTCTGTCCCTTGCTCCCCCCACGCCCAACTGTGGCGGTAGCAGGTACAAGAGAGGTGTTTTGTGTTTTTTTTTAAGTAATTTTAATTCAATCAATACTATAAAAATAAAATTTGCATAAAGATTAAAAATCCAATCCTTGAATTTTTATTATTTCTCCTATTATATAAAGAACAAAACTGCTATCTATTGAACTATGATTCCAAATGTCCTAATGTTCGTGCAGAGCGGAGAGCAGGGAACGGGCTTCACCCACGGGCGGTGGACGGACCCGCGGCGCAAGCACCGCACACAAAAGCTGGCAGGCTGCCAGAGGCGGCCTTGGGACGGACTTTCTGGCCACTGACCATTTTGCTGGTAAGTTTGACTGTCCTGTCTGATGGCTTCCTGACCTTGGGCTGTGTGTGTACATTATTTCATTACGCTTCGTCCTTAAGCTTCTAGTGGTTCTTTAGAGAAAATCACTATAGCTACACCTCCCAGCAGGAGCAGTGTGCTCTTCAGATGTGTCATTTGGCTTCCATCTAGTTTTAATCTTTTTTTCTTAAATGTGAATTATGTTTGCTCAGGATTAGCTGAATTTGGATCTTGCTTCTCTTTAATGTAGAGCTAAATTTTTCTGAACTTGGCGAGAGGTCTTACTAAGTTGTAAAATTTATGCAAAAACTCACTTTTCTAATTAAAAAAAATCCTCATTTTCAACTACTCATAAAAAGAGCTATTAAACTGATAAAAAGACAACTCTCAGATATAAAAAAAATTTTTAAGTCACACTAAACTTCAATGTGTGGCTCATAAGATATACTGCACATATTTTCTAGATGGCAAAATACAATTTTAATACAGCACAAAAGCCCACTAAAACCTCAAACATGAAGGTCATTCAGGATAGCGTGTGTTTGACACCTTCTGGAACGACACCAATATATAAGATATTCTATAACATATATGTCAACTTCTCCTTTAAAAAATTATTTTGGCAAAAACATCTCGTTCAAGTATTTATTTTCTATAAACTATAATTTTAAGTGATTAATTACAGTTCTCCTAAATGGATACCCCACTGTACCAAGTATTTCAATTTATGAACTTTAACATATTTTAGATAGAGAGAGAAAATAGTTAAGAAAAAAGTTACACAGAAATCAGACATCAGAAGAAAGCATTCTGAATGAAGAGTTTAGGAAACAGAGCTATGTAATTTACATGTTCTTTTATTAATCTTGTGACATATGTATCATTACCCTCATTATATGAATAAGGAAGCTTTTAAAAAGAACACATGAGAGTAGAATGGAAAGAATCTTAAGACCTGAACCAAAGCTGATCAAATTTTATTCAATTACCATTTTTTTCTGTGCTCCACAACTAAAGCAGAATCTTAGAAATAACCCAGAAGAATATGACTGAAAACTGAAGGAAGGAAAGAGGAAAAGTATGTTCAATATTCAGAAAAAATGGAATTTTTGAGGTTAGAACAGGGGAAAATAAAGTGTAGTCACTGAGTTTCCAAATAATGAAAAGAAACTGATTCAACAAATATGTATTGGGCACCTAGTTCAACACATGCCACTAAAGAAGAATAAAAACAACTTCCTGCCCCTAAGAAACACATCACTTTTGTGGTGGAGGTGGGGAGGATAAAACAGATAAATATAATAATATGGGACAGGTTCAAAAATTTCATAGGGGCTCTATCAGTCCATATATCATAAACCACAGAAAGAGTATAAAAGAATGAGCAAAGAAACAGGAAGCTGGATATACCAAAACTTCTAGTTGTCAAGAACACATACCACTTCCTTTAAAATTGTTTAAAAACTGAAAGAAAAGTGATCACAGTGGTTCACCATGTCTTCTCCATACCCTGTTCCATGTTTATGATACAATGACAAGGTTGGTAGGGCTTTTCAAAGCTGCCCCTTGCAAGAATCTCAGTCAGATGGTCAGAGAAGCCATTTCCATAGACGTCAGAAATAGGCTAGAATTTCCTGACAATGAGGGGAAATCTAAGCTGAATAAAGTGGCTTCTTTCAAGCTGGGTCATCCTTTAGGTCCCTCAAGAACTATAATCTTAATTAAGTGGTATTCACTCATTCCTTTGCTTACTCACTGACTCACTGATGTATATTGAGTGCCTTCTATATGCTAAGCACAAAACTAGGACCAGTAGGTAAATGTTATAAGGAGCATATGACCATTGAATATAAAAAAGAAACTTTCTAACAAGTAAAAGACTTAACCAAAATGATGTAAGTAGGTGAAATAGTGTGTTCCCTGTTTTCAGAAGTACTTGAGCAAAAGGAGATAAACTCCAGAGGTTGAACTGGATAAATGTAAAGGTCCACTTTAGCTCCAGTTTTATAGATACTTAATTTTTCTCAGGTTCTATTTGTAGAGGCAGCTGAATAAGCCCTAAATCTCAAAAATAAATGCTCCAAAAAAAAAAAAATCATAGTCATTCCTGTGCTACCATTTAAATAAAAATTCCAATATATACTTAGCAGCAAAAAAAGAGTGGAAGTAGCAAATAAGTTCTTAAAAAATGACAGTGCACTAATACAAAATACAAAGAAAGTAATGTTTTCTACCCAAAAGACTTACAAAATAAATAAAGCTTTAAATGTTATTTAAAGGAAAATGAATGGCCTTTTACATTTAAAATGTTTAAATAGGAAGACATTACCTTTTACCCAAACCCATATCCTCTCCAAATGAAATTACTGCTGACTTCAAATCAGTTTCCCTAATAACTGGAATCCACGATATTAACTCAAAGGATTTCAACAGTTTTATAAATAAAGGAATTTCTAATCAATGAGAGGCAAAAGATTTATAAAAGAATCACAATTGTACTGAAATCTTTAAATGGGTATTAGCTATCACCTTTTTCATAACAATGAAAGTAAATAAGGAATCTTGAAAAACTGCATAATATATAGCATCTAAAACAAAACTATGAAATTACGAAATTAACAACTATTTTCTTCACCCTCTCAAAAAATAAAGTAAAACAAAATAATTATAACCCAGCTACCTAATGGAAAAAGATTGTAGTAATTCTTTGATTATCAGTGTAACACATTTACTTAAGATAATTTGGAAAACAGAACACTATGTAAAGAATAAAATAATAAATAAGCATCCACAAATTTCCATCGGCCAAAAATAACCACTGTTAACATTTTGTTCTCTTCTTTCATTTTTCTATGCATGTATGTATATAATTGAGATATGTATGTGCATATACATATACATATTCACGTACATATTTAATTAAAGTGGAATTATATTGTTTTATGTTTTGTTTTTTCCATTTAAGATGATATTGTATGCACTTTCATATTTCATATTTCTTTAAAAATTACATATCTGATGCCTGTGTAACATGATACCATGTTATATTTAAGCCAAGCTCTATTGTTCATTTAGATTCTTTTAAATTTTTCACTATTATCATGAACATAAGTCTCTGTGTTTCTCTGATGCTTTCCTTTAGATAAGCTTCTACAAGTGTAATTATACTAGGGAAAAGGGTATGAATATTTTCTAGGAGAGAATATTTTCCATTTTTTTGTTTATTCAATTCACTTGTCATTGTAATGATATGTATATCGAGCACCTACCATGTACCAGGCACTATGCCAGATGCCGGAGATACAGTTGTGAAAAGAGACACTGATCGTGCGTGTTCACAGGACACTACGGCATCTAGGGAATGATACAAACAACCCAATGTTGTGGGAGGAAGTACACAGTGCCTCCCATGTAAAGGATTGGAGACACAGGAAAAGTACCTGAAAATCTGAAATCTGGGGGTCGGAGAGCCTTCCTAAAAAAGCTATCATGTAACCTGACACATGAAGAATGTGCATAAGTTAGCCCGAAATATGTGGGAGGCAGTTACAGGTAGAAGCAACAGCATGAGCAATGGTGCCCCTACTGGAACAACTAAGAGGTCGAGTATGATTAGACAGACAGAATGTGTATGTGTGGAAGTGGGGAGCGGAGTGGCAGGAGGGGGAGGGACGGTGTGAGAAGGCAAGAAATCAGACCTGAGTGGGAAAAAGGGACAACGTCATTAACAACCTCGCAGACATGAGTAGAAGATTAGAATTATATCCTAAATATCTTGAAATTTTAAAGAAATAGAGTGACAATACAGAAGACAGAAAGACGAGTCAGGAAGGGGATTCAAATTGAAATAATGTAAAACTAAGAAAATTCTCATTTTTGCTTAGGTTACTGGATTGACAGAGAACAGGGTAAATACAATCATAGCATATTATGATTTTGCCTGAGCAGTTCTGGACTGGATACAGAAATGGGCTGAATATCATCTAGAGCCAGACTTCCAGGTTCAAACCCCAATTCTTCCACTTACTACTTTTAGGAAGTTGGATGTAAGATCATAAGAGTAACTCACCTCATAGGCTTTTCATGCATACGAAATGAGTGAATACTTGTAAAGCACTAAAGTATTACCTGGCAAACACTTAGAGCTCTGTGTGCTTATTAGCACACAAGAAAACTCACGCATTTATATTTATCATGAGGTGTATCAATTTCTCCAAATACTACTTTCTCTGAGAGGTATAGCAAAGCAATTCCCAAAGTATTTTACATGGAAATAGGATTTCATGGTCTCATAAGTTTGAACAACACTGGATTAAATAAAATTGAACAGTCTCCTTACTGCAGAATTTCTCTGAGCCTTTAACATGCCAAAATAGATTGTAAGCAACAAAATGAATGCGTATTGGATTAACACCCAAAGAATAAAATAAATATCCATGAGTCCATACTAATATAAATAAGTGATTGGACAAATAAAAGGGGGGGACAACTCTTCCATGCAGAAAAATTCCAAATAATTCCTGTTGATACTCCCTCCTCAAGGAAATAGGACATAACTGCCCCTTCTTAAGTGTGGACCATATACAGTGACTTCCTTCCAAAGAGTACAGTATACAAAGGGGGAGAAAAAGAGTGACATCATAGCTGAGAAACCTCACAAATAGTACCTCAACCAGACGATCAAGGTCAACATCGACAGTGCTAAATCACGTTGATAGTGTGTACCCTGATATGATGTGATGAATATAAATGGCGCTTTCTACCTGTGGTCGTCCTCCCAAAAGACCTACAACGCCAGGCTAATCATAAGAAAAACATCAGACAAATTCCAACAGAGCGATATTCTACAAAATACCTGACCAGTACTTCTCAAAACTGTCAAGGTCATCAGAAACAAGGAAAGTCTGAGAAACTGTCATAGCCAACAGGAGCCTAAGGAGACATGAAAACCAAATGTAATGTGTTATCTTGGATAGGATTCTGGAACAGAAAAACGACATTAGGTTAAAGCTAAGGAAATCTGAGTAAAGTACGAACTTCAGTTAATAATAATGTATTAATACCAGTTCACTAATCGTAACAAATGTAAGGAGTTAATAAAGAAAACCAGTATTGGATCTATGGAAACTCCCTGTACTGCCCTCTCAACTTTTCTGTACTTCTAAAACTCTTGTAAAAAATAAAGTCTATTAAAAATAATAAAGTACACTGTGATTCACCAAGAAGAAGGCAGTATGTGCCTCATTCCCAAACTTATTTGTCCACGGAACCCTTTTTGTGGAGCGTCTCTCAGGGCTAGTGTTCAGCAGAAATTACTCTGGGAAATGCTGATACAGGATAAGAAGCCTCTTTCCTTCATTAGCCCAGACAATTAAACACCAATCCAGCTTGCCAAAAACTGTGGAGAGCTGATTTACATCCCAACTCTGAAGACAAAAGCAAGAGCTAAGTGAAGTTAAATAACTCAAAATTTTAATGGGAAAAATATTCTCCAGGGTCCAGTCCCAAAATATTTTCTGCCCACATATTTTAGTGAATAAAAGGAGAAGGAAACACTAACTGAAATTGTTCAAGTTCTTTTTGATTATGAAGAGCAAAGAACAACCTGGTAAGGAACCACCTGTCCCAGTTCCTTCCCAGTGCTCCTACAAAGCCTCCCAGCCACCTCCTCTACAACATACAGCACTTTCTAGTTTCTATTACAACTACTTGTATCCAAGTCTTCTTTCAATTATTAAACCATGAAGTTATCTTAAGGCAGAATCTGTATCTCAGTTATTTCTGAATCTCCCATGGCACATAGCAGAGAAGGTCAGGTATTCAGTAAATATCTTTTAAATGAATATTGTAATCATTGGTGTGATAGCAAACGTCTTTACTATTCATTCAACATAAACTTACTAAACTTCTGCTACATAAAAGTCAGTATACTAGATTTGATGGATATGCAAAAACATTTTTAACTTTTTACTGCTTTCAAAAGACTTATAACAAAAGACAGAAAGATGTGTACAGAAATTACTATAATAGAATGGAATTCATGATTCGGGCCATAAAATGATCGTGTGCTAAAAGAGTCCAAAAGAGAGATCCTTTACAACAGGAGTAATATAACAACATTAGAGAAGAGATGTGACCTGAGCTGACCCTCAAAAAACAGGTGGGATTTTCATAATGCAAAGCAGGCAGAAAGGGCTTTCCGTGACAAGAAAAAATAAGAAAGGTGTTAAAGATGCAAGAGAGAAAGACAACATGATTCACTTGGAAGGGTGCATAGGACACTTATCAGCAGCAGAAACTGATAAGGTGAAAGGGGAAGCGGGGGCTTTGGAGCAGGAACTTAACTTGTGAGGCAATTGGGAGTCACTAAAAGTTCATTAGAAGGCAGTAAGATATGGTAAAGCTATTCATCTGCTTGTGGTTAATAATAATTGTATTGAAATTACATAAGGTGATGGGAAAGACACATCGAAAGTAAGAATAAGACAAGGATAGGAATTAATGCCTGAAAAAAGTAAGCACTCGATAAAAGACAGTTGTCATTATCATCATGGTCATTGTGATCACTATGGCAATGACCTTGATCATGGAAAAGAAAAGAAGGCCATACATAACACTATGGGAAGAAATAATTTATAGAATTGAGGGACTATTTGGATATGGAAAATTGAGATCAAAGGTATTTCAAGTCTAAATCACTATAATGATGGAAACCAATGAACAGAAATGGGAAAGTCAGGAAGAGACACTCCTTTTAGGAATAACATCATAAACTCACTTTTAGACATGTTGAGCTTGCTCTCACAGAGAAATACACAGTAGAGAGTCGATCATAGAGGACTGGAGCCAAAAAGATGGGGCACCAAAGGAAGCTATGAAAGTTTGACCTAAATATTAAGTGGCAAATATTAAAAATGGGTGAGGTAGAGGTAGAATTTCAGGCTACACTTGCATGGAAAAACTTTGGGAAAACCTAAATGGAAAGCAGATAATGAATGATGAACAATAAAAGGATTGACAGGAAGCAAAATGAATCCACTGAAAGATGAATAAATGGATTTAGACCAAATTAACGGTAAAAATAAAACTTAGGTGATTTTCCTCCTAAGTATTCAACAATTTGGGAGAAGGAAAAAGTGGACGGTAGAGGTAGCCTTAGCCTGAAAACTGGAATGGTAAACAGAATAGAAATCTAATGGTGCAAGAGGGACATGATGGAATGGCAGTGATGCAATCCAAACTAGGTTGCTTTCATGCAAAGAGAGACCTGCTCAATAGAACAGGAAGCTGAAGAACTAGATGACTTGAGGAGAACAAATATAGGAAGATAGGCAAACACTAACTGGTAGACGAGGTATTTAGCATGACCATGGTTAAAGAATCGGTTATTTTAACAAATATTTATTGACAGGTTTCTGTGGGCTAGGCACTGTGCTAGATGCTGAGGATAAAAAAACATAGTCCCTACTGTTACAGAATGAATCATTCAATGCAGGGATTGGCAAACTTTCTGTAATAGGGCAACAGTAAACATTTTAGACTTTGCATGTCATAACGTCTCTTGCAGCTACTTAACTCCGACCCCGTAGTGCAAAAGCACCCATATACGACATAAATAAATGAGACTGTTTTCTAATAAAACGTGTTTTATTAATTCCCATAATTTTCATGGGTCACAAGATAAAAGAGAGAATACATACACCTACTATTCATATATATTCGCAGCAACTAGCAGTAGGCTGTAAGAATGGACCTATTATTTACCTATCTCTTCAGTCGTAACAGAAAAACCAACTGTTGTTTTGTTTTTTACATCTAATATGCCAAAACTGATACTTTCTCCAAACTTTTTGGAAATTTTCAAATTTCACAAAAAGATATTTAGACCCAACCTTTTTACTTGGGGGTGGGGGGGCGTGAATTATATCTATACTACAGAATATCAAACAATTATTTCACACATGTATCATTTAATGATTATGCTTTATGACATATCAATAAATAACTATTATCTAATTGTTAGCCCTAACGGTACCATGTAGAGATAGAAAAACATTACATATTTCCTCATATATCTCCATGATTTTTGTTTATATTGCTTCCTTTCACAATCTAATTTTGAGGGTTTTTTAAGTAAAACTTGAAAAATAAAATCTGCCTAAGATCCACTTCTATGCAACATGGTAACTCAAAGCCACAGGCATTTCTTGGTGCAGCAGAACCTCTATGATAATTGTTGAAGTTAGACGATGGAAGTTCTTTGGGGTATATTTGAAATGCTTCATAATAATTTCTGAGACTGTGATGGAGAAAGAAGATCAACTCTGTGATTTCCATCAAATGCCTCGGCAGCGGCTGTCACAGAGCCCTACCCAGCACTGTGAAGTAGGAACAGTGCTACCTGGCAGACAGGTGGGCCAGGTTGCACCAGGGCAAAGGACAATGTAGAGTCAGGGGCATGTGACAGAACTTATTTTGTATTTTAACAGCTTTTTACATTGTTTCTGTTTAAGTTATTTTATTCTTTTAAAGTGATTTTAGCTGTTTTCGGCTCATTTTAGACAGCAAATTCATTTGACTGCTGCAACAGAACACAATTAGTAGCACGTGAGAACAAATAATATTTCAAATACAGTATCAATAACACTGGCTTCAAAAGCCAAAATTTTAAGGTAAGAATGAGTCAGTTCATTACCATTTCATTTCTTTAATATCCCAGAGCATGAAGAATGAATGTTGCATGATACTTTCATCATATTTTAAATTTCAGGCAAGTATGGTACACAATTTTTTTTCTTCTACTCAACATTTTCAGGACTACTTTAGTGAAATAGGTGTGATCCTCGGTTACTGTAAGTAAAAAGGAAGAGTACGCAAATACTATTCACGCCACTTTAGTGGTTCTTACCCAGCTTTTCACGTAATGAGTAATATATACCCTGATCTCAGCAAGGATCTTTCACTCTTCATTGTATAACTTGGCATGGAAAAATAAAATTAAAATGAACAATAGCCAACCTGTGCTTTTCTCATGTACACCAAGGCTCTTTAAGATGTTCGGGAGGTGCAGCAGGATGACTAGGTAAAGGGAACCTAGGGGGAAAAAGAGGCAGCTAAATATTGTACATTGTTCTTGGTAATCCACGAATTCTTTTAGTTAGAAATTACTTACCTCTGTAGTCCATGTTATTAATTAAACAATATTTGTTAGCAGTTCTGTGTTTACACAAGGTGCAACAGGCTAATAAAATGTTAATTGTTATCCTACTAGTACTGTAGTTTTCGATTAGCAATTGAATTACTTTGTTAAATTGCATAATAATCTGAATTCATAAATTGAGGTTAATTTTAAAATTATTTAGCTCTGTAAATGCTCATAGGAAAATTGTCATAACTGTTAATTTTAACATATAAGTATAACATTTAGAGGAATTTTTTAAGGTCAAAAAAAATCTATTGACTTACTAACATATCAACTCTTTTCATTTACCTCAATTTCCTTTTCTATGTGATTATATATTTTTTATACAGTTGAAATGACAATATACATACTATCTATTTTAATAGCCCTGTTTTAATACATAATACATAAATTCACAAATTTAGTAAAATTAAAAAAATTTAATGTCTTAGAAATTATTTCTGTTTTCTAAGTAATTTTACATTTTACATTCAAAATGTATTGTTTTTATTAAGAAAACATTTATTTACGCAACAAATTTTTGAGCCATTCTAGGTACCGAGTATATGGTGGTGATTAAAACAATACCCTCTATTCTCATATACCTAACATTCTAGTAAGGAAAGACAGTCAATAATTATAAAAAAAATAAATAAAAAGAATAATATCAGGTAGTAGTAAGTGCCATGAAAAAATGAGAGCAGCGTAATGATATAGAAGTGATTTGGGAGAGTAGGAAAGATATCTAGGGGAGCTAATATTTGAATTCAGACATGAGTGAGAATGAGAAGCCTACTATCCAAAGATCTGGGGGAAGAACATTCCTGGCAGAGGGACAGCCAGGAACCTGAGGTGGAAACCTGCAATGTTTAAAAATCAGAGAAGCCAGAATGATTGGAATATAACGATTGAGGTACAGGGTGACGTGAAATCATAGAGAAGGCAATAGGAGAACATGAAAGTTCAACGTTTACTTAGCGGGTCCTTATATATTTCTTTCACAACAACATATAACTCCTACTGAAGTTAGTCATAGGACTCGTTCCTACAGCAAAGCAACCATGTTCCAATAATCAAGAACTATACATTCCTCATCCAAACTGGGACGTCAGCATGTGAAGCGTTAATGATATAGCAAGTCACTTGTACGAATCCCAGAACCTAAGCTCAAATGTCCATAAGAAACATTTCTAGAATAGAAAAAGGCAACCTATTCTACCTAATTTATAAAGCAGTTTCACTTACTGATTATTTCTAGCTAATTGTTTTTTCCAGTGAAATCTACATTCCACATACCTAAGTAAATCACCTTTTTCAAAGGAAAAAAAATTGATAATATCTAGATACCTCAGTATTTCTTCTTATATACAAGATAGTTTTAAAAATATATATTTCATACTGCTCAATATATGATTTGCAAAGGGACATGCAGTTTAAAATTAAATATCACTTTAAAATCCTTCCATTTAATGTTAATTCTTTCAAAACTTAAGAAAAACCTAGAAATTTAGGATTGAAACTGGAGAACACTTACTGATGATTGTAAGAGTTATTTAACTCTCAAAGAAATGTATCCAAAAACACCAAGTAGCAAGAAGTGGCAACCCCAAAATCATTAATATTAACCCAAATCAAGTTAGATATGTATTAATTCAGAAATATCTAATGAGAACCTACTAAGTACTTAAGGCAACAGAGACCCAGCAGTGAACAAAACAGGCTACAATGTCTGTCCTCGTGGCACTCACATTCAGTACTCTGAAGAGATGAGGGTTGTCAGACAGGAAGAATGCACGGAAACTGTGCAGCAAACTTGACTCCTGCCTCGTTCCATCCCCCTCATTACTTTTCATCTGTTTCCACCCCACTGACACTGTTTTAGGCAACCAACATCTTTTGCCAGCATTTATCTGACAGATTCTTAAGCAGTGTCCCCTGCTGCCAGACTATTTTCAAACCATTTTCCAATTTGCCTGGCTGTTATGCAGGAGCAATGCCTTCCTTATTCACCAGTGACTAGCATAAGGCGGGCACATACTGGATAACCAGCACATTGCCGAATGAATAAAATGCAAATATGATTGTGTCACTACCGTGCCTAAAATTCTAAATTGACACCCAAATGCTTTTAAGACCCAGTCTATAAAGCTTTGAGTATGAAGCACATCCCTGGCCTACCTATCTAGCATCATCCGTTACCATGCCCCTTTCCCCTGTACCACCCAGCCACACCCCTTTGGTTCCCCAATGTGCCATATTGCCACCTCTCAGTCTCGGAGCCTCTTGTTCCCTTCTGAAATCTCTGAGGCGGTTGTTTCCTTCTGCCTAAAGCAGTTCTTTTCTCTCTTTCCTCTGACTAACTCCAGCTGAGCTTTCTGATCTTGGTCTGCACTGTTTCCTGGGCTCAGCCAGTGTGACATCTCCAACCTGAGTCAGCACCTGCCCTCTGTGCTCCCGGTACCCACCCCCCCACACACACACACCACCACACGCCTCCTTCTACTGCTCTGGAATTGCCTAAGGTGTCTGTGTGCCCACCAGGAGGTAAGCTCCACAGAAGCAGAGACGATCTAGTTTGTTCATGATCCTCAAAACATCACACATAACAAGTGCACAGTAACATTTCAAATAAGGCAAGAAGAACCACATGATTAGAATATTTTGATTCAGGTCTGCCTGAGCACTCTTCCCGCAAACGCCACGAACCAGGTCTTGAGGTCTAGTGTAAAATACCCATTTTCTAAAATCTTTACATTTTGGCCCACTGCTGGCCTACTACTTCTCTAAAGTATGGTAGACATTTGAATATGCGTATACCTACTATAACAGTACTATGATGTATGGTTTTATACTGTATATATAAAGATTTTTAAAAGGTTTATTTACTTCTTTAATTTATGTTCCTCAAGGAAAAATGATAAGTCATCTAATTCTTTATAAACTGCTTTACACAAAGTACGATGAAGACTAAGACACAGAAAGAAATTGGTGCATTTTCAATGCAAAGATTGTCTTAGTGAAATCTTTATAGTAAGTTTAGGACTAATAATTACACTGAGCTCCTCAATTCAACAAATATTTATCGTGTGTTAGCATTGGTTGATGGCTCAATTACTATTTTCTGACTCAATGTCATTTATGTGATACTATAGGAGATACTAAATGAAAAGTAAAACATAATTCTTGTTTCGTAACACTTTTAATCCAGGCAAGATACAAACCTATGTGAGACGTAGTGAAACTCCATGTGCTTTGGAATCAGACCTCTGGAGGTCAAAACCCCACACTGCCATTTACTAGCTATTGATCTTCAGTAAGTTACTTAAGTGGTCTAAGCCTCAGTTTTCTCTTCTGTAAAATGGTGATGATAAATTCTATATCATAAGGTCGCTCTGAAGATTACATTACATGAGGCAATGCAGATAAATTGTTCAGCACAGTGCTTGTTATAAAATATGCATTCAATCAATGTAAATTATTATTAATATAATATTAAATAGTTACTACCAAATAATGAACAATAATTAAACAACAAAGGCAATCTTAAGTGGGAAGAGCTAACCTAGGCTACAGTTACACATTTCATATAAATAACAGAATATGGAAAGTTTTCGGTTATACTTGTTAAATCAGAATCTGACAAAATCTTTGGACAGTTTACTAAAATCAGTCAAATGAACTGAGCAATTTTTAGGTATCATCGTATAGCTCATGTGTCCATACCTCTATTAGGCATCAGAGTTATTTTTTTTGGCTCCAATTACTTTTTGTTTTCTTTACTTGTCCATTTAATAGTTTCTGCCAATGAATAATGCAACAACAGACGCTGAGTCCCACTTTATTCAGATTTATGTTAGGGGAAACACTTCCTCCCCACTCTGGACGTGTCCTTCCATGTTGAAAAGGGCTCTATTACTGTACGTTCCTGGCCTCTCGCAGGGCTTTACTCTATACCACAGAAGAAGTTCAATGCCTTATCTGTTAAATTGTGGAAGAATAAACTGGACATGCTCACCAACACTGTGTAACTGGAATCTATTGAATCCTGGAGTTTAGTTAAAGGACTCGTTTTGCTCTTGCACTCAGCTATGTCCTCCCACCTAGTCTGTATCAGAAATAAAAGTATAATTTTGATCTCTTTGGCATTTATGTTATTTGTCAATTTGTTCAGAATCCCACTGAGGAAAAAAAGGTCGCATTACTGGACTCCTTCAAAAATCCCAACAAGTTATTCAAAAATATTTAATTACCATCTATTGTGTAGGACACTGAAGGTATGACAATGAATGAAACGCTGTTCTGACACAAGTAAAAGGCTCGTTTAATAGAACAATTTTCAGGATTGTATTAGACCACAGAAATAGCAATCATCAAATGGAAATCAATGGAATTACATATAACATATGCTTTGATTCCTTTGTATCAGACACGAAGACACTGAAGTTACAAGCTTTATACATAATAGACAGATAAGTCACCATGTTCATGTTAATCAGCCTAATGTGACATTTCTAGACATATTGTGAATTTAAAACCTTACTTGTCATGATAAACGTCCATTCCTTTGGTGACCAGTACCCAAGGTATAGTCACAGTCAACTTTAGTTAATAGATAACAATTACATATGATGTAATTTAAGACTTCAAATCCAGCTGGGAAAATGGCGATAAGCAAAGAAGCAAATACTAATTTTAAAAATGTGTGTCTAAACACAGGTCCACAGGCTTTCATCTGAGTCTCTTTATTTAGAAATTGTTCTGGTAGACTGGGTTATCTTGTTTCCCAGTTAACAGCAGATTAGAAGGCACAAGTTGGAAATGGGAGTGTTAGAGACTAGAGAGTGCCAGAGAAACAGATACATTGATAGCAGTTAAAAAAAAAAAAAAGCAGACATAATGAGAACTCCGTTAGACTATAAACTCTGTGAGGGAGGGATTGTTCTTATTGTTGTACACTATATTCCCAGTACCTAGCACAGCGCTCGCACATAATAAATGTTCAATAAATGACAAAAGCTAACATCGAAAACTGTATTTTTGTAATGAAAAATAGTTCTATATAGCTCAACAGACTCTGAGGGCAAGTCCACATAAATAAAAACTTTGATGTTTTAATAATGATTCCAATTTTGCAAACAAAAAAAAAGTTAATTATATTTAGAGTGGTCATTTATTTAAAAAAAAAAAAAAGGAGAATATCAAAATGGCAACAATAAAAAAATGTTGGTAGGCTTCAGTTTTCTGAAATGTTAACTTATGAGAAACATCTTATTCCCTAATTACACTGCATAAGTGAATTGTTAATATAAATGGGGGGGAGGGGGGCAGAACTATAATTTTTAAAAGGATGAACTTATTTGAAATGGTATATAAATACTAATGAGAAAATAATAATACACTGAGAGTATATAGCAATACTGTATTCAGTACTTACAAAGTAAATATAGCTAAAAATAACAATATCTCAAAATAGGTAGGAAAAACTCACACACTCAGTTCACTATAAACAGCATTCTGAAGTTTCTTCTCCCAACCTGTTTTAAAAAATAGTAAGATATATAAACATATTAGTTTCCAAAATAAGTATACATTATAATGAAATTTATCTAAAACTGTACAGCATATTTATCTTTGAAAGAACTTTATGAACTGTCAATTAAGGAATCAGTTCCTATATATTCACTATACACATTGGCAGACACTGAGTAGCCGCGCTGTCAACATGATATTATTTTTTTTACGTAAACTATTGCACCATTTTCTCAAGATGGAGGAAAATTTCCTTCTTCTGCTGTGGAGGTACTCAGTGAATGCCCAAATCTTTAGTCATTGTACTACCCGTGCTAAGCGGAATGTTCTAAGGGAAAGGCAAGAAACAGGCAGGCACTTGATAAACACGGATCACAAGTATTAGTTACAATTAACTAGTCAGTTAACTCCTGAACAACAGAAGCAGATTAGTATAAGGTACCACCAGTCAGACATGTTAGAATGGCTGCTTAGTACTTGAACTTTTCTGGGTAAGCAAACCACTTAACAACTCAGTTTCCATGTGCAAAGGCTGCCATAGGGAACCTCTCTTCCTGTTCTAAAAAGAAGCAGGATTTTCTTTTGTTCTTTGAAAGGGTAAAAATGAGGAGAGAAAATAAGTGTAGAAGGAAAAAAATCCCTCACAAAAAAAAAGTAAGAGATCAGTTGCTTAACTAGGGCGATTCTTTATATAATATATATTCAGGATATATTTTGATCAGGAAGGTAACAGTATTGAAAACTGATAAATGGACAACAAAACCCAAAAAAGAATTAAAAAAACCTCAGAAGTTAAAAAGAAACAACTGATTAATGTCAGTCATTCCCCCTGTGCTCCTGAATTTTTGCAGCATTTTATTGATATGTCTGAAAGTTCTTATTCTTTCCAAATAGAAACCTATCCAAACACTGTTTCACAATTTTGAGCAAGTAATTGGACACCTGGGGATAAAATATTCCCTTCAAGTAAAATATTTCCTTATTTTGCTGTAAAAAAATTAGGAAAAAAAAGCAACTTACAAACCTGATGTTTTAAAGAATTCCTTAATATCTTCTTTTAATGATTCAAGTTTAATCTCAGGTCTCTGAAGACTGGCCTAATTTTAGAAAGCAGAAGAATAAAAAAGAAAAAGACAGAGGTCAAAACTAAGTCATTGGGTTGATATTTAACGCTAATGAAAATTTTAAAAAGAATGTCCAAATGTGCATACTATTTAAAAACTCCCCATTGAGATGAGAGCACCTTAAAATTAACGGGACTAACTCACAAGACAGACTTCTTCACCTACTCTTAAAATAGACAATCTGTGATAGTAGACTGTAGTCTAAATATAAAAACTTGCAGCTTATGAATATTTAGCATCATGTAGGGTTTTTATGAATACTTAACATGTATTTTTTCTGGTAGGAAAAATACCTAGATTTCTTAAGTTCCCTCTATTACTATTATATCCAACATGTACAGCACCTACACCCAACGCCCAGAAACCCGGAGCAGCCGCCATAAAAGGGAGTGCATCCTCTTAGGATTGCTGCTCACGGTGAACCTGCATCTGTTGTGCATATTTATAGAAAATATATAAAACTATTTCACAAATGCTTAGTAATGTCTTTCATCTTCAAGTGCAGGCTATCTACTCTACTGGTTTTTCATACTGTAATTTTTACCAAAAATAGTAATTTCTCCAACTTATAATGGCTTCAGTTACTTTCAACATGTTGCTCTTTCATCACCTACGAAGTTGGACAATTAAGTTCGAGAACTCATCCTAGAAAAAGTGCTACATGCCTCATTGCTGAATATCATGAAGGTCACCTTCGAAGTACTCCCCTTGGGAAGCTACGCACCAACACCAGGGCCTAGTCCACCCTTCAGAGCAATTCTGGAACTCTTTTTCTGAAATGGCCATCAGAGCTGTCATCGTATTACACTTGATGTCCTGAATGTCGTCAAAATGTCTGCCTTTCAGTATTTCCTTTACCTTCATGTAGAGAAAGAAGTCATTGGGGGCCAGATCAGGTAAGTAGGGAGGGTGTTCCAATATAGTTATTTGTTTACTGGCTAAAAACTCCCTCACAGACAGTGCCATGTGAGCTGGTGCATTGCCGTGATGCAAGAGCCATGAATTGTTGGCGAAAAGTTCAGGTCATCTAACTTTTTCACGCACTGGAAAAGTGCCTTTCAGCACTTCCAAATAGTAAACGTGGTTAACTGTTTGTCCAGTTGGTACAAATTCATAAGGAATAATCCCTCTGATATCAAGAAAAGGTTAGCAACATCCTTGCAAACAAGTTCGCGAACTTAATTGTCCAACCTTGTAGCTCAGATTCTAGAAGGCTATTTCTTGAGAAGGAATTTGTATTAGGGTGTCTTGTAAGCATTTCAAACCTAAGAAATAAAAAATTGCTCATCTCTTCTACTCACTATCTGGTGCTCTTTCTCTTCTATTTTTTAATCCTCATCCATGTAATTACCATCCACCAGATTTTCCAGATAGAAACTTCAGTTATTCTCAATGCCGCTCTAACTCTTCTAGGATTCAACCCATTCCTGGGAAGATGGTATTGGTGGCAGTGAGTTTTTGGGTTTTTCAATCTCCCTAATTTCCACATAAAAACAGACCAAGCAACTAGGTAGAAAAACCAAAACCCCAAGGAAAAGATGTACAATAAAACTTGGTGATGAGATATGCTCCACAAACCTAAAATACCAGCATCTGTGTACAAACCAATAGACACAAGACCTATATGATATTAGCATCTGTGCGGGAAGAAGCAGAAGGAAGGAGTGGCGTAGTTGATGGATGTAAAAACAGGAGAACTCCAAAGTAGCCAACAAGTATTCACTGGAATATATGATAAGCCAATTTTAGAACAGGAGCTGACACTGGGAGGGGTTCTGTCTAATCCAGTATAACAGATGAGGTCTGAAAAGACTGGAGCAGCCTAGAACCTATGAATTTTTAAAACTGACTCATCAGGGCATCCTTTCCACACAAGGCCACATTGAGGAGAAAATATTGGTAAAGTAATAAAAATTGAAGATGATAGGGAACCAACTTATTATCTTGGAAAGTGGTAAAAGTCATTTATCCTGCCTTTCCTATAGGAATTGTACTATTGGGTAACAAAATAATAGATAAGGGGAAATGTCTCTTTATAAAAGTATTCCAGCTAATAACTAAAACAGATATAATTAAAATATCACCATTTTGCAACCCCTAATGAATTACTAATTCTAGGCATGGAGCAGAAGCAGCTCTTAACCTTGCAAAAGACAACCAGACATTATGTCCTTCTCAGTGAGAGAATACCACTGTCAATGATGTGGCCTCCTGAGTCAGCTCAAGTCTAAGCCTTTGGGTCCAGCTGTCAACTTACAATTCATACAAAGGACAGAGGAACACGTTAAGCTTCATCATGAGTGCGCAATCAGGAAAATCCAGGATGTGAGAAACTCTAAATGTCAAACAGCTCAGCTGTTCAGCTGATAAATTATAAGGAAAAAGAAGGAAAGGAGAGAAAAAACCTGTCAGTTTTAGAGGACTTTAAAAGGCCCACTTTCACCACTTTTATTCAACTTAGTTCTAGCCACAGCAATCAGACAAGAAAAAGAAATAAAAGACCTCCAAGTTGGAAAGGAGGAAGTAAAATTGTCATTACATGCAGACAACATGACACTACACATAGAGAACCCAAAGACTCCACCAAAAAATTATGAGAACTGATAAGCAAATTTAGTAAAGTAGCAGGATACAAAATTAATATTCAGAAATCAGTAGCACTTGTATACACCAATAACAAACTATCAAAAGGAGAAATTAAGAAAACAATCCCATTTATAATTGCTTCAAAAACAATAAAATACTTAGGAATAGATTTAACCAAGGAAGTAAAAGACCTGTACTCAGAAAATTATAAGACACTGAAGAGAGAAATTAAAGAAGATACAAATAAATAGAAACATATACCATGCTCATGCATAGGAAGAATTAATATAGTTAGAATTTCCATACTACTTAAGGCTATATATAGATTCAACGCAATCCCTATCAAATTACCAATGACATTTTTCACAGAACTAGAACATATAATTCTAAAATTTATATGGAACTATAAAGACCCTGAATAGCCAAAGCAATCTTGAGAAATAAGAACAAAGCGGGAGGTATCATGCTACCTGACATCAAATCATACTACAAGACTACAGTAATCAAAACAGCATGGTATTGGCATAAAAACAGACACATAGATCAATGGAACAGAATAGAGAGCCCAGAAATAAATCCATGCCTATATAGTCATTTAATCTATGACAACGGAAGCAAGAATTTACATTGGAGTAAAGACAGTCTATTCAATAAATGGTGCTGGGAAAACTGGACAGAAACATACAAAAAAATGATGCGGGGCCACCTCCTTACACCATAGATAAGAATAAATTCAAAATGGATTAAAGACTTAAACATAAAATCCGAAAACATAAAACTCCTAGAAGAAAATATAGGAAGTAAATTTACAGACATTACCCTGAGTAATATTTTTACTGATATATCCCCTTGGGCAACGGAAGCAAAAGAAAAATTAAACATATGGAATTACATTAAACTAAAAAATTTTTTACAGCAAAGGAAATCATCAATAAAACAAAAAGATATCCTCTTGAATGGGAGAAGATATTTGCCAATGATACATCTGACAGTGGGTTAATATCTAATATTTATAAAACATTCATTCAGCTCAACACCAAAAAATAAACAAACAATTTAAAAAATGGGCAAAGGACATGAAGAGACATTTCTCTACTATGGCCAACAGACATATGAAAATATGCTCACCATCACTAATCATTAGAGAAACAGAAATAAAATCACAATGAGATACCACTTCACTCCGGTCAGAATGGCTACCATCAATAAATCAACAAACAAGTGCTGGGGAGGATGTGGAGAAAAGGGAACCCTCATACACTGCTGCTGGGATTGCAGATTGGTGCAGCCACTATGGAAAACAGCATAGAGGCATCTCAAAAAACTGGAAATGGAACTACCTTATGACCCAGCAATTCCACTCTTGGGTATCTATCCAGAGAAATCCAAAACACTAATTTGAAAAAATATATGTAATAGTGCTGCAGTAAACATATACCCCTATGTTTACTGCAGCACTATTTACAATAGCCAAGACATGGTAACAACTGAATGCCCATCAGTAGATGACTGGATAAAGAAACTGTGGTACATTTATACAATGAAGTATTATTCGGCCATAAAGAAGAATAAAATCTTACAATTTGCAATGACATGGATGTACCTAGAGAATATTATACTAAATGAAATAAGTCTCACAGAGAAACATACCATATGATCTCACTTATATGTAGAATCTAAAGAACAGAATAAACAAACAAACAAAACAGAAATAGACTCAGAGATATAGGGGGGAAAAAAACTGAGGGTTGCTAGGTGGGAAGTGGGTGGGGATGGTGGAGAAGGTAAAGGGATTAGAAAGTACACATTAGTAATTGCAACATAGTCACGGGGATATGAAATACAGTTTGGGGAATATAGTCAATAATGTTGTGAAGATTTTGTAGATCAGATGAGCACTGGACTTATTAGGGGGACCACTTCATAGACTGTGTAGATGCCTGACCACTGGACTAGACACCTGAAGCTGAATAATACAGAATGTTAACTATTAATTAATTAATTAAAAATATCTATATATTATATATAGCTATGATCACAGGATATGGAGTACAGCATAGGGAATAGAGTCAATGGAATTGTAACAGTTAAATACGACAGCAGAGGGGTAGTAGATTGGGGGAGGGGGCTATCACTTTGTGAGGGGTGTAAATGTCTATTACATTGTTTTATACACCTGAAACTAATTTAAAAAATCTTCATTATGAGCTAAAATTGATTCCCCTTAAAATTTGTCACCCCACCTCCACCCCAATATCACAGAAAATAAGCCTAATCCCTTTTCTGTGAGATACCTACAAATATTCAAAGATGGCTATTGTGTCTTTCCTAAAAGCTTCTCTTCTCAAGGTCACAAATATTTCCAGGTTTCTTGAAGTTCTCCTCCTATGACAGATTCTTCTTACCACTCTGGCCATTCCTCTTTGAGCATTCATTCCACTAGACCATTGACTGACTCTCAAACGTTTAAGTCTCAGGACACTTATAAATTACTAATGATCTAAGAGTGGATGGTGTCCACTGATAATTTACAGTATTAGAAATTAAAACAGAAAAATCAAACCTCTTTGCTTATTAGTACAGCAGTTCCTCAAAAAATATCATAATAATTCAAATACCATCTGATTCTGCAATTCTAGTTCTGGGTACATACTCAAAGGAACTGAAAGCAGGGACTTGAACAGGTACTTGTACACTCATGTTCACAGCAGCATTATTCACAATAGCTAAAATATGGAAGCAAACCAAGTGTCCACAGACAAATGAATACATAAACATAACTGGCATGCACATACAATGGAATACTATTCAGCCTTAAAAAGGAAGAAAATTCTGACACATCTGCAGCATGGATGAACTTTGAACATTATAAGTGAAATAAACTAGTCACAGGAAAACAAATAAAGCAGGTCCTCAAATAATATCATTTCGTTCAACGCCATTTCGTTATAAAATTGATGAGATGCCATCGGAACTTAACTCTCGTTTATGTCAATTAGTCTGTGGTAAAATTGGTTTCGTTATACAACATTTTACTTATAAACACAGACTATCCATGATGTTAAGTGAGGACTTACTGTACCATATGATCCCACTTATAATAAGGTAGAATAGTCAAATTCAAATAGACAGAAAGTAGAATGGTGGTCGCCAGGGGTTGTGTGGGTCAGGAAATCGGGAGTTATTGTTTACTGGGTACAGACTTTCAGTTTGGGATGATGAAAAAGTTCTGGAGATGTGTGAATATACTTAATATCACTGAACTATACACTTAAAAATGACTAAAATGGTAAATCTTATGTATATTTTACCACAATAAAAATCATTTAACTCATCTAAAAATAACAATATTTATTGTTTATTAACCTAAATATTTTTATTTAAAAGAACTGTATTTTCAGAAACAAAAATGAATGAGAAAAAGAGGCACTGTTTTACATTTTTGCAAATCTGATGCTTGGCTTAATAGAAGATAGCTGGATTCTTCAATTTGCTGTGATATTCCATCTGTGACACTAGCTTGTTCTGATTGATGTATATGAAAAAAAATCAGTGTCACGCAGATATGTAACCGGAAAAGAGAAGGATATTGTAATGTCCTTTCCTAATAAGGCTGATATTCTTCTTTGATAGTATACCAAAATTTGACAAGTAGTAATTTCCTCAAGGTTAGTTGCAATGTTGAATCTGAATATCAATAAACTTTTCATACTTTATTACATAAACATGATCGATCTGCCTTGCACTTTGAATCAATCTTCTACTTATACATGATTTTGTAACATTAAGCATTGATCATTTCAAATATATCGATTAACTAAGTGATGCAGTGGACACATTTCATTAAACAATATCCAAAAAGTAACATTTCTTAATATCACCATCAATATCATTAGAAAAATCTTTAAGTATTGGGAAGCCATCAAGTTCACAGTGGTGGATACAAGTTTTACAGAATCTAATATTTATTTAAAGCTTGAATTTTATCATTGGCAACACATAATGGTTTCCTTGAAGTGAGGCTCACTTTGCTCATTTTTGAGAAAATATCTACCAAATACCTAAGTCTGAATAACAATAGTTTGTCAATTGCTCTTTGAAGTAAAAATGGTGTTTCACTAACAACAACAAAAAAGCAGTTCTGCTTGTAACTCAATCAATTAATTGCAGGAGTGCTTTCCCTCTAGATAATCATCTTATTTTAATATACAGCAGAAGTGCCTTATGCATACTTTCTATTTCCTGAAACAGAATATTAAAATGATGTATATTGAAGAAATGAGATTTAATATAATTAATAATTGTTTACTGTTTCATCAAGGGCACTCAAGTAAAACTGGCTTTTTTTTTTTTTTAACTGTAAATGTGTGGTGGTGAAGAGTATAATGACTACTAGTACAGTTTGGTACCAATTCCCTGATTTGTGCTAAGACACCAGCAATTAAATCCACTGCCATTGCTTTTTACCATCAGCACAAATGTCAGCACAATAAGATTTTCTTTTTTAAAACAGGTATTATTGTATTATATATTATATTATACTATATTATACTATATTATACTATATTATACTATATTATACTATATTATACTATATTATACTATATTATACTATACTATACTATACTATATTATATTATATTATATTATATTATATTATATTATATTATATTAACTAGTTTTGACCTGGAAGTGTCTTAGGGACCACCAGGGGTCCACAGACCATACTTTAAGAACTACTGCACTGGACTACAGGCTTCTTGAGGACAAGTGTCTTTCATCACTGTCCCCAACACCCTGCACAATAGCTGTCACACAGTACTTCAGAAATATGTTTCCAGTGAATGCATTCGCACTACAGGTTCCTTTGATCTACACCTGCAAAACCCCATGGGAAACACAAAACAAATAAGACATTGTCCTTGTTCTCTGGAATTTTAGTCCAGAAAAGAAAAGAGCCAATAAAAAAATAAAACTAATTCCACTATAAGAAAGAAAATACGTTACAGCAGAGGTATCATTCATAGAGAAAGGAACAATTACGCGTAATTCTCATCGAAGGAACTGGACAAGGGGAGCAAAGGCGTGGGGATGCTCTGTGCACTGACAGGCTGTGGAAACGTGGAAGCTCCGATGCACGTGGGAAGGAATGAAGTGGAGGATGGAGCTGGAACACTCTGCTCTATTCCTGTCCATCTCACCGGTGCCAGATGAATGTTCCTAAAAACCACCCTCCTCAAAATACCTCATTGACCCCTTCCCTGCCTATAGAATAAAGGCCAACTCATTCTGGCATTTACAATCCTGTAAAAATCTAGACCCACCCAACCTATCTAACCTTGTCTCTCTAGAAGCGCCCTCCAACCGAGAACTTCGGCTTGGCCTTCTCACCGTTCCTACACTGGGAATACACTCCCATCGTACCACGTTGGGTGCCATCCAAGGCTTCTCCATCCCAGACAGTTCCTTTCAGTATAATTTGTAAACTACGATAAGCCTATTCATTTGCATTCTTCTTCCAACAATTACTTGAACACGTTCTGTGTGGCAGTTGCTGGATATAAAAAGAAAAATAAGACAGAGTTCTCCTCACTCTTGAACTCACAGTGCATTGAGGGACATAAACAAAAAGCTAAGGGAGAAGTGATTAAAGAAAGGACACGGTGCCCTCTCCCACATCAACCTCCAAGCATACTTATCATTAACATAATTCTTTTGGACTTTGTTTAATTTCTCTCAAGAGTCCATCACCACCACAGAAGAGAGGCTCATCAAAACATGTTGAATTGGATATCCCCATTTCTTCCTAATACTTTTGAATCGACCAGATTTGTTTCTGTAATCTTAGTCCTCCCAGTGGACATGGCTTGTAGCCAGGAATGAGTTTTCGTTTCAAATTTAGTTGGAAATGTTGGCTCTGTACAAGCTGACCATGCCCTATGCTCAATCTGGGTTGTATAACTGGAGCCCTGCTCTGGTTTCTCTCACCTAGAGATGGCTCCCTCACTGGCTTTCTTTAGCTGATATCCCCAAGCTGATCCACTTCTCTGCCAGCATTGGCTGGCTGGCTCACACCCCCTTACTCTGCCCACATCTTTACTTCTTAGCCTCCTTTCATAATAGACTTTATGCCTGAAACAGTCTTCAGTTCACATTTAGTAATCTGTCTTTCCCCTCTCATTTCAACTTGGCCTTCTCTAATTCAAGAATCTTACACGACCTTCTCTAAGCAACTCAGTGCTGAAATAAAACATGACGAGATATACTTACGCAAAGTAAACTCACATTTTAATAGTTATCTTATCCCTCAGGTACGTATATTCTATGACAACAAGAGGTTCCTTATTTTGAAATTTATTTGTTCACTGTCTTACTTTCCAGGGTTAAAGGACATGGCAGTAGCCAAGGAACATATGAGTGAGGATGATACCACTCCTTGACTTACACCAAACATAATCAGAGTCCCTGAATTATTAATTTATATGTCATCGGGAGTAGTGCAATCTGGAGCTTTCCCTAGTATGTGCCAAATACCACCCTAGAGAGAAAAAAAAAGACAGAAGATAGTAAGCTCTAATCACGGCACAGGAATTCAATACCAATATATGTTCTGTCTATCCATGCCTTACAAAAAATATATTTACTTGAAATCAACTTAATTAAATCCATTTAATTTTCATTTCCCTAAAATAAATAATAAATGGACAGCTTCTTCTCTCCTTTTTATGGTCTTGAAATTCTCTGTACATGGTACCTATTTCTGATAATGATGAGTACAAAACAAACAATACTTGAAGTATAATCCCATAAGTTTTTTAGTAAAGAGACACTAGCATTAAGATGCTCTGGGGTTCTATCTAGACTTGTGACAACATCCTATCCTTTGTATTATTTCTTCTCTCTCCAGCTTTCTTCCTTTCACAATTCTATTATTTATAGTAACAATCTGAACAAAAAGACTTACTAAATAGTTAATGGAATGGAAATGACATGAGGTTTTACACAACGTCCATTTTAAATACAAATAACACACAATCCAAAATAATAATGCTGATCTAGTGTTAGACATCAAATTTGAATTTAGGCTATTATTCTAGTGCCTAGAGGATGAGTGAGCAAATTCAATTTTAAGATGCAGGTTTACTTCATAACAACGTAACTCAGGAAACTCAGAAATAAAAAACATAACCCTTTCTTAGAAACACAGAACTCCATGTTATCACACTAAGATCTTAAATAATTAAACTTCAATATATAAAAGGATATATTACAATACAGTCTGTGTTTAATTATAATACAAAAAGAGAAGCAATAGTGGTAGGGAAAAATCTAAAAATCATTTATATTGGTTTTGACATGTTCTGTGTGTGCTTTTATTTTTCTAATTAAGTTGAACCAACACTGCTCTAACACTTTCTGAGTATACTCAAACAGACAAAATGGAGGCAGTCCAAAAAATGCTGGTGACAGGAAAATGCCCTCTAGAATAAATTTTTAAAGACAGGTAACAAATAAACATCCAATTATTTAAAAGTATATTATCAAAGCTGATTGTAAAACTGCCTTTTAAGAGTTAGCTGATTTCTATTAAATGGGTATAGAATTTGTGCTACTGGATATAAACTAAAGTTGTCATCACATATTTTTCAAGCCCAAGATTGCATTACTTTTAAAAGATCTCTATATTTTTTATAAATTTTTATAGTATAGGTCTATTATTTTATTTCTCTTAAGAACTAGTCAAACACACATTTGTGAGTGTCCCATGTAGTCATCTCCTTACCCTGCTTTATCTTTCTTTCTATGCCCTTGCTCGACTTTTTATTACATCAAGGCAATTAACTGTCTGATGATATATTTATGCCTATGCTGTATATTATTAAATAGCCTATCATCGTCTTGCAGTATCTTGTAATTATACACATTAATATTTATGGAGCAAAATGTATGAATTTTCACACTAAGTGTGGTGAATAAAGATATATAATCCTATATTTGAAATTCCAAAACTTGGAAAAGCATTGAAAATCAAAGTTTTTTCATAACTGAATTGGTGGCTAAATATGTCCTGACTTGAATTCATTTAAGAGCAAAATGTGATCTGACCTGAATTGACATGAGACTATTTAGTCCTTTATTTACCACACTTAGTGTGAAAATTCATACATTTTGCTCCATAAATATTAATGTGTATAATTACAAGATCCTGCAAGACCATGGTAGGCTATTAAATAATATACAGCATAGGCATAAATTAGCTTTCAAAAACTGGAAGAACATATGAATTCCAAAACAAATCTGGCCCCAGGTTTCAGATCGTGGTTTGTAAACCTGTATTTATTTGTAACACTATCATCTCTTCATGAGGGCAGAACTTTATCTTATTCACTGTTGTATCCCCTGGGCCTACTATGTGCCTGACACATACTAAATACTCTTAAAATTCAACGATAACAAAACACCCAATTAAACAAATGTGTAAAAGATCTGAACAGAGGACGTACGGGTGGCAAATAAACATATGAAAAGATGCTCAGTATGACGTGCCATTAAGGAATTGCAAATTTAAATAACAGTGAGATATTACAACATACCCATTAGAATGGCTAAAATCTAAAACACTGGTAACACCGAATGCTGTGAGGATGTGGAGCAACAGAAACTGTCATTCATCGCTGGTGGGAATGCAAAATGGTGCAGCCGCATCAGAAGACAAGCTGTCAGTTTCTAACAAAGCTAATCATAGTCTTAACCATATAATCCAGCAATCACGCCAAAGGAGTTGAAAACGTATGTTGACACAAAAATCTTCCCAGGAATGTTTATAGCAGTTGTATTTATACACAACTGTGAAAACTTGGAAGCAACCAAGACATCCTTCAATAGGTGAATATATAAACAAACTGTGATACATCCACATGATAAAATATTATTCAGAAAGAAATACATAGAGGAACATAATGTATATTGCTAAGTGAAAGAAGCCGGTTAGAAAAGCCTACATAAGGTATAATTCCAACTATATGGTATTCTTAAAAACAAAACTATAGAGACAGTAAAAAATAAATAAATCAATTAATGGTTGCCAGGAGCTTGGGAGAAGAGGGAGGAATGGGTAGGTGGGGCACATAAGATTTTCAAGGCAGAGAAACTATTCTATAAGATACTGGAATAGTGGACACATGACATTATACCTTGTCAAAACCCATAGAACTGTACAACATAAAGAGTGAACCCTGTATCTATGAATTTTTGTTTCTTTATTTGTTTGTCTTGTTCCTTTGTTGCTTTCAGTTTTATATCCCACATATCAGTGAAATCATATGGTTCTCGACTTTCTCTGTCTATTTCGCTTAGCATAATAATCTCAAGATCCAACCATGTTGTCGCAAATGGCACTATTTCATCTTTTCTTATGGCAGAATAGTATTCCATTGTGTGTATATATCACATCTTTATCCAATTACCTATCAAAGGATGCTATGGTTGTTTCCATGTCTTAGCCACCGTAAATAAAGCTGCAATGAACATCAGAGTACACATATCTTTGCGAATAAATGTTTTCGGATTTTTTGGATATATACCCAGAAAGGGGATTGCTGGGTCACATAGTTCAGTCATTATCAGAGGGGAGGAGGATGACAGATGAGGGTAAATGAGGTCAAATATATGGTGATGGAAGGAGAACTGACTCTGGGTGGTGAGCACACAATGTGATATACAGATGATGTAATACAGAATTGTACACTTGAAACCTATGTAATTTTACTAACCATTGTCACCCCAATAAATTTTAATGAAAAAATAAATAAGTAAATAAATAAAGAGTGAACCTGATGTAAACTGAGGACGTTGATGATAATTTACCAATATTGTTTCACGAATTGCCACAATGTATCACACTAATAGGGAAAACTATGTGTGTGTGGGGGGGGAAGAATGTCCGGGAACTCTGTATCTTCTGCTCAATTATTCTGCAAACCTAAAACTATTCTAAAAATAAAGCCTACAAATTTAAAAAAAAACACAACTTCCCCAAATAAAATCTGAGACACAGGTTTCACTGGAGAATTCTTTCAAACTTTTAAGGAAAAAAAAACAACCACAACAATCTCATAATACTCTTGCAGCAAATAGAAAATAAAAAAGAAAGGAACACTTCCCTACTCATTTTATCAGGCCAGCATAACCCTGATATAAGACTTGTCAAAGACATTACAAGAAAGGAAAATTATAGACCAATCTTTCTCGTGGATACAGATATAATTCTTAAACACTTATTACTGGAGTTCTGCTTATGCATAGGATATAAAAAAGCCAGTATAAGAAATGTCACTCCCACCCTAACAATGAGAAAAAGTGGTATAATCTACAAAATCATAATTTTTGAACCCATCAGAAAACTGAAGATGTAAGACAATCAAGTGAATTAAATTCTAAAGAGTAACAAGAGGGAACTCCAAACTATTATATTTTACCTTTGGCAAAGCACAGGAGGAAAAGGTGGCTATCATACAAGTGAGAAAGAAGGAGTCGGCTAATCAGCTAAAAATTTAACTGTTATAGATTAGATGTGGGCTACCGTGTCAGTTTAGAATGACTGGGAGCCCAAAGCACAAAGGGAATTCACACTCCCCTGCATGCTCTTTTCCATAGGTCTCTACCAGGTGCCCCCACAAAAGACTGGGGGAAGAGCAGGAAACTGCAGAAAGGCCCTTTCTGTGGCACAGGTGTGCAAGAATGATAGACCGCCATTGCAGAACAAGCATAAAACAATGTCAGCTTGTCCAAACTCTCCTCTGATGTGAGAGTAAAGCCTTAAACCTTTAGGGGAGGGTTCAGAAACCAAACCACTTTGAACACAAGGCAATAATTCATTGTTTCTGGGGGTGAGATAGATGCAAAAATCATCTTCCTCATGGAAAGGTAAGAAAACTCTCCTGGGTCCAGGATCCTGCACCAGCACAAAGCAGAGGTAAGCCAGCACTAGGAGGAACAGGATTCCTCTTTCACCTGTTACCTGCCACAGATACAAGGCAGAGTTTGGCTGCCAAAGGCAGAAGAGGCAGAAATACTGAGAAAGACCCACGCCCAGCGCACATGGACTGAGACAGGACCAGGGGAATAGAGAACATCTGTACCTGCGTGAGTCAGGATTGAGTAACAAACAACAGACTACTGCTGAGGAAGGACTAAGAGATGGAGAGAGGCGTCCCTGTGTGGCACAGAGAAGCAGAGACAGATGCAAGCTGAGGATGTAGTAGAAACACTGAGAAAAGCCCTCTAATGCCCCCATCCCTTTCTAAGGACAAAGTTACAGCAGTACACCAAATCTGAAGCCTGTGGCGCACGCAAGCCGATGACAGTAATAACAAAACGTGAACCTGGCTTGCCTCCTGTCTGTATTGACTGAAGTCTCCACACTCAGTAAGGATAGAGAACACTGGAACAAAACTGTCAATCTATTTGACCTAATGGATATTTATAGAAAAGCCACAGCAGAATGCTAATGCTTTTCCAGTACACATGGAACATTCAACAAAATAAATAACCTAAATAGCCCTGCATATATTTTACTAATTAAATTTTTTATTAAAAATGTTCCCACAAAGGAAACTCCAGGCCCTGATGACCTTACTCAGAATTCTACCAGATACATAAGGAAGAAATAATATTAATTCCACACAACTCCCTCCAGAAAAGGAACAAAGGGAATACTTCCCAACTCAGTTTATGAGATCAGCGTTATCTGATATCAAAACTAGACAGAGATGTTAAAACTATAAACCATTTTTTAATGAAAATGCAAGCAAAATCTTCAACAAAATATTAGCAAATATTATCAAAAAATATATAAAAAAGGATAATGCATTGTAACAAAGTGGAATTTATCTCAGGAATGCAAAATTGGTTCAAAATTCAAAACCAATCAATATTGCTCACTATATCAACATACTAAAAAGAAAAATCACATGAGCATCTTTACAGATACATGAAAATTACTAAACAAAATTCAACATTCATTCACAATAAAACTCTCAGAAACTAAGGAATAGAACAGACCTCTTCAACCTAACAAAAAGCACCTATACAACATTGCACCAGAGGCACTATCCAGTGTAACAAGGCAAGAAAACGAAATCAAAGGCATACAGATTAGAAATAAAGAAGTAAAAATTATCTTTATTCACATATGAAACGTGCTTGGAAAATCCTAAGCAATCCGCAAAAAAGGTACTATAACTGAGTAAGTTTAGTAAGGTCGCAGGATACATAGTAAGTAGACAAATATCAATTGTGTTTCTGTATACAAACAAGAAACAATTGGAAAGATTTTCTTTTTATCAATCTCAACTTCTTTTCTGAGTGTGGAGAATGCAAAGGCAAGAACTGGAACTGCACAAAGAAGTCAGGGGAGAAAAATATGACTTGCAAACGCCAGCCTGTCTCAGCACAAGCTGAAGAGGAACAGCGGGCTGCTGGTGAACCAAGTACACAAGAAGCTCAGGGAAGGGAACCAATCGAAAAAGATCTGTGAAAGATGGTGGAGCTTCCTGTCCACAAAAGATGGCACAAGGCAATGAAAGAGCAAGACTTCAGATGAGGATACCAATTCCTCCATTACCCTCTAAACTGCCACCAATCAACTTGCTTCACCAAGACATAGTGAGGGCCTGGTGCCAGCAATGAAAGCTGGCCACCAAAGGCTTGAAATTGGAAGCATGTAAGAGACTCTGCGATTATCCTCACCCTAATCAAAAGGATGTCACAGCAATGGAGGCCAAGAGCCTGACAAAATCACAAAGGAAATTTAAGATGGGAAAGGGAGAATGAGTCTGGAAAGTTCTGATCCTTCTAAAGTGACTGCTTCTCCTGAGCAAGGGGCGCCTGCTCTCCTTGAGGGAATGGGCAATGTCGTGGTGACAATGTCCGCCCTGGATGATATGTTTGTTCCTGGACCAGAACTGCAGCCGGAGCTGGGAAGATGGAGACAGAGGAATCACAAGAGGCCTTGGGTCAGGTGGTGTGTGGTCCACGGGCGAGGTCTCCCAGCGGATACAGAGGGTTGGGTCCAGCTACAGTCTTATGCTGGGCAAGCCTGGGTTCCTGAAAAACAAGGGAGACTGTGTGCACTCTTCTTGCTGCCTGCCTGCCACTTTCCACCCTCGAACCTGGAGGATAATATGCTGTGTCCCAAATGTGTTCATAGGAATAAGGGGTTGATGCAAAGCCTCCAATGAGATTACAATGCCAGGAAAAGGGATATAGCTATGATTATAATTAACAGTGGAAAGGAGACTACTATCAACTCCGTGGTGCTACTGACAGCTGAACTCCAGGCTGCTCCACACCCTGCATGCTTCCTGCTTAGAGAAGGCACACAGACTGGTGGGGTGCAGATGTTACCCGCAGATGCCCAACAATGCCTTGTGTCTGCATTGGTTGGGATACAGAGTGTTATGTTTTAAAATGGAAAAGCATTTCACAAATTATCATTCATTGCAGTTAATAAGATGAAAAAGTGAAAAAGTGATTACTCTTCTGAAATAGAAGTGACCTCAGCATCTCTTTTAAAGGGGAAGCTGGAGCTGAGCCTTGTGTAGGGGTTAAAGTGAAGAAACAATGTGCTGCTGTCCTGGATTCCCCCCGCAGAATGCCGACTCCTCCAGGGGCTGCTGCCTTCTAATTCTGAGTTCAGTGGCTTCTAACTCTTGACTGTTTTAAGCCAAAGGGAACGCTGTTATTCTCTCCAGTCCCCAAAACACATTCTTAATATACAACACAACATTTTTCGAAGTTTTCTTAACCTGAGATTTCTCTGATGTGATGCGTCTCTGGGATAAAAACATGGGGCACTTGGTCAGTGTTATTTCCACTTGTAATTGTTTTGCATATTCTTACTGATTAAAAATGTTCAAGGTTACTTCTGAATCAGAAATACATAATATGTTTAAAATGTGTGTATAAAATAATTCATCTATTGTATTTAGGAAACTATGTATTGTACGCAAATTAGTGTTCTTAATAGGATTAAGCCAAAAGGCATGATTATTAGTGGTCAGAATTTTTCAGTGTAATAAATAATACACACGTTTTTCTTATTACATCTTATTTTGTTTATTCTTTTTTCTTTTTAACTTTTTTCCTTATTTTCATTGGATTGCTCAAATTTCTATTCTATTTCTTTCCCCTCTGCCTTTATTAATTTGGGAATTTTACTTTGCTTTCTGATTCTGCTTATAGGTAGCTCCCTATTCCTAACACACTAAAATAAACTTAAAATTCTCTCTCTATAAAATCATGTCCTATCACTAACATGGTTTATTTACCCCTCCTCACTTCCCCTGACAAGATAAAAATCTCTAAAGTCATGTTTATTCCCCAACTCTCCCTAAAATCCACATGCCTTTCCCAAAATTCCTATAGAGTTTTAACTACTTTATTCTATTCCCCCCCTTGCTGTCCCAGAATATCGTTTCAAGGAAGAGAGACACGTTGTAGCTATATACTCGGAGCCTCAGATGAATTCCGTGGCAAAGGTGGTGTGATGACCTTGACTGGAGCAAGCTAAGCAAAGAGCCATTTTCCCAGCTGGAAATTAAAGTTAACAGCCACAAAAATATGTCTGTGCCCACAAGCACATGTGTGGTGTGTTCATGTGTGTGAGGGGCAACAGGAATGTGATGTGAGAAATCTGGTATCAGCCCTCCACCCTTCGCTGGGCTCCAAGGGGCAGTTAAGACTCCAAGGGTTGGTGCCTAAGTACCAGCTCTGGAGTTGGCCCCTGACCAACACACTGCGGACTGAGGCAAATTAATCTGCGTGAAGAAAGCCTGTGCACTCACTGACAGGAAGCAAAAGTGGAAGTGGGCACATTTCCAAGGATCCCTAGCCCTAAGGAGCAGAGGTGGGGAGAAGGAAATAGATGGGAAGACTTTTAAATACTAATTCACTGAATTGGAATTAATTTACCTTAAAGTGCCTCAAGTAAATTTCTACATTTGGCAAGAATGGGGCTTAAAGACAAAAATTGGTTATGTCCACCTTAAACAAGTATTCAAAATTATCACCGGGAATGATACAAACAAATGTGTTTTCTGATTGGCTACAATATACGACTGATACTACTGTTGCCAAAAAGATCTAACAGGAATCTACTCACAAGGAAGCAAACAGTCCTGATTATACCTGTTGTCCCAGCATAATTAAATGAGCTTACTTTGTTTTGTGTGGGAGTTCCTTAGGCGTATCCATATGTAAAAATCCACAGAGCTCTGTGCTTAAGAAGTATATGTTTTACTATAGGCAAGTTATAGATTACTTTTTTAAAGTGTTATGGTTTGAATGATAAAATATAGTTCTAGTCAAAAGGATGTTTTGGAATAATTGGGGAAATTTGTGTTGTACCAACTTTTATGTTTGAAAAATTCTAAACAAAAACTTTAATTTTAAAATAAAAAAAGAAACAATTGGAAATTGAAGTGAGAAGAAATGTCAACATTTAAAATAGCATCAAAAAACATGAAATACTTAGGGGAAAATCTTAACAAAATATTTGCAAGATTCGTATACTGAAGTGTAAAACTGACACTGACAATAGAAAATAAAGAAGATATAAATAAATGGAGAGATAAAGTATATTCATGGGTCAGAAAATTCAATATTGTTAAGAGGTCAATTCTCCCCACATTGATCTAGAATTCAACAGAATCCTAATCCAAATCCAAGCAAGTTTTTTTGTAGTAATTTACAAAATGAGTTACCTGATTTCAAGACTTACTCTAAAGATACAAAAATCAAAAGTGTGGTTATTAGCGTAGTGATAGACAAATTTATCAATGGAACAGAATAGAGAGCCAGAAATAGTTTGTGTGTGTGTGTGTGTGTGTGTGTGTGTGTGTACTAAATTGATTTTCAACAAAGGTACCAAGGAAATTAACAAATAGGCATTAGAAAGAAATAGGTATAGTATAGTACTGGACATCCACACGCAAAAAAAAAAAAAGGCTTTACATTGCATCATATTAAAAAATTAACTCAAAATGAATCACAGATCCAAATGTAAAAGCTAAAACTACAAAACTTCTAGAACAAAACAGTAAAAGATTCGTAAGTAGGGCACAAAAAGCACAAATCATAAAAGAAGAAACTGATAAAAAAAATTACGTGTCATCAAAATTAAAAATTTTTGCTATTTGAAAGACCTGGTTAAGACAATAAAAAGATAAGCCACAGACTTGGAGAAAATATTTGCAAGATGCATATCTGATAAAGGACTGTGTCATATAGAAAGAATCCTTACAATTCAACAATAAGAGAACAAACACAACTTTTTTAATGGGTAAAAGATTTGAACAGGATACTTCACCAAAGAAGATATAAACCTGATAAGATGCTCAGTATCATTAGTCATTAGGGAAATGTAATTCAGCCACAATGGGATTCATCGTGCTCCTACCGAGGAGTGTAATTAATAAATGAAGACTAATTAATAAAAAACTGACATCAAGTACTAGCAAGGAGGCAGAGAACTGAAACTCTCATAATTGGTGGTGAAAACACAAAATGCTACAGCTAATTTGGAAAAGTCTGACAGATTTTTATGAAATTAAACATACACTTACCATACATTTCAGTAATTCTCCTCCTAGGTATTTATCCCAGAGAAAAGAAAACAAATATTCAAACAAAAACCTATAAATTATATATCAGCTTGCATATATTAAAATGTATATATCAGCTTTACTCATAATCTCTACAACCAGAAACAACTCATTATAACTGAAATGCCCAGCAACCAATGAATGGATAAACAAGTAGTGGTCTATCCAAACAATGAAATACTACTTAGCAATAAAAAAGGAACAGAACTACTGAAATATCAACAACATGATGAATCTCAAAAGCATCATGATAAATGACAGAAACCAGGCACAAAAACTTACATACTGTACGTCTCCATTAATATGACATTCACACACACACACACACACACACACACACACACACAAAGGCAAAGATCTCCTAGTCAATCTCTGCATCCAAAGAACCTAGCACATTGGAAAATAATAAATGCAGGGTAGATGGATAGAGAGATTATTATTGCAGGGAGGGTCGAGTGCAAAAAGGTGACAGACTGACACTAAAGTAAAAAGGCACCTGGGGCCCAAACCCACCTACAGAACATTAAAACGAAGGAGTGATCCAACCTACCTCCACTGATTCCAGCTGTTAAAAAAATTAAACCCCGTAATGGACTGCAACGTGAATGAAGAGCCTCAGCGTTTCTCTGGCCTGAAGAAAGGCATGATGCGCCCCACCCTTCTGTAAAAATCTATTACCCCACGCACGAGGCTGAGCAAGTGGACCTTACACCTGGAAGAGAGGTTTTCCGTGCACAGGAGCGGAGCTGGAGAGACCAGAGGGGGACCCTGGCTCAGGTCAGCGGGGTGCAGCACACCGGGCACCGCCGCAGCCCCGCCCGTCTCCATCCCTTCCCACACTCTGCCTCACTTACCCAGGCCTGCCGTTCCAACTGAGCGTACAAATTGGAGCCCTTGAGCTTTTGAACTATCTGAGCAATAGTGAGAGATAGATCCGACTCCTCCTGCAACATTTCCCCTGCCCTAGCCCGCCGAGCAGCGGGGACAGGCCGCCGGCGCGAAGAGAACAGGCTACCGGGTCCCACTTAGGGCTACTGACACTTCTCCGGGACCTTATTACGCTGGGACTCCTCCAGCGGGCGTTACCAGGCAACTGCCGGGCCTTGGGTCCGTTCCTCTCTGGTCCCCCCCGCGCCTGAAGGTCCCAGCACCTGCGTTCCGTTTGCAGAAAACGACCTGCTAAGGAGTAGCTTTTTATTGCATTGTTCCTGCTTCGTCTGTAGTTTAAAGGCAAGAAGAGGAGCTCTTTCCTCCAAAGCCACGGGTCCTCCGATGTACGAGGGGAATTCAGAGAGTTGTTTATTTTTGTATTTTCTTATAAAGGATCATTCATCTTCCACCTTTCAATCTCCGCAGAAACGGGGCTATGCACACAATGACATGTGGAATTACTGCTTGCAAGAATTATCAGGTCTGACACCAGCTGTGTGAGCTTGGGCCAGGTTCTTAGATTTCAGAACTCATTTACCCAGTTCACAGGATGTTGTATGACTGGCTGAGATAATAACTGTGAAGGTACCTAGCACTGTCCTTTGCAACCCATTTTATTTCTCTGTGGTCTGATGCCAGGAATAAACAGTCAAGGACTTCTCATCTAACTTAACCAGGAAGCGTTTATTGAGAGGTTTTCTGGGACACATTGGCAATTCAAGGATGACTGAGTCACTGTCCCACTCTTCAAGAAATGTACCATCTCGATTCCTCTTCTTCCAGGTATTCATTCATTCAATCAGCTTTCCTTCAAATGTCATCCAGCTTTCAATTTATTGAGTATTTACATACAAGAAACTGTATTTCCATACAAAGGTAAATACAACGTGGTTCTTGCCTTCAGGGACACATATCAAAGATTCTTAGGAGAACTAGAAGTAACTGATTTCACTAATTGAATGGCATTCCCAAAGGCAGCTAGAAAAAAAAAGGCTTATGAAATAATACACACATTGGAATAACCTTGCCAAAATCATCAAGAGTTTATTTCAAATGTGATGCATCTATTTTAAGCAAAGCACAGGTAAGATTCCAAGAGAACAGACCAAGATTGCTGCAAAACTCTAGCGAAACTACATTAAACTTTAATGTGCTTTCAGGATCAGAAGATTCCACTAGCGAGACCTGCTTAGCTGCATTTCTGGAAATTCCCAGGATATTGTGATGCTGTTGATCCAAGGACTGCACTCTGAATAGCAGGAGACAAGAGCAGGTAAATAATAGCTATTCAAAGCTACTGGACCTTTGGCCTCTTTGCACGACAACCTCACGTTCATAACACCACTGTTCAGAATCTTGTGATAGCAAAGACAGATTCCCAAAAACCTGTTTCATCAGGTTTGTTTATTAAAACAACTTTGGGAAGAGGAAGGCGGGGGGTGGGCGAAGTACTTAAAGGCAAATAATGACAGACTCTACAAAACATGTAGTTTCTCCACAAAACATGTGGTTTCTCTACAAAACATTCCCCCACAACGCAGATTTTCTCAAACTTGCAGATAAGTAAATCTTCTCAACTCTTTATCATCTCTCCATCCCAACACCCAACTCGTCCATGAATCTCCCAGCACAAACCTCACTTTGAACCAGAAAACAAAACTATGGAGACTGTTCTTTTGAGTTGAAAGAAGAGGTAAGGATGATTATGTTGCAAGGGTTAAAAGTCATAGAGGGGAAAGAAGATAAAACTGTGGAGCAGAAGAAAAGGCATGATTCCTGGGGTCAGAAAACAGCCTAGCTCCCTTACTGTCATGTACCTTTGGGACTGCACGAGTCCCTTCCCCACTCAGAGTTTCAGCTTTCTAATCTGTAACAAGAGGGCAAATTACCCACCTGAAGAGATATTATGAAGAACAAAAGTAGGTACCATTAAAATATCAGTAAGTATGAATAAATTAAATATGAAAATTGAGATAAGTAAATAACAATAATGCCCTGGTCTATTGACAAGGGAATGAATGGAAAGTAATGAAATAAATGTAGCAAAATACATGAAAGTGCCCAAGTACCCAGCACCATTCTTTGCACAGGTAGAGGCTTTAAATTATTTTAAAGGGGAGAACAATTTGTAGTCTTAAAGCAACAACTAAGAAGTCTGGATTTGATTCTGAAGGCATGCTCAAGCAAAAAAAAAATCTTAATCCTAACATAAAAAGTTTTTCTTACATAGATAGAAGCAGGTGTGTTGAAGTATAATTCAATTCTAGAACGCCTTCTGTTCTCTTTTTCCAATTCAATTTAGCAGAACTTTTCAGAACAACTGCTCTGCGCTAGGAATACAAAGATGAGTAAGACATGGTCCCTTCTCTCAAGGAATTCTCAGTCCTAAAGGGATGGTGAGACCAGTACACAAAGAGCTGTAATGGTAGACAGGCCCCTTTAGTCTCCCATCTGTCTATCTGGAAATGATATGCTTTGAGGTCGCTGTTGCATAAGAAACAGAAGGTGTAGATTCCCATATCCATCCCACAAGGGAGAACTTTGCTTCGGGAATCCTTACGCTAGCCAGAATGGGTGGCGATTGAGAAAACATTCTATTCCTGCCATTTTAGAGTGAAACATGATCCAGTCTAACAGAGGACTAGCAATCTCATCTGAGTAGTTAAAACTATATCAAAAGGGACAAAAGTAAAATAGAGGCAGAGAGAAGTCTCCTCAAAATTCCCTCAAATTCAGAGTACAGACACTTCTGGGTCATCACATGTAGGGCTCTGGGTCCAATCCTGCCTTTCTCAGACCTACTCTGCTTTGATGTATTTACAGATTTCACTGTGGGTGAGAGGGTACAGGGATATATTTGCAAACCACTGACCTCACATGAGCAAGGGTGTAGACAACATCAAAATCACCCTGCCAGCTTAACACAAAAATGGGGCATACTTTAGGGTATACTGGCATATGTAATTACTTTATTTATAGGAGCATGACTTGCATAAACTCTATAATCTACAAGGAAAAGTGTTTTCAGCTGTTGTTTTAGAAGGGGACACCTCTCTTAGCGGGCTGTGCCTGTAGGTTAGATTGAACTGTGTGCTGTCAGGAATTGACTTAAAATCAAGAAAAAGTATTATGTGTGTTGTGTCATGAATGTCACAGACCTCGCTGTCTTTGTGAACAAATGAGCTCATAGTGATATCAATTACCTGTTGCTGGATAGTTAGCTCTCATTTGCTGGAATAAAACATCAGGCTCCTCTTCAAAGTCTCTCCCCGTGACTTCCGGAAGTCTTCAGGAAGTGGCACATGCATGATCAGGAAAAACTCTGCTTGCGATGTGCTCTGCCTGCTTCAGTGATGTCTGATGCCCCAAAGCCACTGTCCAGGGTGCTGCTTCTTGTGTTCCCACAACTGCAAAACACCAGACATGCTTAAATCCCAAGGCTCACAAAAGCCCTCTTGAAAAAAAAACCCCCTTCTGATTCTACTTTCCACCTCTGTTTGGAAAGGTGGTCATACCTTTTTCCTGAGTCCAGGCTGAGTATCGAAACATGCTCTCGTCCATTTTCCCATCTTTCATGCCTCTGGCCCCAGGCAATGAAGTGTGAACCTAACCTAAGTCTAGTACTTAATACGGTGCCTAAAAGGTAGCAGGTACTTCTTAAGTGCTCGTCACAGGAAAGAATGACCATCAACAATTTTCTTTAGATGGGGCTGCTTAGCTGAAGTCTTTCTGCTTTAAGTCCAAACTTTCAGCCCAACGGTCTTCCAAACTTTACATCTTTGCATTAGAGAAGAAAAATAACAACAGAGGTCAAGATTCTCCAGAGGAACAGAACCAAATGGAGAGATCAGATACAGATATAGATATATAGATATCGATAGATTCACTTTTAAAAATTGACTCACGTGATTGTGAGGTCTGGAAAATCTGAAATCTCAGTAGGGCAGCTCAGCAGACTGGAAATTCAGGTAAGATTTGACATTGCAGTTGTGAGTCCAAAATCCTTAGGGCAGGGGGCTGGAAACTCGGGCAGGATTTCTAGGTTACAGTCCTGAAACAGAATTCTTTCTTCACCAGGAAACACCCGTTTTTCCTCTCAAGGCCTTCAACTGATTGGATGAGGCCCACCCACATTATGGAGGGCAATCTGCTTTATGTATAGGCAGCTGATTGTGGATGTTAACCATATCTACCAAAGACCTTCACAGCAACATTTAGATTAGTGTTTGACCAAACAACTGAGCACTACAATCCAACCAGGTTAACATACAAAATTAACCATCACAAGAGGTATCTGTCTTCTTAATATAATTCTTTAATAGCCCTTGTTCTAGTCACACCTCCCTCCACAAAGTCCCGTTCTACTTGGACCCCTCTTTGTCTCCCTAACATTGTGACTGTCTCTACAGCACTTCTACTCTGATTTTCTGGTTTATGAGGGTCTTTGGCCCCTTACACTGCTGTATTGGTCTTCTGTTGCTGGTTTGGCCCTGATGAGTTGGATTCCACTGTTGGGGTGCCCCTTGGCAGACATCTAGGTCCAGTGGTCCATTGTGCTGGTTTTTAACAAAGAGTGATATTCTATCCAGATTCCCCAAACAAAACAAAGTTTAATTCATGGAACTAAACATAACATACATGTCAAATAGCACTTTTGATAAGGGAAAAGGAAGATGGCAAAGTCAAACCACAGCCCCTAGGGGGTAGGGAGGGGTGGCTATGATTCACCACTAGTATTTTAGTAAGACTGTGTGTGTGTGTGCACGTGTGCGTGTGTGTGTATATGTGTGTGATGTTATTTAATATCAAAATATACTGGAAACACTTTAAGAGATTGTCATTGACATTGACATATGACATCAGATAAATAAATGGTTCCATCTCAACTGACTCATTTGCTGTAACAACTTCACAATACAGATAAAGAAAGGGGACAGAAAAAGTGGATGGTTGAAAAGCACATTTTAAGGTTTTTGAGATATGAGTAATGGTGTAAAGTTTTAAAATAAATTTCATAATTACTTTTTATTTTCCTGTAACATAGACTGTCCAAATTAGAGCAAACTTGGGAAGTCAAAATTTTCATTTCCTTTTGACAAGAGTGAAATTTGGTCTTTTCAAGAGTAAAATTAATAGAATTGTTTCAAGTCACACAACAAGAGGGAAGCAGAGCTTCCAAGTTCATAGCCGAGTTTTCTGACGATATGTCTCGTGCGTACCCATGATTCCAGAATGTTTATTTTTGGTGTGCATGGTTTGTTGTTGTTGTTGTTGTGTATTTTCTCTTATTTATTTATTTGTTTGTTTGTTTATATTGTTTATCTTTTAGCTTCAGAGCTGTAGAGATTCAATCTGGAGGGAAAAAAACTAATATTATCTCATTTAACCCTTGGAACACCTTATAAGGTAGGGGTTATTGTCTCTAAATTTTACAGACTAGCAAACTAAAACTGGAAAGTTAGATTATCAAAAGTCACAATAAAGTGTATAATAATAGAGCTGTGATTTGTACGTGGCTTGCTTAGCATCACATTTCCTCTCTGAGACAAGGGAGGGTCATTTTTGCCTCAAAAATGTTCAGGTCCCACTTTAGTCTTATGAACCCAATTAGAGATAAAAATGACATCTCCAGAAGTTTTCAGAAATCCTCCCTCTTAATAATGATAAATTTAAATTTCAGAACTTATACTGACTAAAGGGGTTACAAAGTATAAAAGAGGAGAATGTTTCCTTTTATTCATTGTGCATGTCTGCACATCTCTATAACAAGTTCTCTAGACATCTTCTAATATCTTCCTCCACATTATTAATTTCTAGGCATTAGAAGAATAATAAGATTTTATTAAATCTTAGAGATGCAATCTTGAAAATGTAAAAGCACGATTAGTAAGAAAAAGGAGTGTGGAACTCTACAGCGAAATAATACTATTTTCATCTACTCTTCTTGAAAAATGTATAATGTTTTCTCAAATGAATGGACCTAAGGGTCACTTTTGCTATTCTTCACTTCACAGATAATAACAAAATTCAGGGAATTATTAGTTTTGTATCTGAGAGCAATTATTCCTTCAAGCTATTCCTTGATGTAAATAGGTTTTATTAGACTTTGAAGTGTTGGCATTTGCCCAAGAGACTATTGTTTTGCTAGAAAGATTTTTGGTAGCCCAATGTTTTTCTATAATAACTAAATAACCTGATCAGAGATCCTGGGATATTGTTAAGTTTTTTAAAAAATATATTTGGAGCAATCTGATTTAAATTTAAATGAGATTCATCTTTAGCCTCTGCGGAGAGAGGAGATCATCTAAGCACAAGAGTATAGTGGTCATGAGCTTGGGGCTCATGTTCAAAGTCCATTGGTAATTGAAGTTAGATACTAAGATGTACCGCCTACTAGCTGTATGATCTGGGTACTTTTCCAAGACTCTCCATGCCTCAGTTTTCTCATCTATAAAATGGAGATAATACTGCTTCCTACTTCATAAGGTTATTATGAGAATTATATGAGTCACTGAGTATCAAGTGCTTAGGAGTGTGCCTGGTCCCCAGTAGGCCTCAGAAAATGTTTAAACCGGAGCTTCACAAACTTTGGTGGGTATTAGAATCTTCTAAGGAACTCAATAGAAATACAGAGACTAGGGCTCTATTCTCAATGAGCATGGGCCTTTGTCTTCTTTATTAGCTTTTCACGTGATTCTGATACATATCAAAGATGAAGATGCACAGGTTTAGACAACAACAATAAACACAGGTTTGTCTTTTACATATGCCGGGTGTTATGCTCAATACCAAAGGCACAGAGAAGAATGCACCTGTCAGGGTTCAGTGACAAAAACAAAAATTCTCTAGTGTTCTTAAGAAAGAGATTTGAAACAGACCATTGCATACTTATAAAAGAGTAGCAAAGCCTTGAGGAGCAAATTTAGGCCAGGGCTCCAGAAATGGCTATCAGAACAACACTGCCAAGGTGGCCCACCAAGGTGGCTGCTCCCTCTGCCACAGTCAGGGCTGGGAGAATCAAATCACCTTCAGGAACTGCTGAGTTTGAGGATAAAATGCCTTAGCTGCCAGCTAGTGATTCAGAGGCTACCCCTACCCCTACAATTGTCAACACCCTCAAACTAAGGATACTAGAATGCTGCTGCTGAAAACCTCGGAACCTCCAGGGCTTTGTCTCAACAACAACGTAGCAAATCCAAGATGGCCCCTGCTTCCCAAATCGCCCATGAGGGTATCTAATTGGGGAAATTAATTTACATTTGAAACTGAAAGAGGACATTTTGAGCTCTCTGGCCTCCATAGGACAGGAAGACACACTGGAGGGAGGTTGAGTGCCAATCTACCATTCCCACCAATGATGAATATAAGAGTTGGCTAGAGCTGCCATAATGAAATACCACAGACTGGGTGGCATTAACAACGGAAATCTATTTCTCACAGTTCTGGAGGCTGGAAGTCCAAGGTCAAGGTGTTGATAGCTTTGGTTTCTCCTGAGGCCTCTATGCTTGGTTTCCAAGGAGATGGCTGCTTCTTGCCCTGTCCTCAGTTGTCCTTTTGTCTGTGAATGCACCCATCCTAGTGTCCCTTCCTCGTCTTACAAGGACACCAGTCCTGTTAGATGAGGGCCTTATTCTTACGACTTTGCTTAATCTTAATTACCTCTTTAGAGGCCCTATCTCCGAACATAGTTACATTGGGAATTAGGGTTTCAGCATGTGGATTTGGTGTGTGTGTGGGGGGGCATAATTCAATCCATAACAATGAGTAAGACAGGCCTCTGCCCTGGAAAAATTTACTGTAGGAGAAAAGGTTATAGACACAGTTGCCAGTGCTAAGTGGCATAACAGAAGTAGATAGAGATTATGGTGAAAATATAGCACAGGACGTAGGTGCGCCTTTGACGACGAGTTATATGTGCCTCCATAGAGCTTGTAAGTGGAATCCTTATCCTTATTCTTCCTTTGCATTCCAGATGTAGGGTTCTAGTGCAAACTCAGTGCCCAACAGTGGAAAAACGCAATGGTACAAAATGTTGCCTGAAGGTGGTTGCTGACTTTCTGCACAAATCGTCACTCCTTCAACCTCAAGGGCAACACAGTAGCTACAGGAAGGGAGATGCAGAAGCTTTGCTCGTTAGCACCCTGTTTGTTGATTAAAATTATATATATAGGTGACAATTTTGAATATTCACTAAGAGCTAAGACCTTTACAGAGCTAAGACCTTTACATGTTTGTCTCCTTTAAGCCTCACCTCAGAATGATCTACGCTTTTCAGGATTTGAATCTGAGTTGTTTCTGGTAAATGGGATCTGATTTTTGATGCCAGGAAGATCCAGACCCACCCAGCATGTAATTCCCCAGGGATCACTGCAGGAAGCATCCCAACCCTGTATCTCAAACCTTCTCCACATTATCTTACCTTTTTTTGCCTAATTTATTTCTGCCTTTTAATCTTTTTATTTTGTTTTGAATTTTTACCTGTAAATTCATTTAAATTAAATCATTTGATAATAATCAATTAACAATTATTTAACTTTAGTCTTTATTTTTAATCATCTGGCTCTGTGTATTTAATTCAGTCTTGTGTTTTAGTCATTCCTAACTTTTTCCAGTTTCTCTATTTGTCTTCTATTAGGACTTTCTCCTTTGCATGGCTACTTGGAAGTTAGTTTTCATTCCAAAGAAAAGGAAGAGATCTAATTAAGGCCATATGCCTTAGGCTTTCAGATATTCATTTAACAAATATTTATTCAGTGTCTCTCATGCGCCAGGATCCATCCCAGACGCTGGAGATCCAGCAGTGAAGTGGATCATCAAGGAACCTGATCTGACAGAGCTCACACCCCATGAAGGACAGGTGCTGTAATAATATAAACAACTTCTCTGTTTAAAAAGGACAATTTTAAATCATCATGGTTGGAGTGAAGAAAACAAAACATTGTGATGGATGGAGATGTCTGATACGTAGATTGGGTGGTCAGGAACAGCATCTCTGATATTTGACCGGGCCGACCCAAGTTACTTAGTCATTGACATCAAATGATGCCCATCATCCAAACAATTAATATAAATTTAAATGTGATTATTGCTTCTGTGAACAAATGGAAAACAAAGGAAACAAAAGCCCAGGCTGCTAGTGGTTAGAAATTTGGTAGCTCTGAGCAGTAAAGCTTCTGAAGACCGATGAATAGATGTGCGTCAGGACCGGCCTTCCTCATTCAGTACAATTCCCTGCTTTGGTGTGGTTTTTTCCCCCCTGTTTTCTAGGCATCAGGGATTTCTTTGCTGGACTCTCAGACAGTTATGGGTCGATGTTCTTTCTTGTGAGTAATCAGGAGAACTCAGCTCTTAGCCTTCCAGAGACCCTGCCATTATACTGAGACTTTTCAAATGATTGTCTTAATGAGCATTTACATTCAAAATGCACCTCATTATGCCAACAGTATGCTGGTTTCTGATTACAAGTCGCAGCTGGATTGCTTCAGTCCTTTCTCTTATATATTTTCCTTTCAACTAATTTTTGATTTTATGAATTGTGCTGTTTCCTATCCAGCTAAGTTTTGCTCATTCATTAAGCTAGTAATCATCAAAAATTGTGCCTTAAATTTTCAATTATATGCCAGGTAGAAACAAATTGCTCCTTGACTATAATGCAGGTTTCAGTGAGACTGTGTCCAGTCTGGCTGATAAAAAATTTCGGCAGTCATAGGTACTAGCAAATACCTAGCTATATGTTTGTCATTATATAGCCAAATAACCCAGACAATTGATTGTTTGGTTTTGTTTTGGGTTTGTTTTTTTGTTTTGTTTTGTTTTTTCCAATTTTCCTTCAGATGAATCGGTGTACAAGCAGCCAAGGAATCATAAGTGGTCAATTTTCATGGCAGATTACAAACTTACCAGCATGAGTCACCAGGCTTTTTTCTCAGAAAGAACAGTTCTTCTGAGGACCAGTCAGTTGTCTTAGGAATTCTTTGACGTTCATCTTGGATGCAACCTTTGCTCTTTCAGATGAGTTTCTGAGTTTTAAACACAAAATAGAGACACTTAATGAGAAAAACAAACAGCCGATTCAGATTTTATTGGCTTTATCACTCAATTAAGTGTTTTCCTGCCTTGTAAGGCCAAACAAAACAGAAGAATGTTGAATGGAAAAATCAAACTCTTGGACACTAACACATAATTTCCAGTGATCTCATGAAGCCTGGGAAGAGAATAACTTAGTCTGCTCTCCTATTCCAGAATTGAATTTACTCCAAATGAATCGTGCCAGATAATATTTTCTAGGTTTGAAATGTATGGGATAAGTGTCTTTCTGGAGTCACTAGAGTCTCCTAAGCGTGTAAAATAGCACCATGTGGTATGGTGGCCAGGAGCTGGACACGGATTCAGGGAACCCAGGCTCTTGTTCTAGTCGTGCTACAAATGAGGTGTGAGGCTCTTTGGGTCTGTGTCTCATCTGAAAACACGATATGCCTAAATAAGATGATCTCTAAAGATCTTCCATCAAAAACCCGTGATGGCGGAAAAGTAACAAGGAGTCCAACAATTCAAAAATACTGTATTTTTAGGAAGGACATCTCTAAGGGGATGAAAGGACCCGGTATTAAAAAGAATCTGTTGACTTTCTAGTATTCTGCTGTATATTAACTTTATGACTATACAGAGAATTACGAAAGATTAATGCAAGTAATAATGATGACTCTAGGAAAAAAAGGTAATGATTATAGTAGATAAGAGCAGCACGTTGCTAGGCATGGAAATAGTGACATCTCCTTCTGCACAGATGTAATTCAGTTGGATTTATGGACCAATGACAACAACAAATACCCAACATCCAGTACCTGGCCTGTGTCTAAATAACAACAATACATCTTAAAAGACTTTCTTGAGCAACTCGATGTTTACATGATCAGCTTCCTTGATCATTAAAGCATTTTAATCTTTGTGGCTCTAACTAATCAGAACGGTTTAGGCTTTCTTGTCCTCAATTTTCTTATCTATAAAATAAGGGGTTTGACCAAAATAACTCTTAGGTATCTCCCAATCTCTAAAATTCTGAGAGTCTAAATTTTTGGATGGTTTGAAAATCTGGATTCTATTTAATAAAATTCAACCAATCTAAGAAATGTATGCAATTCACTATGTAGACCCTGACAGAGGAATACCTTGACAGAAAGAAAAATGGTTTCCAAAGTAGTTTTATTTCAGGAATATCAAAAGGGCATTTCAAGTCCTATGCTCTCCCTTCCCCCAGAAAGCCTCTCCTGTCACCTGACCTGTAGAATTGCAGATTCATCTGTTTAACTTCAGACCTTATCTTCTGGTAAAATAAAACTGCCTCTGGAAAGGTCACACATTAAACATTATCAGTCATTTTACCTTTATTTGAATGAATTTTTTTTCAGTTTGACCCTGTCTTGTTCCATAAAAGATTTGAAGCTGCTTACTGCGAATAAGTTGAGTAAATGCATTTCTGAGATCAGATTTGGTGATAGCTCATGGTGGCCAGGGGAGAACATGAGAAGGAGGGTGCCACCAATAAGAAAAGCTCTATGTAAATTGCAAAGTGCTATAAAAATATTAGAAATTGTTATTAATAACAGGGAGAGGCTGGATGGCTTAAGCTAAACCTCGCTCATTGCCCAATGATTCAGAGTATGCTATTTCAACAGGTCAAATTATTCTTTACTCTTCTTATGAGTCTTAATGTTCCTCTTCTAATTCTTTGGACACTTTGTTAGAAAAAGAAATCCATTCATAATTTGCTCTTCACCTTCTTCACATTGCTTTCCTATTTCCTGAAGTGCATGACACTTTGTTAGCCACTGTGCTGTTTTTGACCCCTATTTGCAATCTCATGATCTTCTCTATTTCCTGGAAATGCAAAGATACTTTCTCTGTCTTGGCATAAATAGGTATCTAACAAGCTCAGGAAGGAAAAAACAACTTTAATTTGAAATGACTCTTTCAATATTGCCAGAGCTCATTATAGCAAAATGGATAGCTAAACAGCCATAAACAGCAAAGAAAAGCCATAGCCCATTTTCAGAAACACAAATTTTAGCCAAGCACAGACATATTGAGAAATTTCTAAATTATACTGTACAGATTACATTTTATTTAGGTCACAAAGATAATGTAACCTTGAGAAAGAAAAGAAAAAAGAAGAAACTTTTAAACCCTGAGAATTAAACCGAAACTCTGTTTGTTCCCTTACTACATGATGCTAGCCCAAGAAAAAGATCTGCTATTGGGTCAGAGAGCCAAGAAAGAGAAGCAGGCTTCTTGGGGTAACCTTTCTGATCCTGCCAGTAGAACTTAATCCTGAACAAACAATTAAAATCTTCTATTAAGAAGTTTTACCGTTATGTTAAGTATTGGCCTGAATTTGCATTCTCCAAAACAGGATTGTAGGATCAATATTAGAAGCTGCATTTGTATGCACTTATGAAAATAAAATTAAACTTCAGTGTTTAGTAAAAGGACTGTCCACATTTAGTCTACGTGTTCACTGGCCATGTTGCACACTCAGCATGGGAAGTGTCCTGGGGGAAGGGTTTCAAGGAGGGTTGATCACGATAGCCTCAGGCATTTCACATCCAGCAGTTTAGAACACGTGGACCTGAGTAGTGGAAGGTGGTTTTACAGATTGTGTGCTCATGTTTCAATTAAATCACCCTTCTCAAATGGGCTAACAACAACAACAACAACAATTTTATACATGAAAAGAAAGACTAGACCAACTATATGGTATTAATAATGTAAGGACACACATGCAAAATAGCATAGCTGTATTTTCCAACTCCTGGTACAAGCCCTTTGTCAACCACATGACAACGTAAAACATTATAAAAGACAATGATATCACTAGAAATTGGCCATATTCCTTGAAACTACTAATAAATAAATTTGAAATATAGGGTTATAGCATATATATCCTATCTACTTTCATAAATGATGACCCTCACCTTAAATGTACCTTGTAGTTTAGATATTTGTTATAGTTTGGAGGCATCACAATTTCAAGACCCTTAAAATCAAGCAGGCAAGGATTCTGGGAAGATGGCAGAGTAGGAAGTATCAGGACTTCACCTCCCCACTCAGACAATAATCACACACACACAACCTGTCTCATGTAACTATGTTGGAACTCTGGAGTCTGTCGAAGGGGAAGGCTTGGATGGCAAGTTTCAGTCAGTTTTAGTTCTTAGCCCAGCAACAGCTCCCCATCACCCATGCTGGTGGCAGGCAGCTGTGTACATGTTCCTGGAGCCACTTGCATGCAGTGTGTGGGAACAAGGGTGGGCAATAAATACCATGCAATACTAAAGATCTGTATTCTGTTTCTGATCACAGAAGTACAGACCCAGCAGTGCCCACTTTTGTTGCACTTCTCTCCATTGTTTCAAGCCCCTCCTTCTTCAGTTGACATGACTTCCAAAGAATTTAAAAGGCTGGAGGCTTTATTGTCTCCCTTCATTTTTCTCTTTATTTTCTTTTTGGAATCAGACATTAAAGACTAGGATATTCAATGCAACCACATGTATGGGGGAAATTAGAAAGTCACCATACATGCCCAGGGAAAGGTACAGGCTCAGAAAAGACCTAAAAAGGGCCTTAAATTTACAACTCAGGCTGATCCTTGGCAAAGACACAGCCTACAGTAATCAAAACTAAGCAAAGAAAAACAAAACAAAACCCAGCAAAACGTGGAAAAGAGAAGAATCTGATTTCCAGTTACCACATTATTGGATCCAAATGTCCAGTTTTCAATAACAACAACAAAAACCTCAAGGCATACAAAGAAATAGGAAAATGTGGCCCATTCAAAGGGAAAAAAGCAAACTCAAAAAAAAAAAAAAAAAACTCTCAGAGAAAGACCTGATGACAGATCTACTAGACAAAGACTTTAAGACAACTGTCTTAAAGACGTACATATATACAATGAAATATTACTCAGCCATAAGAAAAGGTGAAATACTGCCATTTGCGACAACATGATTGGATCCTGAGACTATCATGCTAAGTGAAATAAGTCGGACCGAAAAAGTTGAGAACTTTATGATTTCACTCATATGTTGGATATAAAACTGAGAGCAACAAATGTACAAGAAAAACAAACAAAAACTCATAAACACAGACAACAGTATAGTGGTTATCAGAGGGGAAGGGAGTGTGGGAGGTAGAAAACAGTAAAGAGGGCCAAATATGTGGTGACAAAAGGAGATTTGTCTTTGGGTGGTGAATACACAATGCAAAATATAGATGATGTATTATAGAATTGTACTCTTAAAACCTATACAATCTTATTAACCAATATCAACCCAATAAATTTAATTTTAAAAACAGATGTTCGAAGATTAAAGAAAGACATGGAAAAAGTCAAGAAAATTATGTCTGAACAAAATGTAAATACCAATAAAGCGATAGAAATCCTAGAAAGTAACCTAAAACAAATTCTGAAGCTGTAAAGTACAATAACTGAAATGAAAAATTCACTACAGAGATGCAAAGGTAGCTTCAAACAGGCAGAAAAAAGAAATAGCCAACTTGAAAATAGGACAATAAAAATGATCAAGGTGGAAGGATAGGAAACAAAGACTTTGGAGAAGTAAACAGAGACTAAGGTACCTGTGGGACACCACCAAGGAGAACAGAGGGAGAGGATGGGGTAAAGAGAATATTTGAAGAAACAATGGCCAAAATGTTCCCAAATTTGATGAAAAACATGAATATAAACATCCAAGAAATTCAATAAACTTCAAGTAAGATGAACTCAAAAAAGACCTACCCTGAGATATATTATAATAAACTGTTGAAAGACAAAGAAATAATCTCAAAAGCAACAAGAGAGAAGCAACTTGTCACATGCAAGAGGTCCCCAATAAAATTATCAGCAGACTTCTTATCAGAAATTTTGGAGGCCAGAAGGCCGTGGGCTGATTTATTTAAAGTGCTAAGAGAAAAGAACCTGTCAATCAAGAATCCTATATCTGAGAAAACTGTCCTTGAAAAGTAAAGGAGAGCTTAAAACATTCCCAGATAAACAAAAGCTGAGGGAGTTCATACCTACTATACTTTCCCTGCAAGAAATGCTAGGGAGTCTTGTAGATTGAAAGGAAAGGACACTAGACAGTAACTCAAAGTTGTATGAAGAAATAAAGATCACAGTAAAGGTAAATAACGAACAATTATAAAGGTTAGCATTATTTTAAGTTTGGCTTATAACTCCACATCTATTTTCTACATAAAAGACCAATTCATTTTTTAAAAATTAATAGCTTACGATTTTGAAACTACAATGCATAAAGATGTAATTTTGCAACATTAACAACTGAAAATCTTAGATATGAAACTGTAAAGAGCAGAGATTTTTGTATGTATTGAAGTTAAACTGTTATAAATTCAAATCAGAATGTTATAACTTTAGGATGTTAAGTAATCCTCATAGTAACCACAAAGAAAATAGCTATAGAATATGAGTATACACAATAGGAAATGAGAAAGGAATTAAAACATTTAACTACAAAAAATCAACTAAACACAAAAAATCAAACACAGTAATACAGGAAATGAGGGACAAAAAACTCTGAGGCACAAAGAAAAAATGGCAAAATGACAGAAGTAAGTCACTCATCAATAATTACTTTAAATGCAAATTGATTAAGTTTTCCAATCAAAAGACAGCGATTGGCAGTATGGATTTAAAAACAAAAACAAAAACCTATGATCCAACAATATACTGTCTACAAGGGACTCACTTTATTCAAAGACACAAATAGGATGAAAGCAAAAAGATTGAAAAGATATTCTATGCGCAGTAATCAAAAGAGAGCAGGTGTGGGTATACTAATATTAGACAAACTACACTTTAAGTCAAAAGAGTTTATAAGAGACAAAAATGTACATTATATGTTAGCAAAAGTTTTAACACAGCATAAAGATAAAAGAACTATAAACATTTATACCTTTAATAACAGACCATCAAAATACTTGTAAATGAAGCAAAAATTAAGAGAACTGAAGGAAGAAATAGACAAATCTACAATAATAGCTGTAGACTTCAATACCTTATTCTTGATAATGGATAGAATAACCAGACAGAAGATAAACTAGGAAATAGAGAACTTGAACAACATAATGAACCAACTATATGTAATAGACATATACAAAACACTCTACCCATCAACAATAGAATAGAAATTCTCGAGGGCACATGAGACATTTTACAGGATAGACCATATATTAGGCAAAAAATTAAATCTAAATAGATTTAAAAAGATAGATATCATGCAAAATATCTTTTCTGACCACAACTGGATGAAGTTAGAAATCAATAGCAGAAGGAAAATTAGAAATTCACAAATTTGTCAAAATTAGACAACACACTCTTAAACAACAAATTGATCAAAGAAGAAAACACAAGAGAAATTAGAAAATATTTAGAGATGAATGAAAATGGAAACACATTATACCAAAACTTATGGGACATATAGAAAGCAGTGCTAAGGGAGAAATTTATAAACATTTACATTAAAAAAAAAGAAAGATCTCAAATCAACAACCTAACTTCACAACATAAAAAACTAGGAAAATAAGAATACTCTAAACCCAAAGCTAAAAAAAAAAAAAAAAAAAAAAAAAAGAGGAAATAATGTAGATTAGAGGAAAAATAAACAAAATAGAGAATAGAAAAACAATGGAGAAAATCAACGAAATCAAAAGTTACTTCTTCAAAAAGATCAACAAAATTGACAAACTTTTAGCTAGACTAAGAAAAAAAGAAAGAAGACTCAAATTATCAGAATCAGAAATGAAAGTGGAGACATTTCTACTGATTCTACAGAAATAAAAAGGCAATTGAAATCTTGTGCACTGTTGGTGGAAATGTAAAATGGTACAGTTGCTATGTTAAAGGGTATGGCAATTACTCAAAAAATTAAAAATTGAATTACCATATGTTCCAGCAATTCTACTTCTGGTACATACCTTAAAGAATCGAAAGTATGGTCTCAAAAAGATATGTGTACACCCATGTTCATAGCAGCATTATTCACAATAACTAAAACATGGAAGCAACCCATGTGTCCATGGATGAATGAATGGATAAACAAAATGTTGCATATACATACAATGGAATATTATTCAGCTTTAAAAAAAGGAAACTCCAACATATGCTACAACACAGATGAACCTTGAAGACATGCTATGTGAAATAAGCCAGACACGAAAAAGACAAATCTATATGACTCCTTTTATATGGGGCACTTAGAGTAGTCAAAATCATGAAGACAGTGTATAATGGTGGTTGCCAGGGGCGGGTGGGAGAGGGGATGGAAAGTTATTGGATGGAAAGTTAATGGATACAGAGTTTCAGTTTTGCAAGATGGAAAGAGTTCTGGAGATGGATGGGGGTGATAAATGCCCAACGTATGAATGTTTATTAATATCACCCAACTGTACACTGAAAAATGATTAAGTGGATACATTTTATTATGCATATTTTACCACAATAAAAAGATTGCTTATTAATTCATTTTAAAATAACAATAACAAACCCATTATGTATTAACCTAAATATTTTTATTTAAAAGAACAGTATTTTTAGAAATAAAAATTAGTGAGAAAAGGGACATTGCTTTAGATTTCTGCAAATCTTTTTGATGTCTGCCTTAACAGAACACAGCTGGATTCTTCAATTCGCTGTAGTATTCAACCTGTGGTGCTAGACTGTTTGGTTGATTAAAAAAATCCAGTATCACACAGATATGTAACTGGAAAAGGGAAGAGTGTTTTGATATTCTCTTCAGATATTGTGAATATTCTCCTTTGATAGTATACCAAGTCACATAAAAAAGAAATCAAGCAGGCAAAACGTGAAAGACCCCTATTACTTTTTAGCAATATTTAAAATCATGTGATATCACTCTAATACTTTACAACATTTTGTTAAACTGAATGATAAATGTTTAGCATGCTTGTATGAGATGTCTTAAGACTGAAAAACAAACAAATCAAACACCACTTGGTGGAAACTCTAGTTCTTCTCATGGTGGTGAAAATGGCTAAAACAAAACACTGAAAACAATATGGTTACAAAAAAAATACTTTTTAATCAGCCAAAAAATATTGTTGGAAGATATGAAAAAACAAAACAAAACAACAATCCTGCAAAATAGAACAGATTAGTATTAGTACAAATTATGTGGTTTGGGAAGTTTGGTTATTTTGTTGGAGGAAAACACAGACGTTGCTGGTATGCTTCACTTTATTGATAGAGTTTTTGAGGTTCTGTTTCAATAATTACTTTTGTGTGTGTGAGAACCTCTAAGGAAAAGTATCCAGTGAAAGAATTCAATGGTCAATTCAATAGGGTATGACTTCCATTAAAAAAAAAAAAAAAAGACGTTTTAGTTAAAAGCTGTGTTCATGTAACTCCTGATAGAACAAGAGCCTTGATAGAAATAAAGACAGTCTAGGGAAAGGTTACCAAAATAGGACTGCCCTGGTGGAATTTGTCAACAATTAAGTTCGTGAACTTATTGCAATACTGTTGCTAACCTTTTTTGATATCAGAGGGATTATTCATTCTGAATTTGTACCAACTGGGCAAACAAATAGTTAACCAAGTTTACTATTTGGAAGTACTGAAAGGCTGCATGAAAAAGTTAAACGACCTGAACTTTTCACCAACAATTTATGGCTCTTGCATCACAACAATGCACCAGCTCACACGGCACTGTCTGTGAGGCAGTTTTTAGCCAGTAAACAAATAACTATGTTGGAATACCCTCATTGCTCACCTGATCTGGCCCCAAATGACTTCTTTCTTTACCCAAAGATAAAGGAAATATTGATAGGAAGACATTTTGATGACATTCAGGACATCAAAGATAATTTGACGACAGCTCTGATGGCCAATCCAGAAAAAAACTTCCAAAATTGCTTTGAAGGGTGGACTAGGCACTGGCGTCGGTGCATAGCTTCCCAAGGGGAGTACTTCAAAGGTGACTGTAGTGATAATTCAGCAATGAGGCATGTAGCCCTTTTTCTAGGATGAGTTTGCGAACTTAACTATCAGACCTCATATGATATATTTTAATGAGATGAGACGTGACCACGAAAATCTTGGGACCCTGTGGTGCACTGAATTGTGGTCTCAATTCTTCTTTCTCCTACTATACAATTACACTTCAAAACCCTTCACATGGACTCATGGTGAGCAGCATGCTCTTTCCACCCTTGATTCTGGGTTGAGTGTGTGACTCGTTTTGGCCAAGGAGATGTTGGAGGCTGTTGCATGAGCAGAGGATTGAAAGGCACTAGCCAGTCCCTGCTCAATGGCAGGAGCCATAAGAAGAATGTGTCCTGGGTTGCTGTTGCCTGTCAGCCTGGGTTCTGGAGCAAGACCCATGGGACCGCCCAGAGCCAACTACTAACCCACAGCCAAAAGCAGAGTGGGCCAAGCCTGCAGCAAGAACAAATATTTATACCACAGGCCGTTGAGGTCCTGCAGTGCTTTCTCACACAGCATTGTTGCAGCAAGGGCAGATATACCACAGACAAAATAGTTATCTCAAGGTAAAATCATTGTCAAACTTCAAGATTATACTCATTTTTTTTTTTTTTTTACAAATAAACATAAATCTTCCCAATCTGCTCTGTGATGACAAGTGAAGGTCAATATAATGCTACCTGGCAGATATTTTTGAAATAAGTAGATATGTTTAATCTATCCCTTCAAGGTAAAGGTGATTTTTAACAGTGAGTTAAAAAAAGTCATTGGTTTTTAAAAATATATTTATGCTATGGAGGGATCATTTTGGAAACTGGAGGTGAGAGTTTTCCACAATTATTTCATGTTGTTGCTCCAAATAATTAAAGTTTGTTACCTGTAAAGGCAGCCATATCTGCACATTTGAAAAACATGGAAATTGAATTTTCCACTGCTTAAAAATCCTCTTTTGAGCTTAAGATCAGTGAATTTTATATAAAATAATTTTTTTTCCTAAGCAAAGACTTTCAATGGATTTGAAACCCATTTGTTAAAAATATAGAGGAAAAAACACTTTACAGTTAGTTTAAAAGAATAGATGATTGACATCAGGGAAGATGGAAATTTCCTAGCTGAATTTCAGTAACAACCCTTGCATAATTGATGGGTCGGGGTGAAAAATGAGTATCATGATTTGGTAAGCAAAGCAAATGATACACTAGTTCCAGTCCAATCTACATATCTTTGTGAGGTATCTTTTTCAGCTGTGACAGACATAAAATCAAGTGTCAAAAGAAGCTGAAATTAAAACCAGACCTTGAAATTGCCATAATACAAAATATTAAATCAAGATTTTCAAAACTCGTGAAGCATGTTCAATTACTTCACTGCCGCTAAAAATATTATGACTATTAATAATGTAATGGATATAAATCACATTTTGAAACTATTTCAAAATATTTCATTTTTATGTCATTTTAAAATATCCATTTTGCAAATGTTATAATGATATAATAATGGCACATATAAGGAATTTATAAGTAAGTAAACATACTTGGATGCAGTGAAAGCCCTCAAACATGTTTTACCAATAGGCATGGCCCAATCAGAAGATTCAAGACCACTCACCTAAAAAAATGCTTGTTTCTCTTATGTCTGTGGGCTCACACCTATGCCCTCTGCCACTTCTTTAGCTAACCTTGGTGACTCTTCCTTTCTATTCAAGCATACACACCTCCATCCTGTCTTGAAATCAAATACAGAAGGGCATCCTCGTTTGATCCTTTAACCTCATTTGATCCTTTAACCTCCACTAGCTGAGGTTCTGTTTCTCTCTTTATTGCCATGTTTCTGGACTAAGTGCTACTCAATGGTGCCTGTGTTGCTTGAGTAATTGTACCCCTATTGCTTTTCTGGTTCTCACCACCTTTCAAGCATGCCCATGCACGCACAGACCTTGTTCATAAGACCCTGCACATGTGACCCCATGCCCCTGAAACTGGTGGTTTTGATGTTCCCACAGATCTTAGCACCAAATCTTAAAGTCTTTCCTTGGTCCTTGACCTCTTTGTTCCCAAATGTATTGCCCTTTCATGTTACTTTTAAAAACTATATTCAGATAAAATCTTTTGCCCTCATTCTGCAGTACTGTGGGAAATCCAGTGTCTTACCAGATACACCTTAAGATTTCCAGGTGAAAGATAGACTTGTCGCCTCCCTCAAGATGGTTGTACCAGGCTGCTCTGTTGGTACCTTTTGCCATCTTGCCATAGTTGCCCGAGTGGGGACATAGCCCCTTCCCTCATTCCGCATGGCCCTACTAACACAAGTTTCCTGGGAGGAATGATCACATAGTGCAAAACAAATTAAATGTGACATTGGTCATAAATCAGATGCCACAAATCCTAAAGCTCACTCGCTGGCTGTGCCCTTTCATGGGGGGCAGAAATGGGACTTAGGGGACAGCTAATATTGGTGGCTATCTCCTTAGCCCTAGGCCAGCCACAAAGCTGCAGAGGGTCCACTCCTGGGTCAGATCAAAGACCACCCTCTCTTGTTCTGCCTCTCCTATCTCCTGATCTCTCCTAGTTCTAATATGCAGAGGATGGTAAATCCCCAAAAGTCTCATACAATCTCTGCCCCCAAGGAATACTATACTTTCACCTTATCATATAAAATAATTTAGTTCAGTGGTTCTCAATAGTGGCTACACATTAGAGTCACCTGGGGAGCTTTTAAAAAATTCCAGTGATTGCATGGTACCTATAAAGATTAGGGCCAGGGTATGATTATGTTTTAAAAGCTCCCCATGTGGCTTAATGTGCAGCCAGAGTAAAGAAGCCCCCAGCGCTCTGCTCACTGTTTCAGCTCCTCAATGCCAGTACAAGAGTTTGCATCTTTTTTTGCATAGCAAAAGACTTAATCACTCCTTTCTCCCATGAGAAGTGAATCCCGACTTCTGACCTTTAACAAAATAAATAGCAAGCAGAAACTTTTAAAAATTATTCATTTTCCTTATAGGCTGCAATGACCCCTTAAAGGCTTCAAATTTGTAGGCTGGGCTCAAGGCCAAGTACTTAGGCTTTTTTCTAAGCAGGGAAGCTTTCCCTGACCCAAGGGAAGACCAGTTTTAATTTGGTTCAGCAGGGATTGTGAGTTGAATCTCATCTCGCTCTTCTAGAACAAACGTAGAGGGTTGTGACTTTAAAAATAATTATTTTTTAAATCCTTTTCTGAGTCACTGCAGTAAACACTGCCACGTCTCCATTTCATTGAAACCTCATCCTATCTTTGCTAGAGTGATGCTTGATAAGCCAAATCTCCCTTCTTGGGCTCATCTCTGTTTGGTTCAGCATCTGTCTCTTCCTTTTATTCAGTGTAATTTAGGCCTTCCCCAAGGCTCAGTCTTGGCTCTCAGTTTTGCTTTCTTTTCACACTTCCTCAAATAAGTTAATCACGATGGTTATCTTCAGCAAGGGCATCCATCCTTTATTCCATAATAAATATTGTGCTCAGTGCTGGGGATGCAATGGAGAGCTTTCGTCAATTGGCCCCTGCCTCACAGGGCTTCCAATCTGGTGGGAGAACATCAACTTATTCACAGAAGGCACACAAGCAGACATATAAACGTAAGTTACCTGAAGGGAAGCGACAGAACTCTATCGGGGAGCGCCTAGTTTTAGAGATTAGGAAAACCGACTTTTGACCTGGGATCTGAGGGCTGAGAAGGTGAAATCAGCATGTGTGATGGTGTCGGTCCTCCCCAAACAATATGGGAACTCTTTGAAGAGACATTGGGTCTCAGACTTTGCTATACCTAAGTTTCAGTGTCAAGCTTCTGAAGCGCAGTAAATATCTATGAATGTAAGATTTATTCCAAATAGCAAAATATTTCTGAGGTGGCTCTCTGTTATTTTTGCCTATCTAGCATATCTCCTCCAAGCAGAGGGATGGATCTCTCCCTCAATTGAGTGATTCCCTCTTCGTAGCCTGCTCCTTCGTCCTTCAGCCATTCCTCTGTGGAAGGTCACGGCCTCCCACTCCCCGGGCCATCTTAAAGGGTTCTAGGGTAAGAAAGTGACCAGGCTGGAGCAAACGTGGCCTTTTCTGGGATTTTTCCATTTGGAGAGGAAGGGGGAAGGAGATAAAACACACAGAGCTGCTGGTGGCCCTCTTCCCTACCACACAGAGAAGTCTTATCTTCAACAAGTGAAAATAAACAAAGAGAGACCAGATAATATGACAGACAGATGGTGTAAAGTTCTGGAGCACTGGTGTCCAGTTTCAATCCCAGATACCCCTGGAGCTACCCTGATTCCTGCAAGACGTGCTTTAAGTTTGTGAACTACCCACTATAAGATCCACAATTAACTTTAGTCAATTAGAGTTAAAATTCTTCCCCCTTACAACTGACAGAGTCATAGCTAATATGTGTTGGCTGAATTCTAATTCACTAACAGATTTTGAGGGTTCTAATTTGTCTTTAATTAATGTAAAAATTGGTGGTCATTATTTATTATAAGTAAAATCAACAATCCATATGACATTGGAACTATAGAGATGAAAAAAGAAGTTACTGTTATGAAGCTGACAATCAATAGGGGAAACGCTCCACAAATAGTTACGATACAGTATTGAGATAGAAAAACCACCGGCAGTCACGGACATGGCCAGGGTGGAGGGGATTAAGGCCGAGAGAAATCAAAGCCAAAGAAAACAACTTTAAAAGAGCTAACAAACAAATTCAAACTGCAAGGCCCGTCAGAATTATCAGCACGGGTGAAGAGGGCCAACCAGCTTGTAAAAAAACAATTTCAAACGGCAGAGCCTTCCAAGATGAACTGCCCAGGTACAGGAGACCAACCAGCTCTGACTCAGAGGCATTAATAGTTCCCAGCCTAGCTCAGCCCGGGGGGCATTCCACTTTCGGATCCCCCCTCTCTTCGGAGAGCTGTTCTCTTGCACTTTACAATAAAACTGTACTACTTAGACCTTGCCCCTCCAACCCGCATTCCCATTCTTCTGCGACTGCCAGGTCACGATCCTGGGAACACGCCTGGATCCTGTATCAGTATGACAAGAGCAATGACAAAATATATACACAATACAGTAAGTCTATACTACATTACGGTTCTAATTTCATTTGCAATTTATGGAGAACTCATATTTAAATGGCATTTGCCCCTGTCCTCTGACTACCCCAAATGTGTAGGTGAACAGTTTATTTTAAAGTAAAATGCAGTTCTTAAAACATTACAATCACCCTTTCCTATTCTACTATATGCCCATTCATAAGTTCAAATCAAGTAGCCCAATAAGCATGATTTTTCTCAGTTGCAAAGTGAGAAATAATTTTAGAGCAGGAAAGTATAGGAAATACTGTTGCAACATTTCCCCTCCTGTACCATGAATAGATTGGTTTTTATGCTTTCTTCACACATTTCCATTTCTTTAAACTATTTGTCCTGGCTCCTTCTCAGGTTATGTCAAATTCTGCTTAAAACAGAAAGAATGAACTTGAACCCAAAGCTCTAATTTAAAGATAAGATGAGCTTCCTCAGTTTATTTGTGATTTCCCTGGGTGTATGTATATTCATTGCCAGGTTGAGAGACCTGGAACACGTCTCAGGCAGAGGGACACAAGTGCACAGGCCCTGAGGCAGGAGTGGCTTGACATATACGGGGAACAGTAAGGAGGCCCGTGTGGCTAGAACATGGTGGCAGGGGAGGGTTTAGAGACCATGTGACCTGGGGCAAGTTACCAATCTCAGTTTGCTTCTCAGTTAAATGGGGTGGTAACATTACCGATCTTACAGTGCTTGACTTAAAAAGTATTCAGTGAATGCCACATGCTTTTTCCATAGTGTTGGGTCCAGTGTGAGTTGCAGTAAGATGCCAAGCCTCCATCTGTCCTGGGTACAGTCAGGTCTTATCGCACTCTGAGTCACTGTCATTTGTTTCCCAAAAAAACATTATCTCACTTGTTCCTTTTGAAGTTAATTTTTATTCTTGATGGATCTTTTTCTCTTTGGTAAGGTGACTTTGAATTACATTTATTTTCCCCAGTGTGTTAACAACAAGGCTCAGTGGAGTAATCAACAAGCAATATAAACAAGTTTTAAAATGTTTGCATTCGCATAATAAGAACTAAATCATTTTGACCTCTATCTCCTAGGGTACCAATCAGCGTAAGTCTCCAGGGTGACTTTTAGCCACCTGTCAGTCTACTTATACCACATCTTCCTGATTTAATGAGGAAAATCATTATCATCATCAGATTTTCATTAACTGCCTGAAGCAGTGCTAAGGGGACAGAGAGAGATGCGCACAGAGAGAAACATCAGAAAGACCTAATGTTGCTTAAAGAGAGACATCCAGGATACATAAACTTGAGCAATCCGTGCAGGTAGCTAGAAACATAACTAAGGATAATATATCCAGCTGCATTTTAGGGGTGGGAGCCAAATTGGAGTATATTACCTCCAAGATATTACTCCAAGCCAGGTCCTGTTCTAAGCAGTTAGGATAGATGACTGAATATCAGAAACTCCCAGCCTTCATGGATTTATAATTCATGAGAAGTGACAAACAAACAAACAACTATATATATATATATATATATATATATATATATATATGAATGTATATATTACATTCTGTGGTCATTGGACATTATGAAGAAAATAAAACCAGGTGGTAAAGAAAAATGGGGGTGGGAGGTGAGGAAATTGTATTATTTTAGAAATAATGGTCAAGAAGGCTTTTGTTCTGAAGTGATAGTTGAGCAGAGATCCTCATGGAGTCAGATATCTGGCCATGCAGGTATATGTAGGAACACGTCTCAGGCAGAGGGACACAAGTGCACAGGCCCTGAGGCACGAGTGGCTTGACATATACGGGGAACAGTAAGGAGGCCCGTGTGGCTAGAACATGGTGGCAGGGAAGGGCAGAAGGAAAGAGGAGGAGATAAAGTTAGAGAGGTGGTGGGGTAGAAGTATGGGTGCCTGGATTATGTAGAGTCTTGCAGGACATAGAATGGCTTTGGATCTTGTTCTGAGTGAGCCAGAAAGCTGCTAGAGGGCAATGGCACAAGACCTTTTAGAAGGTTTTGGCAGCGCGACAGCTGAGAGACAATGGCTGCTTAGACCGTGTGAGTAGTACTGGAAGTGGAGAGAAATGGTCAGACTGTGCGTTTTTTGGGAGCAAAACTAACAAGATTTACTGATGGATTAGATATGAAGGATAGGAGCAAGCAAGGAATCAAGGATGATTCAAAGAGTTTCTGCCTGAGCAACTAGGAGAATGAGCTAACACTGAGATGAAAAAGAAACAAATCTGAGACTGGGGTAGGGTGGGATAGGGTGGGGTGATAAATCAAGAGTTTGGTTTCTCCATATCAAGCAGGGTCAGGATTAGAGAAAAGCAAGTGTGACACTTGCCTTGGGCAGAAAATTTAAGGGGCACACAAAAACTCAGTACTTAAGATAAATATTTTAGTACAATATTTATTAGATCAAAAGTATTGCAAAAAAATTGATGTGAACAAATATCAGAATTTTAATTAAAAATTGGCTCTTGTTGTGTATTTTATGAGCCTGCATTATTATGCACCAGGAGCTGTTATTTGCATCAGCCTGCAGTTACTGATAGAGCTCTTGTGCCCCTTTATGAGAGCTGACAATGGCATTGGGAACAGATTAGGCAACACAGGGCTTTACATATAGTCAGTGTTTTTAAATGTAGAATTTTTATTACCTTGTTCCACTTGTTCAGAATACTGGGGTATGTTTTGATAAGGGTACATAGGAGCTCACATTTCTTTTGCCTCAGGCTCCACTATGCTCAACATGACAACTGTATCCAAGTGGAAATGTTGAGTCTGGACATAGAATCTGGAGCACAGGAGAAAAGTCAGAACAGGAAACCGAAATGTAGGGCATGGGCACATACGAGGGCTGACAATTAAGTTCGCGAACTTCTTGCAGCAATGTTGCTAAACTTTTTTGATATCAGAGGAATTATTCATTATGAATTTGTACCAACTGGACAAACAGTTAGCCAAGTTTACTATTTGGAAGTGCTGAAAAGGCTGCGTGAAAAAGTTAGATGATCTGAAATTTTCGCCAATAATTCATGGCTCTTGCTTCACGGCAATGCACCAGCTCACACAGCACTGTCTGTGAGGGACTTTTTAGCCAGTAAACAAGTAACTATATTGGAACACCCTCTCTACTCGCCAGATCTGGCCCCCCAATGACTTCTTTCTTTACCTAAAGATAAAGGAAATATTGAAAGGAAGACATTTTGATGACATTCAGGACATCAAGGGTAATACGATGACAGCTCTGATGGCCATTCCAGAAAAAGAGTTCGAAAATTGCTTTGAAGGGTGGACTAGGCGCTGGCCTCAGTGCATAGCTTCCCAAGGGGAGTACTTTGAAGGTGACCGTAGTGATTTTCAGCAATGAGGTATGTAGCACTTTTTCTAGGATGAGTTTGCGAACTTAATTGTCTGGGCTCATAAATGTGGTGTTTAAAACCACGGCACTGGTTGAGGTCAGATGGAGGAAAAGCATGAAGAGGGAGGAGGTAAGAGGTCCAAGGAGTGCACCATAGCGAGGGACATCAGGAAATGAGGACAGACCAGCAAAGGTGACTGAAAAGGAGAAGCCAGGAGAGGACTCAGGAGAGTGATGTCACAGAGATCAAGGAACGAGAGCATTCTAAGAAGGTGGGAGTATAAAACTACAGAGAGATACTATGTTTTCATCTATAAGATTGGTAAAGATTTTTTTTTCCCTTCAATTTTAATAAACTTGTAGTGGGTTGAATGGCAACTCCTAAAGAGATGTGTCAATGTCTGAATCCCCGGGACCTATGAATGCCACTTTATTTGAGAAAAGGGTCTTTGCAGATATAAAGAGGAACTTGAGTAGAGGAGATTGTCCTGAATTATCCCGGTGGGCCCTGAATCCAATGACAAGTGTCCTTATAAGAGTGACATAGAGGGACATCACCCAGCCAGAAGATGAGGCCGTGTGAAAACCAACACTAAGACCAGATGTTGCCACAAGCCAAAGAAGCCATTGGGTATTGAGAGCCACCAGAAGCTGGAAGAGGCAAGGAGGGATTGTCCCCAGCACCTCTGTAGGGAGTATGGCCCTGCCGAAACCTTGATTTTAGACATCTGGCCTCCCAAACTAGGAGAGGATACATTTCTGTTGTGTTGTTCTGACCCTCCAAGTTTGTCGTAATTTGTTATAGCAGCCTCAGAAAACCAATATAAAATTCTATGATTGAAGGTGTCGGGAAACCAATTTTCTCACACATTACTGTTGGGTGGCAAATTGGAGGGCAACCTTTATGGAGGACAACTGGTAATATTTATCAAAATTTCAAACACACACATCATTTGAACCAGCAATTCCAACTTCAGGAATTTATCATATGGCTACACTCACATGCCTATAAAATTTTGTATGTGCAAGGTTATTTACTGAAGCATTCGTTGTAGCGATAAACTGGAAACAATCTAGATGTGTGGACCTTTGTGTGAAACGAGCTTGATTCTACAGGGTACAATCAAAATATAACTTGATTTTTTTCTCTCATTGTGGGGCTAGCTCTTTCCTGCCCCTTGGACGAAATCGCAAGCTATTCTCATTTTGTTTTTTCCCCAGTCACCTAAGATGATAAAAATGCCCTGGGTAATTTTAATTACAAGATTGGACCTATTGCATTAAGCTGAATATCTAGCCCAGGGCAATATTGAAATTGTCATATTCTTGACGTACTTAAGGATGTCCCCTCCCCAATAATCACAGGTTGGGCGTCTGCCGTGGGGAAAGAGGCATGGCTGGCTGCTTCTTATTTACTTATTGTTTTCTGGCTCCTCTCCTCCTTCCTGCCCCACACTGAGTCAGCCTCTGACTTCTCCCGGGTTGGAGGGCTGGGGTGGGAGGAGGAAAGAGAGAGAAGAGGCAGAAAAAGCCTTAGTTGTTTGTCACAGATAACAATCTGGCAATGATGTCCTCCAGGTGTCAGAGTATACTAGTCACATTTACATTAACTGTAACACAAACAACCCCAAATTAGAGTAACTTAACGGTGAACATTTATTTCTCACCCATGTCACAGGCAACATGGATCAGCGTTTGAGCCAAGTGGGGAGGCAGGATTCTGCTCCACAAGTCATTCAAAGGCCCCACTTCTTCCAGTCTGTGCTTTTCCATTCTCTAGGGCCTCATCCTGCTCTACTGTTAGTGGAAAGAGAGAAAGCAGAGAACCCTGTGGGGTGTAGTTTAGTTGGGAATATGTCTGTCCTACTACTTCTGCCCACACTCCATTGGCTGTCACTCGGTCACATGATCCCATTAAACTGCAAGGGCATCTGGGAAATGTGGCCTGTATGCCTGGGAGTTGGAAGGCATAACATGAGCTCCTCTATATGGAGATTCCCAAAGCTGACTCTCTCTGGGCTGTTTTCACGGATTCCCAGAGATGCACCAAATAATGGCAACTTCCTTAATATGGAGAATTCTCCCTCTCCTGGCGATTTATAATTCCTCCTAAGGCTGTGGATATCTGGCTTTCCACTCTCTCTGTTGGAGTCACATTATCCCTCCAGAAAAGTTCTCTTGGGTGGAGTCCAATCGAACTCCAAGCTGGATCTTTCCAATTTGTCCCCCAGTTGGTCTCCCAGGAAGTATCTATGCTCCCCATTAGTCAACTACAGTTTTCCCACTCAGCCTTTCTACTCAGGCTGCATCGCTCAGCCACCACTCTGTAGAATTTTTCAGAAGTGGGTCAAATACAAATCTCTCTGCTCCTTCATCTAAGGAAGACAGAACGCACAGCACAGCAACTCTCTCTCCTCGGTCATCTCTCTAGATCATTCATTTGGCAGTCACTAAATAGGTTTTCCAAAATGTCTTTTGCAAGTCCTGAACGATGGTCTAGCATCTCCCTCTGGAACATAGAGGTTCTTGACATATTGTTTTGCTTATGGTGTTTTCAGCATGTAAAAGATTTTTGTTGTTTATTTGTTTGTTTTAATGTCATCAAATTTGTCATTTTTTTTGACCCTGGGTCAAAAAACATTCTTATCATGCTTCTGGTCTTAAGAACTTTGATTCTCCAGTTCTCCCATTACTAACTGAGCTTCTGCGGGCAGATTACATTACAGGTTTGAACCTTGGTTTATTTACCAGTAGAATGGAGCAATAATATGCAATTCAGAGTCATTGTGTGGGTTAAACATAGAATTACCTGTGAAAACATCTAGCACGATGCTCAGACAATACAAATGTTCAACGAGAAAGATCTGCCTTTAATCTGTCCTAGAACAGAGATGTCCAAGTTGTTTCTAAATGGAAAATAAACAAATAAATAAAAGTTTTAGACTTATGTTTGTAATTAACAAATGGCCTTGAACAGAAGCCCTAACAAGAGTATGAATTTGCTAGAACTCTAACCTGAACTTTGCCTGTCACATTTCTCTGGGTTACATGTTCTTATTTTTTAGGCATCATGTCATTTATTTAAGGTAAACAAAGAGCTTGGAATGAAAATGAGGTTTAGATTTTACTTCATTTCCGCCATCCCCCAAACCCAGTCCTATAGAAACATTGCTAAATTGCAAAAGCCATACTGACACTGGAAGATCTTCTGTGAATATGAAGTGCCCTGGGAAGACTGATAATGTTCTGAAATAAAACAAATAAAAAATATATCCAGCTTGCAACGGGCAATCCAGTTCCTGTGCAGTGTTTGGATAATATTTGGTCCTGACATAACAAGGGAGCCCTGTCAAGATTGCATACATGAGGACAGTGAAATGGGTGGTCCTGAGGTATGAAGACAACCCATGGCATATGCAGCAGATACAACGAAATCACAAGCCAAGCCTGAAAGTTTACTGTAACCTGCTAGATAGATGTCTTCTCTCACAGTCTGCTGTTGTAAAGCATCTATCTCTTTCTTTCTGGGAAACTGCATGTGTTTGAAAAATAGGTAGCTCAGAGAATTTCATCAGTCAGATGAACATTTCAGCTGTTTCTGATTCCAGGGGCTTTGATCAAGCCCCTGCTTTGTGTGGAGGTACGTGCTAGGGCCTACGGAGTTCTGAAATAATTAACAAAGGAGTTCTTTTTTAGAAAGCACGTGTATTTGTTCCTGGGCAATGTATTTGTCTCTTTAAATTAGGGAGGAACTCAATACATGTTCCCAGCTAAGGTCGAACTAGGCTATGCTCTGCCTTTTGTTTCAGCTCTCATTCTATAACCAAGGGTCCTTTTTGCAGTCTATTCAGTGCTGTGTTTTTTGCATTTTGGGTTTTCTGTTGGTGATTTTGATGTTTAAAATAGTTCCCATGTGTAATGGGGAAGTGCTGTGTAGTGTTCCTAGGTGCAAAAGGCTGTGCTATGCCGTGTAGAGAAAATGTACATTAGATAAGCTTTGTTCAAGCATGAGTGACAGGGCTGTCGGCCATGAGTTCATTGTTAATGAATCAACAATACATGCTAACTAAGATGTCTTTAAAGAGAAACGCATGTGAAATCAGGTGTGCATTGATCGATTGATGAACAAGTGTGGCTGGAGGCTTACAGGTACCTAACCTTCTATTTTCCCTCGGAGCAATGGTTCAGTATCAACTAATATACAGTTCTTGGCAAATCCATAGAACATTACTGCAAATAATAAGAATCAACCGTAACAAGAAAAGTATAAAGAAAAAAGTTAAACTTGCTGTAATCCCATCAGTAAAGATGGCCACTGTTAATTTTTTTGAGACTAGTTTTTAGAACAGTTTTATGTTCTCAACATAATAGAGATTATTATGTATCTCCTGGCCCCACACACGTGTACTGTTCCACTTTATTAGCATCACTCACCAGAGGTACATTTGTTACCAAGGGTGAACCTATATTGACACATAGTCACCCCAAGTCCATAGTTTACCTCAGGGTTCACTCTTGGTGTTGTGTATTATGTAGTTTTGGACAAATGTATAATGACATATATCCATAATTGTAATATCATACAGAGTATTTTCACTGCCCTAAAAATCCTCTGTATTCTGCTTATTTATTCCCTGCCCCCCAAACCAATCCCTGCCAACCACTGATCTTTTTACTGTCTCCATAGTTTTGCTTTTTCCAGATGTCATATAGTTGGAATCATACTCATACATAACCTTTCATATTTGCTTCTTTCACTTAGTAATACGCTTTTACGTTTCCTCCATGTCTTTTCATGACTTGATAGCACATTTCCTTTTAGTGCTGAATAATATTCTATTGTCCGGATGAACCACAGTTTATCCATTCACCTACTGAAGGACATCTTTCAAGTTTTGACAATTAAGAATAAAGTTGCTATGAACATCTGCATGTGGGTTTTTCTGTGAACATAAGTTTTCAACTCCTTTGGGTAAATACCAAGGAGGATGATTGCCGCGTTGAGTGGTAACAGAATGTTTAGTTTTGTAAGAAACCACCAAACTGTCTTCCAAAGAGGTTGTACTCTTTTGTACTTCTACTAGTAATGCATGAGAGTACCTGTTGCTCCACATCCTCACCAGCATTGGGTGTTGTCAGTGTTCCAGATTTTGGCCATTTGAATAGGTGTTTAGTGGTACCTCGTTGTTGTTTTAATTTGCATTTCCCGCTGTCATATGATATGGAGCATCTTTTCATTTACTTATTTGCCACCTGTATATCTTCTTTAGTGATATGTCTATGAAGGTCTTTAGTCTATTTTTTAATTGGGTTGTTTGTTCTCTTATTGTTGAGTTTTAAGAGCTGTTTGTCTATTTTGGTAACATTCCTTTATCAGATGTGTCTTTTGGAAATATTTTCTTCCAGTTTGGGGCAGGTCTTCTCATTCACTTGAAATTGTCCTTTGCAGAGCACAAGTTTTTAATTCCAAACGAATTCTGGTTCATCAAGTTTTTTGGGTTTTTTTTTTAAGATTTTATTGGGGAAGGGGAACAGGACTTTATTGCGGAACAGTGTGTACCTCCAGGATTTTTTCCAAGTCAAGTTGTTGTCCTTTCAATCGTAGTTGTGGAGGGCACAGCTCAACTCCAGCTCCAGTTGCTGTTGCTAGTTGCAGGGGGCACGGCCCACCATCCCTTTTGGGAGTCGAACCCGCAACCTTGTGGTTGAGAGGACATGCTTCAACCAACTGAGCCATCTGGGAGCTCAGCAGCCACTCAGCTCAAGGTGCCCTGTTCAATCTTAGTTGCAGGGGGTGGAGCCAACCATCTGTTGCGGGAGTCGAGGAGTCGAACAGGCAACCCTGTGGTTGAGGGCCCACTGGTCCATGTGGGAATCGAACCAACAGCCTTCGACTTTAGGAGCATGGAGCCACCCAGCCGACCCCATCAACTATTTTTTTTGTGAGTCATTCTTTGGTGCTGTATCTAAAAAGGCATCACAATACCTGTCATCAAGATTTTTTTCCTATGTTATATTTTAGCAGTATTTCAGTTTTATGTTTTACATTTAGGTCTGTGATCCATTTTGTCCAAGATCAGTTGACTATATTTGAGGGTCTATTTTTGAATCCATTGATCTCTTTGTGTATTCTTTCACTAATACTCTACTGGCTTGATTAGTGTAGCTTTATAGTAAGTCTTGAAGTCAGGTTGTGTCAGTCCTCTAACTTTGTTCTCCTTCAAATTGTGTTGGCTATTATGGGTCCTTTGCCTCTCCATATAAACTTAGAATCACTTTGTCAATATCCACAAAATAACTTGCTGGAATTTTCATTAAAATTGCATTGAATCTATAGACGAAGTTGGGAAGAACTCATATCTTGACAACATTTAGTCTTCCTATCCACAAAAATGGAATATCTATTTATTTAGTTCTTATTTGATTTTATTTATTAGAGTTTTGTAGTTGTCCTCACACAGATTTTGTACATATTTTGTGAGATTCATACCTAAGTTGAAATTATTTGGTGGGGGGGCAGTGCTAATGTAAATGGTATTGTCTTTAATTTCAAATTCCACTTGTTCATTTTTGGTATATAGAAAAGCAATTGACTTTTGTATATTAGCCTTGTGTCCTGCAACCTTGCAATAATTGCTTATTAGTTCCAGGAGTTTTTTGTCAAATTTTTCAGCTTTTGTACATAGATCATCTGTGAACAAAGGTAGTTCTATTTCTTCATTCCCAATCTGTATACCATTTATTTCCTTTTATTTTATTATGATTATTATTTGCCTTCTTGCAGTTAGCTAGAACTTCCAGTAAAATGTTGAAAAGGAGTGATGAGAGGGGCCATCGTTGCCTTGTACATGATCTTAGTTGGAAAGCTTCAAATTTCTCACCATTAATATTTTAATGAATAGTATTCATAGCTATTTTCTGTACATTTCTTCTTACGGGGGAATCCTAGCAACAAATTCCCGAATTGCCTCTTACACATTTGGCATGATATTGTAATACTCTTTCCATCTCATGGAAACAGATGAGGTTCTTAAGCAAGGTATGCCAACTAAAGTGTCACTGATCTTTTCTTTTAATGAGAGAAAATTAGTGTTATCCAGAATTCCTTGTTTACAGTTCTTGTTTAATAAGCTTGTTTATTTGCTCCTCTGAATATGTATGTGTGTGTGTATATATATATAATTTTATATATATATAAAATTTCTTTTCATCCCAAATAAAAACAAAAGAAATGTATTTGTCTGCTGTTGCTTTCTTGTCCAATTGCTGTGGACAACTTGACCACTTCAAGGAACAGGCAATGAGTGCAGGCTGACTACAAGGAGAGGGAATTCCACCTCTCATCTCCAATACAAACCAAGAATACCAGCAACAAACCTCAGAATAACTGGAAAAAAAATGAATTTTCTATCTTCAGAAAGGCACTGAAATAGTGCGAGTAACATGATCACAATAACTAACCATTGTGTAGTATTTATTATGTGCTAGGTACTGTCAAAGAACTTTAGGCATTAACTCACTGAAAATTCCCAACGAACTCAAGAGGTAGAAAACATCATACCCATTTTACAGATGAGGAAACAGAGGCACAGAAATGTTAAGGAACTTGCCCAATATCACAAAGCCAGTAAGTGATAGAGCTGAGTTTTTACCGTGGTCGTCTGGCTCCAGAATCTATGCATGTTCCCGTAGGCTAATAGCCTCTCAAATAGCATTGCATTTATAGCGAATAAAAGGCTTGAGAAACCAAGATATAAAAGGCATATGAAACCCTTGTTTAAGTCTTAACGATTGCTTATTCTGAACAGCAAAAAATGAGAAAAGGCACAGAAAGCAAGGTGAGGTGAAAAGAATTCAAGCAATTAGAGGGAGTCCCGCTGCTGCCATTTCTAGGCTGCACTACTTTAGAAACCTTACTTCACATCTCCAAGTCTCAATTTGCTCACCTGCCAATAAGTTCAATGAAACCTGTCTCACAGGGGTGCAGACAAGATGAGATGCTGCATCCTGCCTGTGCCGCACGCTCTGCCTTCTTGTCCTCTGACTTCTGAGTAACTGTGGGAAGCCACTGTGCCTGATGGTCCCCATTCACTCATGTGCAGAACTCACATAACTTTTTAGTTTCCCCTCAAAGAAGGCACTTGCTCAGAAGCACTTGTAAGTAACGCAGATTTTACTGAGGACTGTGGAGGGGCAAAGAGGGAGAGCTTCCTGCTTCTTTCCCCAACTCCCTTCTCTGTTCACCTGCCATAGGAGGGGACTGGCGGGGGGGGCGGGGGAGAGGAAGTGGTGGTTAGAGCTTCTCTCTCTCTCTCTCAACATTTCTCCTCCTTTCTCTTTCTCTTTTTTGCCCAACTCCATACACTCTCAGCTTTTAGACTTCTTCCCCTCCAACATCTTTCACCCCAAGCAAGGTATTAACACCATATGACTTTGGCTTTAAGCCAGCTCTGAATTCGACACTAACACGTGTAAACCTTATACACTGCTCAACAAACAAAGGGTCCTCAGTTATTTTATCAGACCCATTATTTGGGTTTGCTATTGCTGCATAAAAAGCACCCCAAAACTTACTGGTTTAACGTAAGAGCAAGTATTTGTTATCTCTCCCATGGTTCTTTGGGTTCACTGGGCTTAGCCTGGTGGTTCCACTGTTCTACGTGGTGTCAGCTGGTGCGACAATCACCAGGAGGCTGTGATGTCCAAGGTGGTTTACTCACCTGGCTGGCAGGTGGTGCTGGATCCCCGCTGAGAGCTGAACTAGAGCAATTCCATTCTCCCCCACGTGGCCTGTCTACTTTCTTGGGCTTCTCAGAGTGTGGCAACTGGGTTCCAAGAAGCAAGATTCCAAGCACTTGGAAGCAGAAGCTACAGCTCTCTTAAGGCACAGCCTGGGAAGATCCACAGTAAAAACTTCCACAACGTGCTATTTGTTAAAGCTAGACCAGCTCAGATTAACAGAAGGAGGGGCAAAGAATTTGTGCCATCGTTAATCCACCATGCCCTTCATCTTAAAAAAGGATTGTCAACTAGCAAAATTATTTTTTTTTAACCTATGCAAAATACTTAGCATGTAAATGTCAGAATGAAGTTTTCTGACTTTTCCTGTTTCTTGCAATGAAATGGGTGGAAATGCAAAAGATGGGAAGTACGGGCTAGGAATAGTCCCTAATTTTTGTATCTACATTCAAGTCCCATTTTTGGCTTCATCTTAGGTCACAAATTCCAAAATAATTAAGATCACATTGATCAGAAAGCCCGTCTTTATCCCCTGCCCATCTGTGGAGTACTGTTCACCCCTCCCCCCACCCAGAGGAGGCCAGAGTGGGAAGTAGCCCCCACGTCTGCATTGCCCTCAGCCCCAGGCCACCAGCTCCATACCCATCAGAACATCTCTGTGCCAAGACCCTGATTTGCTTCTCTTCTCTTTTTTTCATTTTCTTTGCAGATTGTTTATTATCAGGTGAGCGACACATTTGAAATCTGACGAGAAATCAAAAAGCAATATATTTTATGTTGCCAGCGAAAAGCAGTTGTCAGACCCTAGCGAGCCATGAGAGCCCAGTCCAAACATTCTCCAACAGCTGAAATGAAAAGGGATAAAGAGGATCCTTTCTAACTGCTCCACATTGGCCTCCACTTCAGCAATAAAACATTCAGCAATAACTTTGTAAACAGAGCTGAGGGAACTGGAAGAGAAAAGCTACACGGTGACCTAAGTCATTCCTCTTTCTAATTAAAAGAATTTCATAAGTCTAGACATAGATGAACTTAAATGCCTCGAAAAGACAGAAAGTAATTTGGACAATAAAAATAATTAAGCTTTCCAAATATGTAAGAGCAACTTTTAAGAGACTGGGAAAATTTTTAAGAGACTCTTCCTTAGAAATATAAATAATCATCTGGAGTACAACAGAGCTGGTTTTTAGGCAATTCTGAGAGGCCTGAAATAGTTTCATTTGAACTAAAATTGGGTGATCTCTGAAGACCTTCTAAATATATTTTATTCAGCTAACTTTGGCCTTATGCATGTGCATATTTTAAAGGGGGCAAACACCACCATGGGGTTGATCAGTCAAATTGTTCATGGTTTGCTTTACGTAAGAGAGATTGGATTTTAAGCTGTTGAATCTATTGATCTGTTCCTTTGTGATTTCTTCTATTGCTTTTATGCTTAGAAAGTCCTTCCTTCTCCCAAGATCAGTTCAATATTTGCTTATATCTACTTCCAGTCCTTTCAGGGCTCCCTTTTTATAGTTAACTCCTTAAGTCCCAGAATTTATTTTACAGTATTGTAGTAAACATTTATTATATTTTTGGCTGAACAGCAACATGGACACATCCCGTGTGTGTGTGGGGGGGGGAGTTTAGGGAGTGATACCACCTATACATTTGTACTTCCCCCACAATAAAAGCCAGAAACTCAATGTTCCAGCTACTTTTGAAAATAGGGCGCAGGCATGTGATCAAGGCTCCACCAATCCATGGAACATTTCAATTTAGAAACTAGTAGTGGGCAGAGTGGGGGCCTCCAGAACATACTGGGGAAGGTGGTGGCACAGGCCAAGGTAGGGATGGCAGAGGTTTTGGTGGCACCAGCTTTTGCCTGGTTGCACAATGAGGTCTGGGGGCTGGCACTCAGGAATGGAGGAGCAGCAGGGTCTCCACTAGAACTGGCTGCTGCTGTCATCTGGGCTATTCCTGGCTGCAGAGTCCTCAGACCTCATCCCCAGCCTTCTTAGAGAGTCTCGGGGTCACCTAATACCCTTTAGTAATTTAATGATTTCCTCTTCTGCTTAAATTAGCTAGACAGGGTTCTGTTGTCTTCCACCAAGAACACTGGCCAATTCAAGTATGCTTTGAGGTAAGAATAAAACTTAACTTCTTTCAAGTAGATAATCAATGGCTTCTATATACATTGTTGAATATAACAACAATAATCCATTTTTACCCCCAACGAACTTGAAGTGATAGCTGCTAAACTGAATGTTTGTGATCCTCCAAAATGCATATGCTGAAATCGTCATCCCCAATGTGATGGTATTAGGGAGTGGGCCGCTTGGGGTCATGAGAGTGAAGCCCCTATGAATGGAATCAGTGCACTTATAAAAGGGACCCCAAAGAGCTCCCTCACCCCTTCCACCACGTGAGGACCCTGTGAGAAGATGGCTGTCTAAGAACCAGGAAACAAGGCCTCATGAGACACTAAATCTGATGGCACTTTGACCTTGGACTTCCCAGACTCCAGAATTGTGAGAAATAAAAAACTGTTGTTTATAAATTACTCAGTGTATAGTACTTTGTTACAGGAGCCCAAACAGACGAAGACACCATCTTATTCTTTTCAATACACTGAGACAGTTTCTGAGTTCCCGATTGTGTTTTATTGATCAACAGTCAGTTAAATTGTCTGGAAAAAGGAAGGAAAGCAGACGACCACAAACCTTGTTCTGGACTGTGACAGTGAATCTCTGCTTTCTAATTTCACCTACAGATAATTGTGTTCTTGCCTTGACTGCTATTCATATCATTTAAAGTAATGCGATTTTTACATTCTTAGTCACCACTCTAATTTTTTTCCTTCAATAAAGCCAACTGTGGAAATGTCTAACCCTCTCCATACTTGTGCCAAGCAAACATCCTAATGGCAATTGGAGAATTTTGTTATTTAGCTGTTTGGGACTAGCAAATAAAAATTTGGGTGATGAACAGAATTTTTCTATGTCACTGTATAGAACAGTTGGTGAGAAAAGTGAATTCAAGAAAGATTGAGTAACTTGCCCTAAGTCACACAGCTAGTAAGTGGTATGGCTGGAATTTGAAGCCAGGCAGCCTGATTTCAGAGCCTGTGCTTTTAGCTATATAGTAAACATAATGGATAACTTAGGGCATAGATATACTGCCATGCTGGTTCAGAATACACAAATATATTATTGCTGGAATAGAACAGCAAATACAGAAATCAAATAAAGACAGGTTTAGGAAATATGATAAAGGTGGCATTTCAAAATCAGAAGAAAAAGGATGAACTGCTATTCAGTAGAGTGTGTTGGAATAATTGGTGACCAGTTTATGAAATTAAAATCAAATTCCTACTTCACACCATATAAAATAAAAATAGACTAAAAAGCTTATAGGAGAAAAATCAGTTATTGATTGAGGTAGATTTTCCTAATGATGAAATGAAACCAAGGAGACCACTATATCGTAAAAAAAACCTGACAAATTTGACTACATAAAATTGGGGGAAATCTATTTGGCAAATTAGAGTAAAATGAATTAACATAGATCACAATATAAGGAGTTCCTACAAAATCAATAAGAAAAAGTCAAGCAACTCAACAGAAATATGACCAAATAATTTACAGTATTAAGGACATTCACTGAAGATCTATTAATGGTTAGTAATTATTAAAAAGAAGCAAACTCATACTACAAATAAAAGAAGTGGATTTAAAATAGTGACAAGATTCCATTTTCCACCTGTTTTCTGGCACAAATATAAAATATTGATTACCTCCGGTGTTGGTAAGCATGTTGAGATACAGGCACTTTCAGATATTCTCATGGCAGTATGAACTCATAAAGCTTTTTTTGAGCATTATTTAGTGATATCAAAAAATATACATGTGTTTAATCTATGACTCAGAAATTCTACTTTTAGAAATTGAACCTTCAGAAATACTTGTGCCAGTGTGTAAAGATATGTGTATGAGGATATTATTGCTTTATTGCCTATAACCACAGAAAATAGATGCAATTTAAGTGCTCATCAGTTGGAGACTGGTTAAATGCATTAGGTATAAATAAACAAGAACTATTATGCAGGCTTTGGAAAGAATAGAATAGATGTATGTTGATCTGGAAAGTGTCCATTACATATAAAGTAAAAACAAATATTGCAGAACAGTATAAAAATTGTCCCAGTTGCTACCCGAAGGGAATGAAAATTGAGAATGGGGAAAAGAAAATTTTTTATACATATATGTAGTTTTTATTTTTTCAAAGAATGTTTGAAATGCATAAAAAATTGTCAGGAAAGATTCAAATGTAACTCGCTAACAGTAATTGAACTGGAGCATTGGACTGGGAAGTGTGGGCTAATGGAGGGTGGGAGTATGTTTTCAACTGTATGTTCTTTGACATTTTTGCAGGATGTGTTAATTTTGTAATAAAAATAAGAGAAAAACAAAATGCATGAAAAGTAGAAAATATCATCACTATGGTCAGCAGGTTTTACTGCTTTCTCTTTGATCTCTCTCTCCGCAAATAGAAAGAATGGCTGAGTTTATTTAGAAGCTGAAAATACTCCAATCAACAAAGCTTGATGGCATTTATTCTAAAGAACTCAGGGAATGGGAAGTTATTACTGCAAAGCCATTAACTATTATTTTTTAGTTCTTCAACAGGATAAAGGAAGCTCTCATAAAATGAGAAAAGGTCACTCTTCTATTCAAAATGAAAAAAGGATGACCTTAGGTTTACAGGCATTTTTAACTTTGTTCTTGTCACTTGAAAGATACTAGAGATGATCCTTAAACAAGTAGAAATGCAGCTGTTGGGATAAACATAAAGTTCTGGGGGGTAGGGGAAGGGGTGACATCATAATAAAGTGGCCTCTTAGGCTTTCCAGTCACACTCAGATGGGTGGGACCACTTGCCCTTTGAAGGTGGCTCTGAGCAGAAGCAAACACACTAGTCATGGAATCAGGCGATTTGGGTCACATCCGCTGTGCCACTTTTAAGCACGTGGGGTATGATTGGGATCTGCCCACAGAAACCCCGCTCACCTGGCTTGAGTCAGTTCATTCTCTACCAAAACTTCCAGCTAGATCCAGGTTATAAAGAAGCTGACGATCTTCAGCTCCTCATTCTTCTATGTCACCTCCATTTTCAGTTACCTCTTTTCTCTTGTGGCCTCTCCTCAAACTTCATGTCCAATTAAAAAAAAAGGCTCTTCTTCAAGTCACTTCAAGTCACTTATAGCCACCTGACGTTCCCTACACCTCTCTTCTCTCCACTCTCAAATCTATATAGCTGAGGAGGTCACTGACCAATTTTCAATGATGCTTGTGTGGTGTGTTACTCCGATAGCCCTGTAGGAACTACTGGGGCACTAGGCTTCACAAGGACCTCATGCCCGAAGATGGGTGACGTTTCCTCCAATAAAAACTGGGGTGGTATTAGAAAAGGGGAATGGATGTGAGGTAAACCATAAAGGTTCACTACAATCACATTGTAGAAATCACCAAAAATACCTGAGTCTCAGTTCTCTCGTTTGTATAATGGACTCCTATACAAACGGATGGTTTGTATGGATACCTATACAAAATACCTATCTCACAAAAATATCAAGAGAATTAAACAATAGCACTTGTAATTCAAACAGCACTCTTCAAATATAGGGTATTCATATCACGAGTGACCTTGAGTAATAGAAAGAAGCAAATTAAATGTGCGCAAAGGAAAAAAATGTAGAAACGAATTAATAAAAACGTACGCCATTCACAACAGAAAGGAAGATGACGGCAGAAAAAAATAACCCAGGCCACAAATTAAAAAATGAAGGAACAACATGGCAATTTGTTGAAGAATAACTGCTGACGTTGGCAGAGGAAAGCTCTGTCTGGAATTGGGAGCAAGGGAAATCAGCGTGCTGAGGGGCCAGGGGACGCTCGGGCTTTGCTGCCAGCGGTTGGGTACGGCAGTAGCAAACAGCAGTGGTAACCCACAAGGAGCTCCAAAGACAGATGTGAGCGTTCTTCTGTAGACAAGAAAAATGCTGAGCTTTTCTCTCAAACTGTAAATAAAGGCTTACTCGGCCTGCCTCTGTTCCCTGGCTCCCTGGACGGCCTTGGGTCGGCACTACACACATTTGGAAAGATAAAGGCTTTAAGGTTTGTTTTATGAAAAGCAAACATTTGTCCAACATTTAACTTGGTAAGAGCTGTGTGGGCAGGGTCATTAGATAATGCTTATTTCTCCAGAGGGAATAGGCTTTTTCACGCCAGTGGGAGAATGGTGTCTCCAAAGAGTAGCAACTTTGAAAGCCAACATCTGGTTTAAGTCTCACCTCTTCCAAAACCCCGTCAAGTGCTTCTAAGACCTCTGTGTTCCATTTTCCTTATCTTTAGAATGGGGCTAACACAGATACTTGTTTGATACATCTGATGTAAGCACTCAATGCATTAACACAGGAAAATTTCTAAAGTGCAAAGAACAAATATTAACTAAGACTATTATCGCAACTAATCAATCAAGGGAGCTTGCTCATCTCTGCAGGTGTGAAATCAAGATTGCAATGAAATAAAAAATTTCCTTTTGGTTGCATTATCTCCTAATCTGAAATGTCCCCTGAGATCAAGAAAAAGAAGAAAAGTGACTACTTGTTAATATCCATAGGGCTAGGACAATACCTGTCCTGTTTATCGCTTTGTTCCTACCATATGGAAGAGTGACAGGTACATATTAGGTGCTCAGTATGGTGTATATCAAGCTTCCACATGTATTGCTTTATGTATTTCTTAAAATATTAAAAGGTAGACGTTAATCTCCATTTTACACATAATCCAAATACAACATGACCACCTTAAAAGAAACACAATTCTGATCTGATGGCACTGAAAGCAACAGAAATCTTTACTGAAGGTTGTATTGAGGTGAGAGCACGATAGAGAAATACATGATGATAAAGAAGGAAATACTTTGCACAACCACTGCGAGACCCCTTTTTAAAACTCAAAACTCCACTCACCCAGGAGCTGCTCGCCTCATCTCTTCTCTCCACAACGCCAAACTTTCCTAGCCACCTAATTTCCCTATACTTCTCTCCACTCTCCAATCTTTTCTCCTTGTGGTAATCCGATATCTTTTTTCCTTTTTTACAAAATTTTGTCTTATTTTATACAACATATTAGTTTCAAATGAAACAATGCCATAATCCCTTGTCTTTTAAATTCTTATGTTGATTGTGGGTTAACTACAAATCCCACTACAGTCTTCCCCGAGGTCCTTGGCTGTTCATTCCCATTTGTGTTTGGTCATACTTGCTTCTCTGCGTGGTTTCTGACACTGCAGGAAACATTTCCCTTAGCTTCCGCAATCTCCATCTTGACCCTTGTCCTTATTTTTTTTTCCCCATGGTCAATTCTCATCACCACCGTAACTCTACTATCTACTCTGAAATCACCAGGTGAGTCCAGTCACATGCTACATATTCCTTTTCACTCTCATCATCAGAAAAGGGTGTCTCCTCACTGTGCACCAGGACGTCTCTCATCTGGAAATTTTTAATTCTGGATGCGTTTTTAATTCTGGTGATTCATTTGTCAGCGATCTGCTCAGAGCCATGTAGAATAGAATCATAACTTTATGCATTAAAACATGAACCCATTTGTGATTCCTGTCCTACACATTATTAAAAGACAAACCCTTTAAAAACAAACGTGGGAAGCTTTCCTTATAATAAAGCAGTTGCCTCTCCACTTGATGCTGTAGGAACTGAGGCCTGTTTTCAACCATGGCCTCAATTGATCTCGACTCCAAGGCGAAAGGTTTCAACATCCTTCACTGTTTGGCTTTACTTAGCAATATTTTCTGTAAAATGGTAATGAAAACCATGTATTTACATAGGCAAATAGATGCCTTCACATTTCTCATGTTTTGCTACCTGTGTGTTCAAATTACTTGTTTACTCCATGATTTAGATTTCCCGTCAGAATGAATTCTCTGCTTGCCAATAAATTTGAACTATGACAAAAGACATTTCCCACTGCTGTGAATTTTCTGATGCTAAGTCAATGAAATGTATAACTAAGATAAATTCCACTTTCATTCCCCAGTATGAATTCTCCGAGATGAGTAAGGAGTATGCTGGCTAAAGGTATTCCCACATGCTTTACTCACAGGGTTTATTCAGTGTATGAATGGCCAATGTCCATTAAAAATGTCTCTGCATTACTCGCCCAGGCTTTTTCTCCAGTGTCAAGTTTGCAATGTTGATAGCTGTTCGAGCTCTTCCTGAAGGACTCCCTATGATCATTACATTCATAGAGACTTTCTCCGATATGAATCCTCTCACTTTAGGCGAGGCTAGACTCGTGGCTGAAGGCCTTGCCTTCTCACAGTCATTCTATTCGTAGGTTTCATGTTTATTATTCATTCTTTGATGCCTAGTAAGGTCTGAGCATTTGCTAACAGTACTTCTACACCCATTACATTCATAGGTATTATCCACAATATGAATTCTCCAACAGAGAGTAAACATAAGCATGGACTAAAAATGCCTTTCACATTTGTTATATCCGCAGCATCTTCTCTCCGGCATATATTCCTTGAGGTTGGGTAAGACCAGAGCCACGACTAAAGATCTTCCTACATTTGTTATATTCACAGATGTTTGTATCCGTTATGAATTCTGTGATGTTGATGAAGGCCATCCCATAATCCTCACTCTCAACGAATTTCCTCATAGAGTGAAATTGTGGCTCTGAAGCAAAGTAATTAAATCCTTTTCAAACTCACTACAATTCAAGATTTTCCTTTTTACATAGGCAATTTTATACTTTATTATAAATGTGTTTCTTTTGAAACTCTGATCAGTGGGTGATAGTATGTGTTCTTGTGGGAAAGGGCTGTTGGACAAAAACAAACAACAAAAGAACGAACTTCAGATGAAAACATCACCCAAACTTGTTATATCTATGGCTTTGTTCCCAGAAGGAATTTCATTATAGCTACCTCTGTGCTCAAATTGATCATCCCCTTCCCATTTTTGCCAGAACAAAACATCTTTAGGTTATGGTTTATAAGATTTTCTCACCATTAACTTCCTGTGTAATTCTTGATAAAAATCCAACTTTGGAGTTCACCTCTTTGCCACACACCCACACTGCTTTCCTTTCTGTCAATAGCTGGCACCCTCGAATGTGTTTCTGACGAGACACAGAATCAGAACTGAAAACTCACAGCCACTACGATAGGCAGAATGATGGCTCCCCAAAGACGGCCACATCCTAATGCCTGGAACCTGTGAATATGCTACTTTACTTACACAGCAAACAGAACTTTGCACATGTGACTTAGTTAAGGACCTTACAATAGAGGAGTAACCTGAATTATCCAGGTGGGCCCAATGTAATCATAAGGGTTCTTAAAAGTGGAAGAGGGAGGCCGAAGAGAGGAGAGATGGAGGGAGATGTCACTACAGAAGGAAGGTCAGAGCGATGGGATTTAAGAATTCCATCTCACGGCTTCAAAGATGGAGGAACAGAGCCACGAGCCTCTAGAACCTGGGAAAGACAAAAAAAGAGATTCTCTCCTAGAGCTTCCAGAAAGAAACACAGCCCTGTGATATTTGCCGTTAGCTGACAGACTCTTGTCGGACTTCTCACCTCCAGAACTGTGAGATAAAAAATTGTGTTGTTTTAAGCTACTGTGTGCAGTAATTGTTATAGAAGGAATAGAACACTAACACATCCACTGGGCATCCATAATGGTGCAGAGGGTAGAGCTCTCTTTACACCATTCATTGTGGCCGGCACGCGAGCTCGCCTCTCTCATCTCCCTTCAGGAGAGAAGCTGCTGTGAGAAGTGTAGTAGCTGACAGCCTCAAGCTGCTGTACCTTTGAGGTCCATCATAGCATCTAGAGCAAGGACGCTCTCTCCCTGGGCTGCTCCCAGCCAATGAGGATGGAGAGGGTACTAGAGCCCAGCCCTTCCTCCCTAGCAGGGGACTCCTCTAATAGGCTGTCTTTCATCTGGGCTCCCCATTGGCTTGGCTGAGACTTCCTCAGGGCTGCACTGCAAACTGAAGCTCTTCTTATTCAATTCTCCTTCCTTCCCAGGCTTTCTTCACAGATGTCAAACTTCCCTCTTGCTTCCTCTCTCCTTTATCCTATGGGCATGTCTCCCAATAAGTCTCTGTATTTCTAATTCTATCTTGACGTCTGCTTCCTGTAAGATCCAAAATGACACATCTTCTAAGGCCCATCTCCAAAGCCCTCATGTCCTTGTATTTAGCCATGAAAAGGGCTTCTATTCGCTCCTTTCTGACTCACCATTGCCCCTTCATATTTTTCTTAAGTAATATAATCTGGCCTCTCTAGCTTTTTTTAATTCTCCTTTTCACCTCTCACCCTAATCAAACCCATCCAAATCTCAATAACTGATTAAGCAGGCAAAGAATCCTTGCTCATTTCAGGTATATTGTATCATATAATGAGTGTGTGTGTGCGCGCGTGCGTGCGTGTGTGTGTGGGTGTAGACAAGTGCAAATATTCATAATCTAATAGCTTTCTTTCTCTGTCACATGAAGATAAGGAACTCAAGGCTCAGAAAGATTGAGTAACTTGGCCAAGGTCACACACTAGCACATGATGAACTCACTTTCAATGCCAGATCTTGCTGCAAAGCCCATGCTATTTCAACCAAACTGTGTACAATTTGTGTGTGCAAATGTATTTGTGGAGACTCCCATGGGCGTTCACTCTAGAATCCAGATGCGTGGGGAAGAGTAGTGGGGAGAATCACATCAAGACCCTATTTGCAATAGGAACAGAGGATCCTCCTGGGAAAACTCTCAGCCCAGGCTAGAATCAAGTGCGCAGATGTGATCCCAGCTCTGCAGGATTACCACCGGAGGGAGGGTCGGAGCCCAGCATGGAATCTCCTAGTCACTTCCACAGTCTGCCTTCTGATTCAGCCCCCATGGACTCACACCTGAGTCCTGGGAAGAAGGCATAATTACAAGCTGTTTTAAAATATATTAATAAAGATGAAAACACCCAGTGTTAGCACATCCAGTTTTAATAAAACAAAGATGAAAGACATACAGAGCACAGACACAGCGTGGAAAATGTCAATCACAAATAAAGCCCCTTTCTACGCAGGCAGAGAAGCAAGAGCAGGCGAGGATGGTCTGAGTAGTCCTGCAAGAGAGGCAAACTGCCAATAAGACAGGAGCCGGAGGAGGTTAAGGGGATAGCAAGGTAAATATTCAAGGGACAGCTGCTCACCCCTCCTGCAGCGCTAACAACACCAAGGTTAGGCTCTAGAATATTAAATGCCCTATAAAATGCCCTCTATGCTCTGTAGCAGCAAGGAGCATTTCCTATCTGTGCTTTCCTCCCGCTTTATTTTTTTTCTCATTTGAAAGGGAGGTGGTGCTTCCGAGGTTTTGAGAACCTTGTTTTTAAATTCGCCCCCTTGAATTAGCTTAGCACAGTGCCTGGCATGTGGACTGAGTTTAAGAAATGAATGAGAGCTAGTCTACTTAAAATAAAAGAAGCACAGGTGTACTCTAGACAAGTTGGAAATTAGAGGAAAGAAGAGACCACCCCCATCCCAAGCTCCTTCACAACAGTCAAGTACCAAATTTTTCAGTTGTTCTGAAAACCTGCGATATGAGTTTGTTGTTTCATGGCCGGGGACATCCCCTAGACTGTACACTGGTTGTTAAAAAGAGTTGGCTTCTTGAACCATTCACCCAGCTGAGGGGCAGCATCAGCAAGGATTTGAGAAAGACAATGCCCTCAAAGATCTTTTGGTGATCCAATAAATGAGGGCTGGATTTGCACTGTACTCAGATTTCCCACCCATCCCCAACGTCAGCTCTGATCTAGGCCTTGTCTTCTCTTACGGCCTCCTCTTACTCAGTGGACTCCAAAGTGCATGCATGAGACAATTCACTGATAGCTAAGAAGCTCTATTTCCTTTTTTTCATCTTATCCTTTAAAAACTTCTAGATAATTTATAAATAAAGGAATAGACCTAGAGTTGGGAGTACATGCACAAAAACGTTTGGCTGATGGGGGGATAGACTTTAAAAGTTTAGACCCCAGTTTTAGTCTCTCAAATTTTGAACTTTCCAGATCCTTTAAGGTTGTTCATTTTTCAATCTTTCACTCACCATATATTCACTGAGTACCTACTATGTGCTACCCCTGTTCCAGGCGGGGAAATACAAAATTAAGATGAAAAATTTCCTTGAACTTACTGGGAGATAAGAGTTAAAAAATTATTTAAAATATTTGATGTTGTATGTAATAGGTCCAATTTAAAAATTCAGCAGGTCAAGGGACTAGAGACGATGGGAGGTATTATTTCGGATGAGGTGATCAGGGAAGGCCTCTCTGAGAAGGTGGCATTCAAACACAAGTTTTAAGTGAAGTAAGGACATGAGCCAAACAAGGACAGGATAGGCCGCTGTGACAAAGAAACCCCATGATACAGCTTCCTAAACAAGATAGGTATTTCTCTCTCACCTAACAGACTAAATATAAGTAATTCAGAGCTGGTATAATAGGGAGCTGGAATCTTTCTCTGGCTTGTCGGCCATCCCCTACAGGAGGCGTGAGCAAACTTGGTCCACTCATGGGCCAAATCCAGGCAATTGTCTGTTTTTGTCAATAAAGTTTTATTGGAATACAACTATGCCCATTCCTTTACATAATGTCTTGGCTTCCTTCATGCTCCAGGAAGAGATGAATAGTTGGGACAGAGAATACATGACCCGCAAAGCCAAAACTCTTTACTATCTGCCCTCTGCTGATATGTACTTTAGCTTATAGTTTAGAGAACACACTTTAGTGTCACCTTTCCCCCAGTAAGCAGTTAGCTTCACTGAAGCAGGAAAGACCCAGCAGAGAGAGGACCAAGGGCCATTTCCTTGGTCCTCACCATCACGGTCATTCAGAGACACTGGGGATTAAGAGCATGTAGCCGATTCTGTAGCAACCATGCCCTTTCTCCCCACTTTCCCATCGTGGGATTTTAGTGTTGTGCCCGCCATCAGACCTAGCATCCCTAAAAACAAACACCCTCATCCCACACCCTGCTTGTCCCTCCTCTCTGCTCCCTAGTCTATAAGCCCCAGGGGCAAGGTCGTGAGGCCCAGCTCGGGGACAAAGAGCTTCTGGTGTGCGCGTTGCCCAGCCAGTGTAGCAGGGGCCACAGACTGGAGGAATCACTGCACCGCGAAGCCTAAGAACAGCTGGCTTCCTGAAACAAGGACACCCCAGTCGCCGGCAGGGCAGGAGGATCAGCGAATAGAGACATGCGACTCTACCTAAAACACCACCTCCAGGGGGCAAGGGCCCGTAGGCCCAGCCCAGGTGGCCCTCAGCGTCACAGAGACCAATGCTATCATGCGCTTCATGGACAGATTGCACCACCCGGAGAAGGGGGGCCAAGGCCCACTAGAAGAATGTGGGTCTGCATCATGTCGAGATTTCACAAAGAGAGAAAGACACAAAGAGCCTCTTCTTTCCATCCCCTGTGTTTGTGAAGTTTGTCAAGAATGAAGCCACTCCAATAACATCATGATGTGTGGCTATGAGGTCTGACACCATCATACTTCATTGCCAGGGCTGTGTTTAAAATCACAGATAACATAAAGAGCATGAGGCTTGAAAGATTATACATAGATTATTTCAAGAGGCAGTGGTACCTCTTGTAAAGTTTTGGGGGCAGGACCATCTTCCATCTTACAGCCTGTGTTATAACAGGATTCCCCGGCCCCACCCCCATCTTGGTGTCAAATTAGGAGGGGGCACATAATTAGACCCAAAGAAAGAAGCCAGGATATGAGATGCCATTGTATCTGGGGCTTTATAATCAATCTAGGAGCATCTCTTTTAGATTTGTTCTCTGTGTTAATCACAACAGCACGAAAGGTGGGGGTGAAAGGAACCAGCGGTACTGTGTTCATGGTGGCAAAGCGAAAAGGGAGAACTGATCGCAGTGCACAGGAATAAGAAGGACTGGGGAGTGGGTCACTCTGGCCGACGACCAAGAGTCAGAGTGTAAGTGAGTAAAGCTGCCTGGGGGTAGACAAACAGGGATGGGTACCCTCTGCCTTCCGCCAAATCCCTCTGCAGGCCCAACCCCTCCTGGCTGCTCCTTTTCCAGAGCCAACTCTATATTTGGGAAAGCCCTGTGGTTCGTACTAAGGAGAATACGACTGATACGAGCCCAACGTGGTCCCAATCCTGACCAGCTGCTTTTTAACAAGGATGAAAGATAGGATCTGGTGCTGTAGGAGGGAAGGCATTCGAAAGCCAGGACGGAGATGCTTGGAGGGGGTGCACCTTCTAACGCCCCTTAATGCACACCCGACAGATGAATGTCTCCTGGGACCTGGAGTCCAGGGAGGCACCTGGTTTTCTAAAGGGTACAAGGAGGAGAAGTTAGAGGGATAGAAGCCTGGGAATGGGGTCCTATCCCAAGAGAGGAAAAAAGGAACGAGTTTTTTTTAAAGGTTTCATGGAGTGAAGGTGAGAATGCTTGATAAAACCATTCTGAAACACAGTTTGGTAATTCCTTAAAACGTTAAAACATATACTTAACATAAGACGTAGGCATATCATTCCTGGGAATTTGCCCTAGAGAAATTAAAGCTTAGGTTCACATAACAACTTGTACACGAGTGTTCATAGTAGCTTTGCTCATAATTGCCCCAAACTGCAAACAACCTACATTGTCTTCTATAGGTGAGTGGATAAATGCTCTGTGGTGTAGCCACACAAAGGAATACTGCTCAGCAATATAAAAGAAAAGAACTATGGATACACACAACTTGAATGGACCTCAAATGCATTATACTGAGTGAAAGAAATCAGACTCAAAAACTTCATACTGCATGATTCCACTTGTATGACATTCTTGAAAGACAAACTGATAGTAAAGAACAGACTATTGGCAGCCAGGAGTTGGGAGCGGGGGAGGGTATGACTATAAAGGGCAACATAAGGGAGTTGTTTTTTGGTGATGATGGAACAGTTCTGTCACTTGATTAAGGCAATGAATACACAAGTCTATACATGTCCTAAAATTCATAGAACTCTATATACACATCCCAAAAAGTCAATTGTACCGTCTGGTCATTTAACATACTTAAAAATGTTTTTAATACATCTAAAAAAGGAGTGCTTGATATGGCTTGTAGAGATCTGGGTACCGCTTCCTGGCAGGTATGACATCCATCCACTTATTCACCCATCCATCCATCCATCCACCCATCGCTCCATGCATTCATGCTGGGCAGGTATACAGGGTACAGACAGAAGGCAGAGTTTGTACTCCTGAGGAACTTGTCTAGTGGAGAAGACCAAGACGTATAAACAAGACATGGACATGATTTGATAGAGTTATGTACATGGTGGTATAGAAGTGCCTAGGAGGGAACCCCAAGGCCAACTGGGAAGGTCATAGATAGCTTGGCCTTCAGAGCCTCTGTTTCCTCATTTGGAAGTTTGGAGAAAATAGGTCTTCCTGTCTCGATTATATTAGAGGCTTGTTGGAGGAATCAAATTCATAAGAAGGTCTGTGACCTACAGAGCATGGTCATAAAGTCTTATGATCATTCAGATTTAGAAGGAGCTGTTTGGTCTCTCAGAACAAATGGGTGGTTTTAAGAACAATGATTTTGTAGGTACCCTGTTTCTCCAAAAATAAGACCTAGCCGGACAACCAGCTCTAATGCATCTTTTGGAGCAAAAATTAATATAAGACTTGGTATTATATTATATTATGGTATGGTATGTTATTTTATATAAGATGGGGTCTTATAGTAAAATAAAACCGGGTCTTATATTAATTTTTGCTCCAAAAGATGCATTAGAGCTGACTGTCTGGCTAGGTCTTATTTTTGGGGAAACACGATAAGGTTATAGGGGAAAGAAGAAGACAGGATGTCTCTGCATCTTCCAAGGCTGTTATGAAAAATGTTTTTATAAATTTGCTTTAAAAGTTTTTTCAATGGAAACTGAATTTTACTTCTATTCAGGCTTTCCCCTGCTGTGCTAACAATTTGATTTCTACAACACTGGCTACAAATGAAAATAAAACAGACCTCTTGTAGAAGTTATAAACTAAAATCAGATGTGATGTTTTTTCTACTATTCATCCTAAAAGATCTTTCAGACTCATTTTTTGTTTTCCTGTAGAAAATAGATCTATAACCAATGGGTGAAAGTTGAAGGTAGACTTTATTTTGGCTCATTCATGGAAGAATATTTTAAAGATTAAAATGAATAATAATAATTCCTTTTTGAGACCTTATATATGCCAGGCATTGGGCCAAGCATTTTATAGTCATTATCTCATTTAATTCTATCAGTAACCCTAAAGGTAAATGCTACTTTTATTTTGCAGACGAGGACTCTTAAGCTCAGAGGGGTAAGTATTTATTCAAGTCATCCAGAAGGTCAACGTTAGTGCCAGGATTCCAATCCAGGTGTGTAAATTACAAGCACAAGAGATAGATTGAGAGAGAATATTTTTAACATATTTAATAAATGTTTGGTACCAGACTATAATAGAGAGCTCATAAGCCAATGACAAAAAGAAATGGATAAAAAAGGAACAAAAAGAAATTCACAAAAGAAAAACACAAATGATCAATAAAATACAAAAAGATGCTCAACATCACTAGTAATCAAAATGCAAGATAAAAAAAAGAGTTCTGGTCAGGATGGTGCAGTAGGTAAACACTGTGCTTACCTTCTCTCACGACCACAACAAAATTACAACTAAACTACAAAACAACCATCACTGAGACAATCTGGCCTGAAATCTTGCACCCAAGCCCTACAACAGAAGAAGCCACCTCAAGACTGGTAGGAGGGGCAGGCTGACCTTCATGCGACAATTAAAAATTGAGACGGAGCTCTCAGCGGTGGAGGCCTCCCTGGAAGAACAAGGGGCCCCAGTGCCACACCAGCCTCCCCAGCCCACGGTTCCAGGGCCAGGGAGAGAATTCCCCATAATTTCTGGTTGTGAAGAAAGTGGAGATTGTGGCTGAGATGGAGGTCAGCTGGAGGCCCAGGTGTTCCTCCCAAAGGGACCACACACGGACTTACCGACAGAATCACTGGCTCCGAGCACCAGCGCTGAGGCAGCAGCTGGCGAGGCGACAGTAGGGATATGTGGTGTGGGGCAGGGAACTGAATTGTCTGGCTTTAGAACGAGGGCTGGAGGGGCAGCTTTCTCGTGGACGGAGGAGCCGCTGGAAGCCATTATTTCATTGTTGAGCCCTCCCCCTTCCCAGCATTCACCACGCCCTGGTGATTCGAGACCCCGCCCCCCCTACTTCTGGGCACACCTAAGCGTTTTCCAGTGGCTTTTTTGTAGAAACCGCCTGTCTTGGCTCATGCTGCAGACTTTCCTAGGGTCTCTCAAAGGTTTGCAGAACCCAGACAAGCAGCATCTGGCTTGAGCATGTGTCGTGTGGGGCAGCCCGCGGGGTCTCTGGTCCCGCTCCCCACCTAAGAATGTAGGATGTGGCCAGGCCAAAAGGAACACCCACGGAGCCATACGTAGGGGAGTCATACCACTATAGTCTCACTGGAGGCTGGATTCACACGACGCGCTGTCCGCTTTTCTGCCAACCGACCGACTCTCTCCTCGACGTCACTCGACTCCCCTCCCTAACGCAGCCGCGGCAGTTATATTAGTGGCCAATGGCTCAAGGGCCACAGCTGACGGCCATCTACTACCCCAGCCAGCACCTTTCCACGTGAGGCCGAGAGCCTGGAAACTGCTCTCTGGGGCTCTGTCCCCACAGCATGTCCCGTACCTCTGGCTGAGCAGCCCTAAGCTCGGCACTAGCAGCAGCCGGCCTTGGTTTGCAGCTTGGCCTCTGAAGGCACAGCCGAGCGTGGCGCAGACAGACAGTGGCCATCTACAGATTGCTTTGTGGCTCCTGCTGAGTGGCCCTAGGCAGGGCACAGGCTGCGGCTGAACTTGACCTGCAGCAGGTGGCCCTGGGGCTGGTGTGCCCGGTGGCTAGCTTTGAAATGAACCAAAGCATCACCCAAGAACATGTTCCTGTTCTTTTGTAGCCTTGGAAAAATTACTCAACCTCTCTGGAAAATAGGGATCATAGTAATTCCACTTCATGGGGTTGATGTGAGGATTGTATGAGTGAACGTGTATAAAGCTCTGGAAACAGACGTCAATAAATGTTAGCTAGTATTATTACTTTCATTGTTGCTGCTGTTATTAATGGTTTGGAAAGAGCACTTCTTTCAAGAGACCTGAGTTCTCAAAACAGTCATATCACAAGTGAAAGAAGGGAGATGATTCCATCCAGTCTGGAAAACCATAGAATTTCAGACTCCAAAATTTTCTCCCATCTATAAGAATGATAAAATGACATTAAATTACATCAACACTCCCATCTCTTTCTCCTTTTATGCAGGAAACATTTAACGAACGCTTATAATGCACAAGACAGTGCAGGGAAACCTGGAGATACGCTTGCAGCAAACATGGCAGACAGGGCCCTGCCCTCCAGGGACTCGGCACTCTTTGTGGCGACAGAACGATAGTGAATTACATCACTACAGAGCAGGCTCTGAGCCAGGGCGCTTAGGTGCTAGAATTACCTGTTAGTGCTTTTCTAAGATCGCTGAACTTCAAATCTAAGATTTAGAAATTGTCTTTCTAAAAACATAGAAATTATATTTTTTAATCCTTAAATCTGACATTTCTCCTGTCGTTTATTGGGCTATGAAGGGGGCGGACATCAAGAGTTTCGTTCTGACCCTACTTTCAACAGTAATTAGGCCAGATCATCATTATAGTGCTTAAACATTTCAAGGCACTTGTACTTCCAATTGCTTTCACTTTTAGTCCAGTTAATGGATTCAGTAGCTGTTACAACCCCAAAATAGCAAGTGGACACGTGGGTGGATCAGATGCCAGCCGGGCACAACTCTCTAAAAGGTTCCCGTAAGAGCAATGTTGCTGGCTCCCCACACCTCGGAGGCAGTTGAACCTCGGGTTTTTAGTGACCTAACCGTGTGCTGCAACCTCATCCTTGCCTAATCGGAACACATTACTGAATGTTGATGAAAATAATAATGTCATAAGACATTTGGCTGGCAGAGGGGGGACACAGACCTCCCCACCACCCCAAGGGAGTCACATCCAGCTCTGTGCATCCACTGATATAATTACAGACATGGGGCTTTTGTCTTTGAAGTTAGGGAGGAGAAAAGCATTGGGTGGGGGTGTACAGCAGGAGAGCAGGGAGATGGAGGAACAGGGTGGGCCTTTGGATGGGATTGGGGCTGCTGATGGAACTGTTTTCACGGGCTTTCCGAGGTTCTGACCCAAAGGGAGCCATCTGGGTACTCGGTTCCCGCCTCTGCACACTGGTGTCCAAGGACTGGCCATTGTGGGGATATATGGAGACAGTGTTTTTTCCACGGACTGTGGCTTTCTCATGATGGGATTACAGTGGTTGCAAGGGTAGTGCACGTCCACGGCGGGGTCCATGGTGGAAGATAATGTCATAGACCTCATGAGGGAACCGCAGCTGGGAGAATGGCTTGTCGGTGGCCCTGCTTTGAGGACTCCCATACGTAACTGGAGGGTGCTCTGTGGTGGGGCAACAGGTCTAATTCTTGGGACTCTGAGATTCCTCGTGGGTAAAACGGGATCGTAGAAGCTACCTCACAAGGTTGTGTTAGGAATAGAAACAGCAGAATCACGCATCCTGGGGAGTGTCCATGCTCAGGAATTGGTGCTTTTATCACTCTAGAATTCAGACAGAACTTTTCACTCATGTACCTCATGTACCCCATCCACGGGATCTTCACGTGATCCTGTGAGGTTCATACTATGATCTGTACTTTATGGATGAGGAACTGGACATTCCGAGGGATGAAGGTCAAGGGTGAGACCGGGTCATAGAGATGGCACAGTAATGACACACATTAAGGCCCTCGTGTGTTCACGTCATAGCGGTTGCCTGTTGCTATTCCTCTCTATGTGGTCCTTGCAGACCCTGAGAAAAAAGGGGAAAATTCTAAGCTAATTCGATTTTGTCTTCCTGCTGACTCTCAAGTTACTGGAACCTCTGCCCCCAAATGTCTCCCTCAGTGTCTGTCAAACACGATGAATTTCCATTCTGAGATTCATGCACTTGGGTCTTAAAGACTCACAAGCTCCCTCCACCCTGTGCTGAGGACTAGATGGGAATGGAAATAAGTCAGTTGTTGGTCTCTGTTCCCGTTAGACTCTGAGAATTGTTAGGGTGGTATTTATACTGTAGTGTGTAATGAAAGGAGCATAAATGTTCGCACCAATCCTACCTGGGCCCAAATACTGATGCTGCTTTTGCCATCTCCTTGAGAACTAGCTTCTTCATCTGTAAGAGAAAATTATAATAATACATAATTGTAAACATGGAGGTTTTAAGGGATCAGTGCTGGCTGCTTACGTTGAGGAGTTTCTACGATGATGTGCAAAACAGACATGGCTCTTGTCTTCATGGAACTTTAGGCTCGTGGGGAGACATGACGATCCAGCAATCACACAAAGGTAATATTACAAACCATAGGAAGAGCTATGCAAGTGCAGAGTAAGTAAAAGAAGAAACCTGGAAGCCATGGAAACATCCCACAGGGAAACTTGTTCTAGTTTGGGCCCAACGGAAGATTTCCCCGAGAAGTTGGCATCAGTGGGTGGGGGTTAATGAGAGTAAAATAGGAGGCAGAACAGCCCAGGCAGAGAGAACGACGCGTGCAAAGACTCTGGGAGTCGGGGAAGGGAGTGGGCCAGGAGCACAGCCCAGGAGGGAGGAGGAAGTACGTCTGGTCTGCATAGAATAGGGGAGTGGGTAGGAAGGACTGCAAGATGAAGCCACGGAGGGAGGCAGGGGCCATGCATGCAGGGCCTCACGGGGATAGGCTGGAGAGTTCCAGGTACTCAGTGACATTCTGGTCTGTGTAACAAACACACCACTCAGGCAACTGCATGGAGAAGAGATGGGAGGGGTCCAAGGAAAAGTAGGGGGACCAGTTAAAGCGGCTACAATTCCGCATGTGAGAGAGAACGATCCCACGGACCAGGGGTACAGCAGTGGAGGTGCAGCGGAAAAAAAGGGCAGATATTTACTTTCACCCCCAAGAAAGAACAAGACATCAGTTCCTGCCACATAGCAGATGTGAACGCTGGACAAAGGGCAATGAACGCTGCCCCTGGAGTTGTGCTGATGGCAGCTCTGATATCGTTGATGTACATCTAGTGCCACAAAAACGTGTGCACGGGTGTCACTGATAAAAGCAGAGGGCTGAAAACCGTAACTAAATATGCCACTGTACGGAAGCATTTTAGTAAATTAAAGTACCTGCTCTTAATGGAATAACAGACAGCACGAAAAAGAACTCTATAAAAAAGTACTGACCCGTGATGATGAAATAACGCTAAGTGAAAAAATGAATATACAAAAGAGCATTTATATAAAACACCTTTTTAAATCTCTAGATGATGGGGTTATAGATTTTTTTTTAACTTTCTTATCTAACTTAAAAAAAATAAACACATTTTTTTCCAGAACCCTACAAACACTATGTAATCTCATTTTGAGGGGAAAAAATTATCTTAAAATACATTGTCAAAAAGTGGCAAGAAGGGTGAATACTGTATATAGAGTACGATTCCAAATTGGTTTTTTAAAAAAAAAAAAAAAAAAAAAACGTGTTTGGAGGAAAAGCCTGCAAGGACATCTACCAAACCATGGTTAAACGTTATGTTGAAGCAGCGGCATTAAGAATGATTTGAATGCCTCTGTCAGCATGAAACATGGCAAGTTAGCAGTAGTAGTAGTAGTAGCAGTACCAGTAGAATCATTAGCACTTACTGGGCCCTTATAACATGCCAAACACTCTGCTGGGTGTTTTATACACATTGTGTCATGTAATGTCCCAGCAGCCCTCTGGTGCTCCCTCTGTAACCCACTCTCCAGGTGAGGATAGAAAGACTGAAGAGGCTCTTGCTGAATCCCAGCTGTGGCTTGCTAAGTGCCAGTCTCATCAGGCAGACATGGAGCTTGCCTTCCTCCATAGCTTCAGAAATGATCCATTGTAATTTCTCCAAAAAGGGCGGCCAGTGGGAGAAGAGCTCCAGGGGACAGTTGCCCACAGTCCTCAGTGGAGAGCAGGGGTGCCCCAGCACTTCAGCACGTCACCCTGCCGAGTCACCTAGTGTGGCCAGCGCCGAGTGAGGAAAGAGGAAAGCCCCGTCGGTCACGCTCAGAAGTCTGAGAAGGTTGGAGGAAAGAAAGAGGGAAACGTTAGCCAGCCACAGTCTGGATGTGTTTGGGAGGAAAACGAAGAGTAAGGAACTCAGAGAGGGACATTCTGAGCTGCAGAGGTGGGAAATGGTCGAGGACAGGCAAGAGGACGTTAAGAAACGTCAGGCTGCCCTGTGAATTGGGTGTCCTCCTGCAACGTTCAAGTCCTCTGCCTTCTGGACTGTGTTTCTCTGAAAGTGGCACCACATTAAGACTAAATCATGTACAGCCCTGACCTTGGCGTTATATTTATACTTACCTAGTTTTCTTTCTTTAAAAAAATATTGCAACAAGCATGTGATTAATGTTGTAATGAGGAAAAACACATATCAAATCTTTAGGATGTTTCAGAACAATTGTTTCTTAAGATAGGAAATAGTTTGGGGAGTAGCTATGAATTTCCTTACCCAGGAACCCACAGACATGGCCCATGTCCTGTCCTTCCAGGGCAGTATTTGCCAGAGAACAGTCCCCAACACCCATAGGACTCTGTGGACCCAGCTTTATGCATGGCCCAGTACTGTGTGTCTGGGAGACAGGGGAGCCACTTACACCATTTCACCACAATTTAGTAATTTTTTTTAACAATTTGCCTGGAACTGTGCCCAGTCAGAAGATAGGGCTCCAAGGGGAGAGGGGCGTTTCCATTTTGCCCAGTGTATTTATTGCCTGTCTCCTGCAGTGGACTGAGAATTTCATGAGGGCAGGATTTCATCTATTTACTCATGGCTTATCCCCAGCACCTGGCACTTAAAAGGCATTCGATAATGTGTGTCGAGGAATGAAATGAGGCCTAACATCCTGGAAAATGCATTGGCTCTTCTCTTGAAAGCCCCAGGGTCTACCGTTGGAATTCTCTCATCTTCAGTTGAACTCTATCGGAACCCTGATTCAGGAACTCAGGGTGAAGAATACAGAGTTGGCCAGGAAAAGGACCAATGTAATAGAGTGATAAAAGGATATGATAAGCAATGTCCTAACTTTCACTCTCTTTTCATTTACATTTCCGTAATACTACATGCCAGGCACTGTGCTAAGTAGTGGAGACCCAAACCCTTAACCTGGCCATGGTAATGGGGATAAATAGAGCATCCCTGGGATTAATCTTATCCACTAATAATAACAATTAGTGTCCAGAGCTATGTTCCAAGCGTAGTTCTAAGTGCTCTCCATGTTTTGCATTGTTTATAGGTAGCATTATGTTATGTTGTGTCCATTTTATAGATGAACAAGCTGAGACTGAAATAATTTGTTCACATTCCACAGATGGTGGTGAGGACCAGGCTTAGGTTCCCGTAGTCTGATGCCTGTGCTCACGCTCTGAATGGCTTCCAGGGAAGCCCAAGGGGTAATCCTGTGATCACTGGCCTCCAAATCACCAGGATGCTGCATTAAAAAATGCAGATTCCCAGGCCTCGGGCTAACGGCTCAGAATCGCTGGGGGGGGGGGCCTGGAAACCTCCATTTATTAACCACTAACCACTAACCTGAGTGATTCAGATGTGCACCACAGTTTGTAAAGCACAGGACTCAAATGTATCCCACTCACTCACTCCTTGTGAGTTTGCAAAACCTCTAGCACCCACCCTCCTACACTCCACCCTCACTTCCTGCCCACTGTCAAAAAGAATGGAATAGAAATGAAAGAAGGAAAGGAGGGAAGGAGGGAGGGAGGGAGGGAAGGAAGGAGAGAGGAAGGAAGGAAGGAAGGAAGGAAGGAAGGAAGGAAGGAAGGAAGGAAGGAAGGAAGGAAGGAAGGAAGGAACTTGTCCCAAATTGGACTCTTTCAGTTCAGGGCAGCCTGGCACTGAGCCCTGTCACTGCTCTTGGCCCTGCGGCAGCAGGCTCCCTGCAATGGTTGAAGCAGCTGCTGATGGGCGCGATGAAGCACCGCAGGAGGCACCGTCTGTGGATGGTGATAGCTGCCCCACTTGAAGCACTTGAAGCCTCCAGCTGCTGGGAACAGCAGTAGGGTGAAATTCAGCTGAGCTCAGGGCTCAAAGCCTGAACATTTATCCATCCCCATCAGGATAGTACTATACGGGTCCGCTCCCCGGGGGCAGTGTCCTATCATTCCGCACCATGGGAAGATTCATCCAACAGGACATGTGACAGGAAGGAGGGGGGAGGCAGGAATCAGGGCTCCCAGTGGGCTACCATATTAGATAATGAAGAACGCTCCGTGCCGCAGGAAGTGGTGTGAGGGTGGGGCTCGCTGGTCCACAAGGGGGTATCCACCGCGGGTTCTCACCGGCAGATCACGTGGCCATCCTGAGTCTCAGTTTCCTCCTGCATAAAAGGAAAATAATAATTATTAGATAGCTATTAATATTATCTGTGATTTGCTGAACATTTTTTGTGTGTCAGGCACTGCCTTGGGGCAATCAGTCGCCACAACAAATATCTATGAAGTCGTTTTCATCCGCATTTGCTGACGAAGGGAGTGAGTCTAAGAGAGGTTAAAGGACTGACTGGCCCAGTAGTTCAAGCAGGTAACCAGTGAGACCAGGATTCGATCCCAGCTCTGTATGCTGCCAAAGCCTGTCCTCTTACTAATTACCGTTTCCTTCTCTAAAGTGCCCTCCACTTCTAGTTTCCAGGACTAAGTGCCTCAAACATGAGATATCCATGGTTTGAAAGAAAAGAGGTACCACTGTCTTCCCAGCCCCACATCTGAGCCTCGACAGTGAAAATGCCAGTTAGTGTATCTGTGTCTGGCAGGGATTCAGCAAAGATATGGTATGTAGTGTTGTCAACTGTGTTGTCCGTACATAAGGGGCCCCAGAGGTGTCTAGCTAGTGAACCAAGTCTCAGCCCTGCCAGGCCCGTCAGCAGAAACAGGGGTTCCACTGCTGTCATTTGCTTTCCCAAAGGTCTGAACCGAGGAGACCTTCTGTATGGTGGGTTTTCAAACGCCACAGAGCTTCACGGGAAACCCAGACCCCCAGACTCGAGCCCTTCGCTAACCTCACCTCTCACCGGTGGCCACTCACTCACTCCTACTGCTTACCTGTTCCTCAAACAGGCCAACCTTATTCGCACCTCAGGCCCTTTGCATGTGCTGGGACCTCTGCCAAAAATACGGTTCCTCCTGCCTAGAAGCAGCTTTCTCCAGATCTTCACAAGCTCCCTCCTTCTTGTCATCCAGGTCTCATCACGGTCGCTTCCTCCAGGAGGCCTTTGCTGACCCATCCCATCTAAATTCGCACCCCCAATCCATTCCTTTCCATCACATCTCCCTGCTTTACTTCCTTCAGGGGGCTTAACACTATCTGAAATAATCTTGTTCATTATTTGCTTATGTGCCCAGAAAAGTGTCTAGCAAATGGATGGCTGTCAATGATTATGTGCTGAATGGGTGAATGAATGAAAAACATCAACAAATGGGAAATCTTACGAGCTCTTTTTGTAACGAGAATCCAGGAACCTACATTCAGAAATACCTCCCCTCTTTAAGGTTAACACGGGCAGACAGAGACCCCCAGAAATAACACTGCGGTTGGTGACAGCTTAACAACCAGCCGGCAGTTATATGCACACACATTGCCGGGCACGGTTCCAAAGCTAAAAAGGCACTAATTGCTTTTATATAAGGAGGTAGAAACACAGTCCTTCCGTGTCCTTTAGTCCTGATGGTCTGCATTATCGGATCTGTTACCGTGTTAATTGTTCCTGTCTCACACAGCCAGTTTGGGCTTCATTCTGCATGTGTCGGGGATGGTGACAGGTTCCTATACAGAGAAGGGAGGCACTGGGGGAGTGTGTGTGCTTATGTGTCCGTGCGTGTGTGTGCCCACGCGTGTGTGCGTGTGTGTGTAAAAGCAGTGACACTCTGGGAAGGGTTAACTCACAGTCTGTGCTCGGGGCCCTAAGGCTGGCCCAGGCGTGGGAGGGGTGGGCCTGAAAGGTGGAAGGGCTTGGCTTGCATTGGCTGCCTGTTCCAAGACAGGAGCACAAGTGCTTGCCCAGCTGGGCTGAGTGTGGTGAACTCAAGTCGCCTTTAGGAATGGCTGAAAAAGCCCACACCTGGAGATCCCTCCCTCCCTGCCCCTCCACAGCAGGTCGCATCTGGGAGACTCTCCAGCCGTTAGAGGAATGAGACGAGAGTGAGCAATTCACCAGCTCGCCGGCACTGGGTGGAAAGCAGCAGGCAAGGATGGATGTGGTTGACAGCCTTCTTGTGAATGGAAGCAACACCACTCCTCCCTGCGAACTAGGCATCGAAAATGAGACGCTTTTCTGCTTGGATCAGCCCCATCCGTCCAAAGGTAGGCGTCAGAGACCGTTATTTTCATTCAGAAAACTATTAGGTTGAGGGAGAAATCAGCAAAAGCAAGGCTAAGAGAAAAAACATAACGAAGCCCTCGTGAGACAAGGCTGGATAAAGTCATCTGTTCAGAAGTTTGGATAAGAGATCAACAAGCAGAATTGAGTCAAATATTCTCATGGTTCCCCTCGGGAAGTAGGGATTAACGTATAGGAGTTGGGGGAACAAAAGCAGGGGGAGGAGGCGCTGAAGTGGAGCAAGCAGGGAGTACAAGTGTCGAGGCTTGAACTTAACAAGCGTTACAGAAAAGGTGCTGTCACAATCTAGCTGTTGCCTTTTCTTGGGGAAATCCGGGCGTGAAGAAGTGATTAAAGCGAGATAATGCTTAGCAGCTAGGAAAGAAAGCAATCACTGTTCACTGGAGAAGCTTTGTTCTTAAGAAAAAGTGGTTCCCCCGAGTGATCCTTTAACAAACCAACCTTTCAGAAGCAACGGAATCACTCTGTGCTCTCCTCAGTTTGTTTCTGCAAAAGATTGTCAGTACAGGGAGAGGTGGGTTTAAGGACTGCTCCCCTGCAAAAAAAAAAAAAAAAATCGGGAGGAAATAACTGTTGGCTTCGTGTGCTTAGGTTTTAACATTCTGCTCTCATAACCTCCATCCCTCCGTCTTGGTCTTGTCCCTATTACTCTTTGCAGAATGGCAGCCAGCTGTGCAGATTCTCTTGTATTCTTTGATATTCCTGCTCAGCGTGCTGGGGAACACGCTGGTCATCACGGTGCTGATTCGGAACAAGAGGATGAGAACCGTCACCAACATCTTCCTGCTGTCCCTGGCCGTCAGCGACCTCATGCTCTGCCTCTTCTGCATGCCGTTCAACCTCATCCCCAACCTGCTCAAGGATTTCATCTTCGGAAGCGCCGTTTGCAAGACCACCACCTACTTCATGGGTGAGTTGTTGCAGGGGACTATTTCTGGAGCTCACCACCGACCCCACTGAGCCCCAGACCTTCCCAAACCCCTGACAGCCTCCATGGAGGAGCCCCGCTGAGTGTAAAAAAAAGCCAAAACGTCTGGCAAGGACACAGGTGGCTTTGAGGTAGCTGAGTCCTCATCAGTTCCCAGAAATCAGTCCCCAGCTAAACGTTTCAGAGGTCAGTGTCTCAGAGTGGAATAAGTTGATAAGAAACCACAAAAGAGCTTGGTTTCACTTGCCTCTGTTACGAAGGAAGAGATGTAAACTGCTCTGTCACTTTCTGGAAACTACTGATTGTATTCTGAGCTCTACCCGAGTCGTGGCTTTTGGGGTGGCAAGGGTGCTGGAAGAAGGTTCCTTCTGTTGTTGCTCTTGCTTTCCTGGGGAAAAGGGACTTTTTGACAGCCAGTTACATCACAGCTCTAGACTCCCTTCTCAGGATTCACTTCCCAGCCTGTTCCCCCAGAGAGAGAGATGCCTCCGCCCCTAGATGGGGGCTGTGGGGGTCACCATGATTGACTGAGATATGTGGCTCTCTGCCTATGCCAATCAAAATGATGATGATAAAATTCACAAGAGCTAATATTCTGAGTAGTTTTTACGCACCCGATGTTATGCTAAGTGCTTTTACTTCCATGATCTTTTTTTTCAATCAGCCAATCACCCTATGTAAGTAGAGTTAGTTTTCCCTGTCTCACTGAGAAGGGAACAGAGGCACAGAGAAGTTAATAATGTGCTCAAGGGTACACAGGTGTTAAGCCACAGAGCTGGGATTTGAACCCAGATCAATGCCACCACAGTGGTGAGGACGCTGCCTCAGTTTGCCAGCTGCTGTGGCTCTTCTGAAGCAGAACGAAGACTTGTCTCCTGGTCCCCTCTGTCTGCCAAATTGCCTTGTCCCTTGCCTGTTCTGAGAACTAGTTGGGAGGAGGAGGAGGCGAAGAGGGAAACGGGAGGGAGCTGGTTTTTGTTCTGGCCTAAGCCTTTGCAAAATATGCAGGGCTGAGTTGGGCTGGGGCAGGCCTCAATGACCGGAATGCTTTAAAAGCCTTTATTTCTCCCAGTTGAGGAAGTGAGATCCAGCACTAACAAAATGATGATGAATTACCGACCTGCGTGCCACGGACAAATAACCAAGAAAGTGTCATTCTGTGTCCAAGTCCTCTGAAAATAAAAATAGTCTTACAAAGGAAAGGGATCATTGTTAAACAATGAAGCAACAATAACAGCTCGCATTACATAGCACTGTAGGCTTTCAAGGCCCGTCCATATATGTGTGAAAGGAGATTTAAAATGAGTGCTGTTGCACAACGTTGCTAACTGCCATGAATTTGCTAACTGCCATGGAATTGTTTGCTTTCAAATGGTTAGTTTTATTTTATGTGAATGTCATCTCAATAAAAAATGTTTTAAATAGCTGAAATGAAAAGCAAAATAATTCTGAGAATGTTTGATGGACTTCTGATTTCAATGGTTTCAACTCTTCTCTTGATTTCGAATTCTGCTCAATACTATTCCTAACAGTTACTCCTAATATATCGCCGAAAAAGGGGGGGGGTGCTTTCATAAGGATGGGTTTAGTGGACCCATCGTACAGACATCGTACAGAAGTTTGGGGCTATATTTTCTAATCTAAATGTCATCAACTCCTTAGGGGGTAAAGTCCAGTGAAACACAGCAAATCCTGTCTCAGAACATGAGCGTTTATTTAATGATTTTGGGGATTATAGTCTGCTTTAAGTATCTAAGAAACATTATGGATAGTCTCCCTACAAAAAGAACGCTTTTACACAGAGTCTCAGAGAATTAATTTGTATCCATAAAAGACCCCAGGCTAACTTCTGTTCCCAAACTTAAACGAATTCTTAGGTTTAAGAAATCATGGTACGAGATCATCAGAAAAATTGCAAGAATTCATTGATGAAGAATTAAAGGGAATTTAATGGGATAAGACATTATAATACATACATACACACAAAACACAAAAATTAAGGAAAATTAAGCTTTTCTGACTATAGCTCACTCAGTACATCATTTTAAATGAGGTGTTATGATGTCCTTCTCCTTGACGATGCACGCTCACTCGACAAAATACAGAAAAGCAAAAAGAATAAGGAAGACCCTAGTCCTCCCACCCAGAAAAACTTTTAGTTACAGTATGCAGTTTTTCCTCTTCATCCTTTTTTATGGTTTTTTTTTCAAGCAAGTGCATTTTGCAATTTAGAATGTTTCTCTCTTAAAAACAGCCTATACTAGAAGTTTTCAGAAAGAGTTTGAGTGCCCTTAGCTCAAATCCCAGTGACCTTTCAGTGTCACAGTCCTTGAGAATCTGGGTGATAAGGTCAACTTAACTATGCTCAAAAGTAGATCATGCTCAAAATTAGAACTTTTCGCTTTTGTATGTATCACTCCAAAAACCTCTGTGGGACAGGAACATATTTCATCCTCTTGATTATTAGTTAATGAGCACTTTCAGCCTAAGAAGGAGTTAGGGTGTAATCAAAGTTCCATAAACTTATCTGAAAATTGGCAATAAGACGTATTTGCAAATACATTTATTTAACTGCTTTCTTAATCCTTTTTGAAACAAAGCTAGGAATAAACCATTTAAATATACATACACAAGATTTCATTCTGAGTGATTTTCTTTGATATCAAAACTGTGCAGATCAGATATGCTTAAGTTAATGTGCAAATAATCTTTGGATTTCAGAGCCAACAAAACCGACTTCTTTGTTCCTTCACAGGCACCTCTGTGAGTGTATCCACTTTTAACCTGGTCGCCATATCTCTGGAAAGATATGGTGCAATTTGCAAACCCTTACAGTCCCGGGTCTGGCAGACGAAATCCCACGCTTTGAAGGTGATCGCCGTTACCTGGTGTCTGTCCTTTACCATCATGACTCCGTATCCAATTTACAGCAACTTGGTGCCTTTTACCAAAAATAACAACCAGACGGCGAATATGTGCCGCTTTCTCCTGCCAAACGATGTTATGCAGCAGTCCTGGTAAGGTTGCGTACTGTTCATTTGTTTGATACAACTTGATATAGTGTTGAAATTTTCATCAAAACTGGAATGTATTGTCCAGAGTGGCTAGGGGATCAGTTTCCCGAAGGATCATTCTAAACTCTTTCTAGGACAATAGCGATACACTTAGAGTGCTCTGTTTTAAATTCCATACATATGTTCATTCAATTAATCCTCTCAAAACCCTATAGGGTTGATACTATTATTGTCCCTATTTTACAGATGAGGAAACTGAGACACAGTGAGGTTAAATAAATTGTTCAAAGTCACAAGCCTAGAAAAGACAGAGCCTCTGTGCTTACTCACTATGCGGTGTGCTTCCCAAGGGTCTAGTGCAGGTTTAGGCTAGATGATTTGGGGGGTTATGGTTTTCTCAGAATTGAAAACAGAGCAAGGATGAGTCCCAGATCCCATCTGGTTTTTCCTAGAGCTGCAGCTATGGTACTTGCACAGAGCACTTTACTAGAAATTGAAAAAGCAAGATTCTAATACATGTTTCTATCCTTACTAGCTGGGTGATGTTGGACAAATTCACGTAAGATTCTGAGGTACAGGTTCTTTATCTATATAAGGATTTAATAATATAGATATCTTTTATCTAGCTCATTGGGTGGGAATAAGGTTCAAATGAGAGTATGTGTATAAAAAGGCCATTATACATCTTTTAAAAGACTGCACAAATTCAGGGTATTATGTTTACTAATTCCAAGCATGTTTTAGAAACAGAGGACTAGACATTTACAAATGACTCAAAGCTGAGATAAATCTGTTGTCTCTGCCTTCCTTTTTTTCATTTCAAGCCAGTAACACACATGCACACACACACGGAATTATGTTGCAAATGAGAGGGACTTGAAAAGGTATCTTATCAAAACATGTCCAACTGAAATGAGAAATGGCCGAGCCACTGTGAGCCTCTGACAATTTTATGGCCTAATCATGTAACCTTACACATGCCAGACTACAAAAATGATTTAGGGGCCAGACTCATAAAAGAGGAGGCTACGATGCTTCAGGAATCAAACGTGTTTTAGAGCAAGCATAGCTCTGCCTCACCAGGCACTAGAGAGAGCATGCTGCTGGGCCAATGGGTCAGAAACAGCCAAAATGTTTTGCCATGCCATGTTTTACAAAACAAGGGGGTTTTCCATCATTCTTACCCATGCTTTTGAGTATTCTGTTGTCGTAAAGTCAACAAATGGCATACTGATACGGTTAAGAGCATAGGTTCTAGAATCATATTGCTTGGATTCAAATCCCACCTCTGCCACTAACTGTATAACTTAGGGCAAGTTATTTAAATCTCTTTAAGTCTCAGTTTCCTCATCTGTAGAGTAGGCACTATAATAATAGTACCTACCTCAAAGGTTATTACGGGAGTTAATATCTAATAATATCTGTAATATTATCTATATAAAATGCTTAGCCTAGTGCATAGCACATTTAATAAGTCCTCGGTGAATGTAAGCTTTTATTTGTTTATTTATTTATTTATTTGGTAACGATTTTATTGAGATAAAGTTCACATACTCTTTTTTGTTGTTGTTTTGTAAAGCTCTCATTCGTTTTATATGTAGACTTGTTTCAGGCACAGAATTACACCAAACTTTTCCAATTTAACTAGTCCTTCATAAGAGACTTTATCAAAAGAGGAAAGAAGTAAACAATGTCTAATGACTGAACCTCCAGATATAGAATTTCCAAGGATATTAAATACTAAGTAATTAACGTGTTTGCTCAGACCAGTTTAAATGGCGATGAACTCTATTCCATCCCATCTGAGTTTGAAATACTGGATTGCTGGTTATTGGATTTCTTTTTATTTTATTAGGCACACATTCCTGTTACTCATCCTTTTTCTTATTCCTGGAATTGTGATGATGGTGGCATATGGATTAATCTCTTTGGAACTTTACCAAGGAATAAAATTTGATGCTAGCCAGAAGAAGTCTGCTCGAGGTAACTATCTTTTAGCTGTATGTTTATGCTGGAAGGTCACAGAAGCTTGTTTTCTGTAACTTAAAACAGATCTACCCACAGTACATTTTCAAAAGTACTATGAACAGTCTTAGGGGTCATAAGCCACAGTCATGAGACCAAGTACCTCTAGTTCCTCCTCTGTACAATGGAGAAACCATTCCTCTCAACAGACTGCTGAGTGGAATAAAATGAGATAATACACACAAACGCCAGCTACAAGCTGAGGCCCCATGTGTCCCAGACTTTCTGTAACGCTGTATTCAGATGGACCCCCTTCGGCCACAGAAGCTAATGATAATTCCAGTCCCACATCCTATCTCCTCCCTTCACCCTCACTTTGCAGTGGCCACAAAGCCTCGCCTTCCCATTCTTTACAATCCACTACCCACATAACCTTTTCCCCTTCTCACTCCACCTCTCCACTCCCTTCTTTACCATGTGTATAACGTAGTCTCTCTAGCTTCTTTGGTTTTGTTGATTTTTGCTCATTATCTAGATTCCTCCCAGTAAAAGCAGTTTGGAGGCTTACCAAGGAAGCAGCATCCTTTCCTCTCCCTGAGGAGCTGGGGAAAATAAGGGAAAGAGTGTGAATATTCATTCTTCCATCATTTTTTATGCTTATACTCTACATACATAGAATGTTATTTTATCATTATATATCGTGTTCTATATTAGATATTATTTTACTGGTTTTAAGCAGCTTTTCATCTGAAGGAGAGGATTAGTACAGGTCAGTACTTACCAAGCACTCGTATAGATCAGTACTTAAACATTGCGGGCCCAAGGTTGCCCGATTCTTCAGTTCAAGTTTGGATTGGCGCCCTTGATGGAGGGGGTGGGGGCTCCGTGCCTTCTGTGTGGCATGGCCCATCCCGAACAATAAGTGATGTCCCTTGCCCACCCAGAAAGGAAACCGAGCACGGGCAGCAGCGGCAGGTACGAGGACAGCGACGGGTGTTACCTGCAGAAAGCCAAGCACCCGCGGAAGCTGGAGCTTCAGCGGCTGTCCAGCAGCAGCAGCGGCAGGGTGGAGCGCATCAGGAGCAGCAGCTCCGCGGCCAACCTGATGGCCAAGAAGCGGGTGATCCGCATGCTCATGGTCATCGTGGTCCTCTTCTTCCTCTGCTGGATGCCCATCTTCAGCGCCAACGCCTGGCGGGCCTACGACACGGCCTCCGCGGAGCGCCACCTCTCGGGGACCCCCATCTCCTTCATCCTTCTGCTCTCCTACACCTCCTCCTGCGTCAACCCCATCATCTACTGCTTCATGAACAAACGGTTCCGCCTGGGCTTCATGGCCACCTTCCCCTGCTGCCCCAGCCCTGGTCCCCGGGGAGCGAGAGGAGAGGTGGGAGAGGAGGAGGAAGGCAGGACCACAGGAGCCTCCCTGTCCAGGTACTCGTACAGCCATATGGGTGCCTCCGCCCCGCCCCCGTGAGCAGGGAGCCGCCTGCAGGGCAGAAGGAAGGAGCAGGACGGCGGAAGGGGACCCAGACGAGGAGGATCAGGAGGCAGGACGTGAGGGAGGAGAAGGTTCCATTGCCAGGGGGAACTAGTCGTTGCTTTTCATCCTTCATCCGGGCTCCAGGAAACACTGCTAGGGTGGGGGCATAACTTGCTTTCTAGGCAGTTCAAGGCAGGACATTTTCAATCATTCACCATCAGAAAAACCTCAGCAGGCCAGTAATGGAAGTCCAACAGGGCTCGAGCTGCAAATGTAATTGCCCAGGACCTGTTCCACCGGGGATGTGGACCCTACTGAACCTTAGAAGGTTCTAGAACATCCAAGGTGGTCTCTCGTGCCCCATAGTGACACGCTTCTGTGCTTTGCTGCTTCTGCTGATGCAGAAATGTGGTGGCTGCTCTGCCCCTGGGGAGTCTAACCCTTCATCTACACACTATGGCCACCTCCCTCATCATGACCACACAGAGGAACAGGAAGCAAACCCTCTTCTGGCCATTTTCTGTAGTAAGAGAACAGCTTGACTTTCTCTTCTTGAGGTCGGTCAAGGACATTCAGAGACATAAGTTTATGTGGTCATCAGAACAGCATCAGAAACTTTGTCTCAAAGATGGAATTTGGAACTTACATTTCTTTAAATAACAGAGGATGCAAGGCAAATAAAATAGCTGATGAAATGCTATCTTACTATAAGGAATATTAAGTACCAGAAGGTACATAGAAATATTTTTTTCTACTTTAATGGTATCTATAGTTTAACACCACCTTCATATGGTGATATTAAGCCACAGGGCTTCTTTGCCTCAACTTTATTTCTCATACTCATCTGGCACTTTCTTTTTTCCAGAAAGACCTCCAGGTACAAAGGTGAGTTGTAACCTATGCGTACCTGGCCAAGGGTGGAAAAATGAGTAGTCGGGCCCAGAATAAAATTTTGGGCCCAGAATAAAAACTTGGGCATACCTGGGCTCAATTAACAAAATAGCTTTTGATTGTCAAAGCTGCCTGTTCTTTAAATACAAGCTATGTATTTGGCTAATAATTGTACTGATTTTATGTACATGTGTAAACCAAACATATGTTCTTTACATACAAGTATACTCTTTGGTGTATTTAAAAAAAGAAAAATAGTCAATTGATGTTGGAATTCAGCAAGTGTTAATAATCTTACATTTCTTTACAACAGTTGGAGTGTCATGTGAACTTCTTTTCTTTGCAAAATTAGTATTGAAATCTCTCTCCTCTAATTTAGAAATCTCAATTTAAAATAAGATATGAGTTATAGATTTAGATAACAGGAAATGCATTTCTAGAATAGAATGTGTCAATCCAGTCTACCAGTACTTCTTTCTTTTTAAGGACAACATTGTCCTGTCTGCTTAAATACATTAACAGCCATTTTTGACTGAAGCAAGTTTACATGCTAGTGTAGGAAGTAAAAACAACAACAACAACAACAACAACAAAAACACAAAGAAAGATTATAGATTCCATGTCTCCACGCATCTGACAAGTGAGCTTTTCTTTTTCTTGTTTTCATGGGGCCACGACCATCCATCGATCCAGACCTGACAATCTGTGTAGTACACAAGGGCCAGTGATTTCAATTATTGAAAAAAATCAATGAGGAAGAGGGGAAGGAGAGAAGAATGGGAAGAAGTGATCGTGAGAGGAAGGGACGTGGTATAATTGAAGAAGCTAATGAGTGTCACCATTTGATTTGGGGGGGTGCGGTGATTAAATGCTAACAGACAAGAAACTTGAGGACAAAACTATTTATTAAAGTCAGATGTTAGTTTTTCTATTCCTCAGACTACAATGTAATATTAATATTCATAACCAGTCATCTGAAAGATTTCAAAGTAAAAATTCAACCCACTAAAATGCACACTACTAAATGATAATGATAAAAGGTGTAAGACATTGAAAATGTCTCCAATATTTGAGTAAATCCTACAAAATCTATTAATTTTCCTGCCAGGAGAATAAACATTCTCCTCTGACAGTGTTAGCATACAAATGAAGATAAATTAGGCCCCCCAATTTTGGGAACTTCTGGAAGTTCCAAAGGTGTATTAACCTAAAAATAGGTGGACAGAATTAGCCAATAAAAATACAGGATGTCCAGTTAAATTCTAATTTCAGATAAATAATTTTTTTTAGTGTATGTCCCACGCACTAAAATACATTCCTATAAAATAATTTTTGAATCATAGAAAAATATAAACAAGATTTCCCAGATAGAGACCAATAAAATGCCTCCTGTTCACTAAATATCTTGGAAGGTCTTTCACATAAAGTTTTTTTAAAAGAAAGAAGAAACACACTATTAACTTCAGAATCTGTGCCTGACTTTTGGGAATGGTACTAACAACAGGCTGATTTTACACTTTAAAAAAAAATAAAAATTAACATAAGTCTGTTCTACAAATAAAGGCACCTGCCTTTATTTCATGCCTAAGTGGGTTACCAATTTGAATTTGAAATAAAGTGACAAGTAGAGTTAAGAAAACAGATTCACCCAGTTTTGGCATCTTCTAGTGTCTTCTGGTAGCTTCCACTCATCAACAGAGTGTATCTTTGTGTACAACTTGAGTGTATCTTTGATCTTTACTTAATACATGTGTCCCAGTGGTTTCTTATGCCCTAGTTACCATGGCAATCTCTCCCAATAAACTAGAAGTGGCTAATGAGCAGTGCGTGCATCCATATGGCTGGTTACACATGTTTGTGTGTGCTTAACAGGTACCCCCGCCAATCAGTTCAAATGTAATATTCATGAGGCCAGTGACAGTAGCTGTTAAACCTCCACTGTATTTCCTTTCAGTGTTTTGTCCAGTACTGTGCACACTGTGAGTGCTCAATAAATCTTGTGACTGATTTCTACCGCCTGTGCTTTTGGGGGGCCCTTTTTCCATCCACAGTGGTGATTCTCAACAAGGAGGGCACATTCATGGGGAAGGGAGATGGTATCAGAATTTCTGGAGGGCTTTTTCCAACTCTACAGGTATCCCCACCCAAGATTTAGCTATGTGAGCATTTGCTGCCATCTCTTCCTCCCCTTTTTCTCTCCTCCAGTGTGTGTGTGTGTGTGTGTGTGTGTAAGTAATGAAAGATTTTACTGATGGCAGGTGTTGTATATGTGAACCATGAAAGACAGATAACAAAGCTTTGGTGGAAAGGACATAAATACTGTATAACTGCACTCAAACAGAGTATCTAAAATCGTCCAAATCACCAAAACAAAAAGCAGAAAGGGGGTGAGCAGGGGCTGGAGGAGGGAGGAGCGGGAATTAGTATTTAGTGAGTATAGAGATTCAGTGTTGGAAGATGAAAAAGGTCTAGAGACATGTGAATATACTTAACACTGCTGAACTGGTACACTAACCATTGTCAACCCAATAAATTTAATTTAAAAAAATGGTGAAGATGGTAAATCTAATGTTATGTGTTTTGTAACACAGTTAAAAAGCGTGGTGGGGTTTGGGAACCACCCGTCTATAACATTGTCCAGCTTCGCTGCTCCCTGCCCTCACTCCCTTTAAGGAGAACAGTGAACGACCACGTCCCTAATCCACGCTAAAATACCTAACTCCCTCATGAGGGCCGATAAACATGATCAAAGCCCATCTGGTGCCTTAGCTGTCCCCTCCCGTCCATTGTTGTCCTGTGGGACCCCACTGAGAGCCTCTCAGTGACACCTGTGGTGGAGCTTCCTCTGCCTCCTTGGATGGGATTTCTGTGGCCCCTATAGCTCCCTGGCCACCCTCAAATGGAACACAGATTCCAGGTTTCCTAACCCAGCTCCCACAGCCCAGGGCCAGCCCCACTAGTCCACACCCCACCCCCGCTCGTAGAAGCCCAGCCTGAGAGGAATATCAGGTCCTCCTTCTTGCCCAGGAAGAGGTCAGAGACGTATAAGTTATCCAGCAGCCAGCATGGGCCGTAGCACATAACAGGGTCTCCAGAAGTGCTTGGGGATGAGCGAGTGAGGGAATAAGGAATACATTTAAATGGAGGAGTTGCTCCTCAATGCCAGTCCTTTCCTGGCCCCTTCGGGGAGGTCCTGCCATCCTAACCAGATGCCTCTTGCACAATGTGCAGCAGTGCTTGACAGAAGGTAAGGCTGACTGGGCAGCCACATTCTGTTTCCAACCCACCACGCTGTATGAGACGTCCTGCTTTTGAGTTCACCGCCCATAAACACCTCTTCTGAGGGGAAAGAGGATATACTCTGGACTGCAAGTCCAGAATTCTTGTGTCCCAGTCTTAGCAATGTGGCTAACTTGCTGTGTGGCTCCAGGCAAGTCACACACCCTCTCTGTGTATGTGTTTCCTCGTGCAAAATGAGGGGTTTTTGCTCCACCTCTAATACTGTATGACTTGGGGGTCAGAATTTTCTATGTCGTTTGATGATTCCACACCCTCCCTAATTTCATTGGCTTCCCAAAGACCTTGTAATCAGAGAAGCCTCTGGTACCCAAGCACATAACCATCTCTGAGAACAACTTCACCTTTAGGACACCTCTGAGAGAAGGCTGCTGGGGCCCACAGAGAAATCTGCAAACTCTCAGCACCTCAGGGTCACAGCTGCTCAGAGCAACTTCTGGGAGGCTAGTCTCTGGAACACGATCTCCATTCTTGTTGAAACGTAGGCACAAAAATTCACTTCCCCAACAAATTTGGCCTAAGGGTTCAACATTTATTAAAGCCTGCTTTACGCACCCTGCAAGTCACTAGTGACAGCAGGTGACAAACGATCATAGAAAGGTAAATGAATGTCTGTTACACATGGTTCCAATTTAGTTCTCAAAGCAACGTGTGTGAGGCACCACTTCCCCACCTCACAGGTGGAGAAATTGAGGCTCAGAAAGGATGGTAATGGGTGGAAGGTCAGGCAGCTAGTAAATGACAGACGGACTCGGGCTCCATTCTAGTGCCATCAGGCTGCTGTCAGGATTAGGTGGCACTGAGTAGTCAAAGCAATCAATAGGTGGCAATTTCACTTCCTACAATGCTTTCCAGTTCCTAGTCCTTGTGCTACAACGACCCTAAGGAAGAGAAATCCTTTTTCTGTCCCCTTCCTTCCCTGCCCCCCATGGACATTTGGTGCCAACCCTGAGCTCCCTGACTGTGAAGGATTTCAAAGCTGGCTTTCTGCACTCGTGTCCTGGATGCTTCTATCCCGGTGTTTATTTTTAGAAGGAAGATAACACACTTTGCCACCTCCCTGGGAAGCCAAAAGATAACTATCAGTAAATGAGTTTTCACCTCTTTGACGACTTATCAACATTATTAAAGGCAGTCTGTTTTCTCAGAATCATCGGAAACAAACACAAGCCAACTTACCCGTCAGCCTGCAGTGTAAAGCCTCCCGGTTAGCCCCTTCACCTGTTACCTGTTTATCAAATCCCCCCTCCCTGGTGAAATGTGCCGATTATCGTTACCTGGAGGCCATCACTAGGATGCCCGGATGGCCTCCGTAGCCCCGACCTCATCGTATTTGCAGTGGAACTACTTGTCTTAGTCCAAACCACGTCTCCTGATTCTCTCCGCCTGCTAGTGGTACCTTCGCTCTCTCAGATTCTTGGTCTCAAAATCTGGCTCATCTTTTAAAGGGTGGTATCAGGAAGTGGTGGAGAAAATGGACTTGGGAGTCAGAAAGACGTGAATTCATATCCCGGAGCCAAGGCTCGGCAGCTGTGGATAGTGGTTAATACTCAGCAACGCCCCCCACACACACGTTTTAGAGTCCTCATCTGTAGCACTCAGCTCATGGGGATTTTGTGAAAATTAAATTATGTTAAATAATATTTAAGGATAGTCGTGTCGTTACATTTACAATGATAGTTTCAATGTTAAAGGGGACTTTCTCAGCCTCAGATCGTGGCCATGGATAGCTGTGCCACCAGAGCAGGAGCAGACTGGAGAATGCATCATTGACCGGAGTCAGAAAATCACACACTGTCAGAGGCCCCCATGCAGTACGCCTGCATGGGAGGGTGGACGTCTCTGAAAAACCCACCAAATTGCCCCCCAACAGGAAGAGGCAGCATTTGCACATCTGCCATGACAAAGGGCATTTGACCGCTGAAGGACAAACAACATCACTTTTGTCCTTTTACCAGTTAGCCCTTCTGCCATCCTCAAGAGGAGATGGAGCCAGGAAAAGAGGGAGGGAGGGAGAGGAAGAGAGAGAGAGAAAGAGAGAGAGAGACAGAGGGAGGGAAAGGGGGAGGGAAAGGTAGAGGGAGAGAACCAGCTTTTTCTCCACTGTAACTGTCTTACTTGGGACCCATCTGACTTACAGGAAAGGAGCGAAGCTTCAAACTGGATGTGAGACATAAGGTTTGATTTATATCGTACTAAACACCCAGAGATGAAGTTCTAATGAAGAGATGGGGAAAGCTGTGGGATCTACCAGCTAGATCATGGAGAGGGTGTGGGGACAGGAATAATCTAACAGATGGGGACTAAAGACAGAGGTAGGAGAGAAATAAAGCTGTTTCCTAATCGTTCCACGTCTTTCAATAACTGTGTTACTGTTACGTGTGAACAGTGTCTGGCCAGCAGTAGGTACTTAATGAATGGCAGCCATCATAAGCAATATTTAAGGCACCTATTTCAGTTATTAGCCCAGTCTGGCTGATCTTTTCAAGTGTTACTGAGAACACCCTGATCAGAATTATTTTTATTACTCATCACCCAAAAAGTCACAATTGCTTTTCAACTGATCTCCCAACCCCCAACGGTCTTCCACCCCAGTTCACCCCACTCTCTGGTTATCAGACTGGTCTTACCAATATTAGGCTTGGATCGTCTCATTCCCTGCCCAGGAATTCTCAGTGGCTCCCCATTGCCTACGACCCACTTTCTTAGCTTGGCACTGAAGTTTCCAGCAATTGGGAGTCAACCTTCCTTCCTTATCAGTCAATTTCCTCTTCTTTTCACAACAGAATGATTTGCTGTCCCCTGAGCACTTCCTTGCACTCATGCCTCCCTCAATTAGGGATGTGCTTTTTTTCTCTTTTGCTCTTCCTGATAAAACCCTCTCTTTCTTCATGGCTCAGCTCACATAGTGTCTTCTCCATAAAACCTCCCAAATCCTGAACTGAAAAGGACTTCGCCCTCCTCTGAGCTCTTGTACGCGTCCCGTTGTCCAACAAAAGCTTGTCCAACAAGCTTGTTCCCTGCCCCCCCCAACACACTCCTCATTGCTCGCATTATACATAAGCATTGATGCTCTTATGTTTAGGGGAAGGAAGTCCAGTTCTGAGGAATAAATCATAGTAAATTTGTGCTGGACACAATCTCATTCCTCTCCATTAGTTTTTGGTGTAGGGGTTAAGTTTATGCCCCCATTCCAGCCAGTGATGTTTAATAACGTACGCTCCAATTAAACAAACAAACAAAAAAGCCTTAATTTGTAGCCAGTTTGCTCATTTCCAGGGCGTAATTACTCCCACCATGGCCAATTTCAAGGTACCAGTGGGAGATTATTGAACACGGAGCTTTGAAAAGATGAACACTACTAGCAGAGTATTTTGTAGAATTTCCACCATGCTGATACAATTAACATCAAGAGCCTAGATAATAGTTAAATGTAGTAAAATAAATAGGAAGGGATGCATTTTGAGTATTTATTACCCTTTTTTTTTTTGAAACTTTAACAATTGGCTCTTGCAAACCAATAAAAGCCAACTCTAACATACCACTGGTTCTAGCCAATTGCTATCGACAGAAAGTTTGTGTCCCCTCAAAATTCATATGTTGAAATCTAACCCTCAATATGATGGTATTTGGAGGTGGGGTCTTTGGAAGGTGATCAGGTTATGAGGGCAGAGACCTCACAAATGGAATTTGTGCCCTTATAAAAGAGACCCCAGAGGGCTCCCTCGCCCGTTCTGCCAGGTGAGGACACGGTGAGAAGATGGCCGTTTATGATGAACCAGGAAGCAAGTTCCCACCAGATACCACACATGTCGGCACTTGGATCTTGACTTCCCAGCCTCCAGAACTGTGAGAAATTAACATTTGTTGTTTAATGCACCCAGCCTATGGTATTTTTGTTATAGCAACCTGAATGGACTAAGACACCAATGAAATGTAAGGAGAAGTCTGCTCAGGGTCTCTGGGTTTGTCAGTCAGTTTTTGCGGCATTATGCTTCAGTAACAGATGACCCCAACATCTAGCACAGACCATCATGCATGAAGGTTTTCAAAACATATTTGATGAGTAAACCCCTCGTTTATAAAGTATTTGGACTAGATTAATGGTTTTCAAATCCTAAGTCAGAGAAACTTCCTTTTTCTCCCCCTAAGCAATTCTGTATGGAAGCCCCAAAATAGGAGAGACATAATAGCATAGCTGTTCTAGTTGAAGGAATGGGGGTTTTGAGACACTTCCTTGGTATCTTCATGGAACCCCTTGGGTTCCACAGAACATAATTTATAAACCACTTATTTAGCTCCATTCCAGGACCAATAATTCTAGGGCCCGAAACATTAGCCTGTTATCTATCACACTAACCAGTGACTTCATTTAAGCGTGGCCTCACAAGTTCAGGACCTTAATTTCCAGACTTGCTGTGCCCTTGGTTTTGACGAGTGAGCAGCTCACTTTCCATTAGGATCTCAATTACAAGTGCCCTCATGCATCATTCAGGCGCATCCTACCAGACTCTCCCTGTGTGGTTTCCTGCCCGCGATGCACTGGCCCAGTGTGTGCCAGGAACAGCCATAGGGAGGGGGGAGGTCTCCTTGTCTGTCCTACAGCCAGAACTCCCTGCCCCATCCAGAGTCTGCCTTCCCATACTGGCCTTCCAAGCTGTCATGACAGGAGTCCTAAAACCATCTGAGATGACTAGAGTTTTCCAATCACCCCAGATGAAAAATAAAGACCCCAACTGGGCTCTACCCCTGCATTAAAGGTCTGCGATTTCATAGTTTCCAAGTGTCCCTTAGGAGGAAGAACTACCTCTAACCCCACATCGTGTCATTTGGACTCATCAGCCCTGATGGAAGCTTTCAGAAGGCTCCTCCCACAGGCCTTTTTGTGACATCAGTTCAGCCCATCAGCAAAAACCAGGACGCCTTTCCCAGGTTTTGTGCAGCCAGGGTCTCCGTTTATACAACTAGCGTATATAACTCACATTCATTGCATGGAAGGGAAGGAGCCCCGTGGAGGCCCTGTGGGGAACACATGAACATTCCCCCTGGACCACATCATTTAGCTGTGAGGAGACCCTGGGACAGTAGGTGCATGTCATGCAGGGTCTTAGCTCCCGCTCCTTACACAAGAACGAAGGACATGGTGAGGCCAAGAAGGAACAACAAGAAAGCCATAGGTAGGGGAGTCACACCACTATATTCTCGGTGGCAGCTGGTCGAGACACAAAAGCAAACATCTGCCAGTACCCCAACAGGGGTTCTTCCTGCACCCCAGTCTTACTGGTGGCCACGATCGAGACACAGGAAGTAGGATCCACACAATCCACAATCCGTTATTCACGCTTGCTAACCCCACTTGCTAGCCGCAATCCTCCGTCCACTTTTCTGCCAACCAACCAACACCTGAGCGTAGCCACGGCAGTTACGTTAATGGTTAATGGCTAACCGGTAACGGCTGACAGCCACCCAGCCACCGCGGATGGCCATCTGATTACAGCTGATGGCCATCTAATAACCGAGCCAGCACCTTTCCACGTGAGGCCGCGAGCCTGGAAACTGCTCTCTGGGGCTCTGTCGCCACACTCCAACATGACTCCTGTTATCAAGTGTATCAATTGTGTTCCGGTAAAATTCATATGCTGAAGTCCTAATCCCCAAGACCTCAGAATGTGGGTGTATTTGGAGATAGGGACTTTAAAGAGGTGATTAAGTTAAAACGAGGCTGTTAGGGGGTGCCCTCATCCAGTATGACAGGTATCCTTAGAAGAAGAGGAAATTGGACACACCGAGAGACATCTGGGATATGGGAGCACAGAGAAATGACCATGTGAAGAGGCAGCAAGAGGCGGCCATCTGCAAGCCAAGGAGAGGCCTCAGAGGAAACAGGCCCTGCTGGCATCTGGATCCTCAACTTCCAGCCTGCAGAACTATGGGGAAATACATTTGTTGTTTAAGCCCCCGGTCAGTGGTATTTTGTTACATGGCCCTAGTTGATGAATACACCTCCCTTCTCTGAACGGTGCAGGGCTCAGAGGGCTACTCTCATTCCCAAGTCCCAGAACCAGCCCGAGCTGATCAGAGAAGACAGAGCCTCAGAAATACATGCCCCTTACAGGGCGCCCGCTGGAACCCCTGAGAGCAGGAGCTAAATCCTCCCACCTGCCCCTTGATGTGTTCTGCCTCAGCTGCTCTGTGTCTAATTTCATCCCTCAAGCCCTAAAGCAGCAGCTGCAATCAGAAGACAGCCAATCAGGGGGCAAATAAACCAGATGGACAAGTAGAACATGAATGGTGGCTACAGGGGGTTTCAGCCAAGCTGAAAAATTGCCCCCTGGGGCGGGCCCACGGATCCCAAGACGTAATTCAGCAGGTGTTTTCCTGGTATCTTCCAGGTGTAGGCTTGCCAGAGAAAATACAAGACACACTTAAATTTGAATTTCAGATAAGCAATGAACAATGTTTCAGTATAAGCATGTCCTGTGCAAAGGTGTATTTTTATTTGCTGAATCTGACAACTATACCCAGGGGCTGTCAGTGGGGCAGGTGCCAGGGGCGGGGAAGGAAGGTGAGGAAATGTACTGAGAGGTGAGAAATCAAATGTGATCAAGGGCTGCACACACAGGACATGGCAGGGACTGGCACACATCAGGTGCTGCACCACTTTTCAAAGAAGGAACGGAGTGCCTCTGGGTGATGTGTCTCTGGCCAGGAAAAACCGAGCTGGAGACGGTCACTACCCCCCCACACTCGGAGTCCAGTCAAAGAATCCGAGTTGCATGCATTTCCTGTTGCTGCTGGAACAAATTAGTACAAACTTAGTAGCTTAAAACAACACAAATGTATTACCTTACAGTTCTGGAGGTCAAAAGTCTGAAATGGGTCTCCCTGGGCTAAAATCAAGGTGTTAGGAGAACTGTGTTCCTTCTGGAAATCCTAGGGGAGAACCCTAGAACAGACGAAAGAATTGTGGCATTACCAGAGAGAGCTAGCCCAGCTCACTTAGCATGCCCTAGCTAATTTAGAGAGCAACGAGCAGAAAGGATGCATTGGTCTATGTAGAAACCACAAGCAACACTACCTGGGTTCATTCTGGACCCTTCCCTGTGCTAGCTGTGAGCTGCTGGGTAAGTTAACAACCTCTCTGTGCCTCAGTACTCCTGTCTATGAAATGGGAGGAGAGCAGTGTCCACCTCTGAGGGAATTGCAAAGAACAAAGGAGGTCATTTTTTAGAAAAGCACTTACCATATGAGAGGCACTCAAAGGTGTTGGCTAAAATGATTCACCAATGAGTCTCAGTTGGAATTGTTACTTTTGCTTCTGGCAAGCCCAGGAGGAGGAAAGGGCAGACATTAGATGCTCAATAAATATTCGTTGAATGGAATTACAGGCACCCACCACCACCTGACCCTTCATGGTGCAGATCAGCGCTGCATTGCTTTGCGTCTGTAAACCTTTCTCTTCTTCTGTCTCCACCCTTAGGTCTGAAGCAATAGGAAGGCAGGCCTAGTGCCCTTTGAGCTTCTCCAGGGTCCTTGGCCCAGGCTTTGCCCAAAGTAGGTACCCATGACACTGACCAGCCCTCAGGTCACTTGAACAAAAGCCCAGGTGAGATGGATCCCATGGGATAGCTATATCATTTCCCTAACCCCTCCCCTCCTACTTTAAAAGTGGACTCACCAGGGCTTCATTGCCCATAAAACTGGCAAGTCTGATGTTGCTAATTCGTTTTTTTTCTTTTTTTGGTACTAAATGTTTTACATTTAATATTTTTTCATACTATTCTGGTAGCAATCTTGTAGGGTAGGTACCATAATTATGTTCACAATTCTTAGATAAAGGCATTGAGACCCAGTGAGATGAAGAAATTTTCCTAAGATCACAAAGCCCTAGGAGACAGGGCCAGCATTTAAGTCCCGGCCTCCTGGTCCTTGAGTCTGACCCTTCACCTCACACCATATACATACACCACACATGCACACTGCCCACCACCCATGTTGTTGCTAATTCTTCATTCTCAGGCTCCTTCACTACCCTAATGACTTACAAACAAACAGATGTGACCCTCACCCTCCTTTCTCAGCTAACCCCCAGGTGGTACGTGTGGATCCAGACAGCAGCTGCACTGCATCCCTTAGAGGTGGGGGAGGTCAGGGAGTGAGCCCCGCCCCCACCAGGCATCCGGCAGCGCAGGTTTCCCTCGGTCGGTCGGTGATTTTTTGACAATGCGAACCTGGTCCTGTTGATTCACTAGGGTCTGGGGCAGCAGCAGGTATGTTGCTTCTGCCCACTGTAATCAGGAACCAGCACCACCAGAGGAAGAGAAACGCGGCTGTCTCGTAGCCCTTGGAAGGAACGCTCCTGTTCCTTTTGTTTATGTAAGTGGGTGCCCAGCTGCCAGCAAATTGTCAGATCAAAGCCAAAGGTGAGATCTGCTCATGAGCTCCGCTCATGTGCACTTCAGAGCAAACAGAAAAATGTGTTTAGGTCTCTCGTTGTCAGTTTTGATCTGTCAATTTCTTATTTTTAGCTCAGCAATAACGAAATACAGTTAACTATGGCAATAACTGTTAATATTGAATTTCCTGTGGGAAAGATAATCTCATTAAGGTGAGTCTAAACCTCTAGCTCCTGGTCCCCTTAACCCTTGTTTTCACAAGAGGAATTTTGAGAAATTCAGGCATACTGGCCAATGGCTGGTTTTTTTGTTTGTTTTGTTTTGTATTTTAATTGGGAAGGGTGGTGTTGGCCCCCCCCAATATCGGAACGAAGAATATAAAGGTCCAGAGAAGGAAGTGGAATCTGATCGATTTTAGCACAAAGAAGTAGACCAACTGGGACCTCGAGCCCTGGAATTTGGGGTGAGTCATGGGAAGTCCTTTGAAGAATAAAATCATGGTGCATGAGAGGGTAACATGGCCTGAAGACCCCCTGATCCCCATTTGAGATTCATTGTCCTAATTCTGTGAGGACCAATAAAACTGAAAGGGATTAGCGCAGTGAGGTACCTTGTGTGGTTGGTAAACATGGCCTTCAATACCCAGGCTGCCGGTGGACGGTTAAATTACTGTTCAGCAAATATCCTTTCTCTTGACACCACCACCTCCTCCATGGGAGGCACATACTTCCCTGCCCTACAGATATTGGGACTGACTGTGACCTGCTTTGGCCAAAAGAATTTGGCGGAGGGTGGGGGGAGGAAGTAATAGGGAGCAAGTTTTGAGCCTATAACTGAAGAGGTGTTGAGTGTTTCCACAGTTTACAGCTGGTCCAAGACGGATGAGAGACAGAGACATGGAACAGATCGGGACCTTACCTGCTGCTTAAAATCAAGACCAGCAAAGCCTAGTACAGAGTCAGGTTGACCAATAGACACGTGAGCAGGAAATAATATGTCCTGAGGTTTTGGATGACTTGTTATGCAGCATAACTGTAGCAATAGCGGACTACTGCACTGCCCTTTTCCTTGTTTCCTATTACCTCTCTCTCTGTGTCTCCCATCCTTTACTCTCTGCCTTTCCTTCCTATGAAAACCTTTTAACCTTAAAAGTCTGAGGTCATCCTCTTACCTCTGACGGAACTTCAATTACAGACTTTCCCCCTCCCAAATATACATGCTTTCATCAAGTCACTTGTCTCTTTTCAGAAAGACAGACTTTGCTGTTAGGATTTCAGGAGTCAGCAAGCGAAGTAAGAAAGGCATTTAAAGACTAGGTACATCTTTCTTGGGTTTCCTGATTTCATATTCCTAGAAGCCTAGGATGAGGCAGAACCCAGTATCTGGCTGATTTTTCAGGAAGACTCAAAATATTGGGAGAAGGGCTCAGCAAAAGCCATGTATCTGTTTCATTCTATCATTTGCTCTGAAAAAGTTGAAGCATGGGTTGTCATTTCTAGCTGGATGTATAAGGACTTCCCCTCCTCCCCACCCCTCCCTTAAAGTTTGGCCAGATCCCCAGTCCAAATAGCAACATGTGTTCAGGAAGATGCTTAATGTTAGCAGAAGGCTCCAGAGAATCTCTCAGGGCCCTTGTGTTTATTAAATATAAAAACTCATGTTTAAATACAATGTCAAAGGTATGACACAGACCAACATGATCCAAGACAGGCTCTTGGCGCTAATCTTCAATAACTAGATGTTCTTTAAGGTTGACTTCTGGGCTTAAAGCCTTGACAGATTTTCCGGGACGGCTCAACCGACTCAAGGAAGAAGTCAAAGGAGGCCAACAAAGCCCATCTATTTCTTTCCATCATCTGCTCTTAACAGCGGAGGCTCTGAGTTTCATGTTGGGGTATAATCTGTAGTTGAGTCAAAATCATGCTCCGTTCCTGACTGCCTGCCTGGTCTGGGAGCAGGACTACGTTCTCCCATAGAACCCAGACTTCAGGTTTCTTCATTCATTCCTTTAATAAAGAGTTGTTTACACAGCATGGGGAATATAGTCAATAATATGGCGACAGCGTGGTATGGGGTCAGATAGTTGACAGACTCATCACGGTGAACATTTCCTTAGGTATGTAAATGTTGAATAACTATGGTGTACACCTGAAACTACTATCATGTATGTTAGCTGTAGTTGAATAAACATCTTTAAAAAATAAATAAGAAATTAAAAAACAAAAAAAAGTTATTGAGAACCTGCTGTGTGCCAGCCCAGCTCCAGGACCTGGGCACACCTGAGGTGCGGGCAATGCCCAGGTCCTCTGGTTAGGTTCCGGACAGGAGAGACAGCCAACACAAGGAAACACACGAGTGGTTTGGTGACAGGACTATGATGAAAATAAAACAGGGTGGTGGGATGATACAGGTGAATAAAAGAGGGTCCATCACAGTTAGGTAGCGTGGTCAGGGAATAGCAAAAGCAGAAGCTTCCATACTGCTTATCCCATGATGAATGCTATTGTATGTACTTCACACATATTACTTCATCTAATCCTCACAGGAACCCCATAGGGTAGGTATTGTTACTGCCCTTTTACAGGTGAGGAAACTGAGGCTCAGAGAAACAGAGTAACTTGCCCTGTATCACTCATCGAGTAGGTAGAGGAGTTGGAATGCAGGCCCAGGGGTTGAGAGTCCACACTCTTATCCAATAATGTGACATATCGCCTGACGAAGCAGGTCGCATTGGAGCAGAAGCCTGAGTAACAGGAAGGGGCCAGCCATGTAACGATCTCAGTAAGAGTGTCCCCGACAAGGGGACAAGAAGATCATTGCAGTCCTGTAGGTAAGAGATAAGGGAGGTGTGGACCAACGTGGCAGCAGTGAGAACTGGCAGTGTTGGGAATCTGTTTTCACTCTGGTGTTATTTCTCGTTTAGGTGTCACCTTTCCTGCTAAACTGTAAGCTCCACGGAGGCAAGCATCTCATCTATCTTGCTCACCGTGTGTCCTAATGCCTCATGCAGTGCTTAATTCATAGATCTATTGAATACTTCTTTTCGGATTAATGAATTAGTGAACTAACTAGTTAATATGCACTGGACCAGTCTGATGTTGGTTTGCATCCCAAAGCCTTCACCTGTTAATTATCTAACCTTGGGCAAGTTACTTAACCTCTCTGCTCCTCACTTTCATTTTCTGTATAATGGGGGTAATAAGACAACCACAGGGTTGGGTGTTGAAAGAATTAAATGAGATATCTTTTTGTAAAGAGTAAGGCCGCCATAGATTAGGTCCTACAGAAATGTTGGTGTCCAACTTTCTTTCCCTATTACATGCACACCAGAGTTGTTCCAGTGACATGAGACCGTTGTAGAATCTAGAGTTTAAAGGGACTTTGAGCCCTTGTTCCTCGAAGTATAGTCCAAGGCCAAGCCCATCTATATCCCATTGGAGACGATTAGAAATAGAGAAACTCAGACCTCCCTCCACTGAATCAGAATTTCTATAGGAGGGTCCAGGTTCTTTCATAAGATATCCTCCCATCCGGGTATCCTTATCATCAAGGATGAAATCAGGAGAGGCTGAGCCTGCTCTAGTCCAGGGTCCCGTCTCCTTTACGCTGTTCCAGATGCATGGATCCCAAACCACCACTACCTCTGGTGCTTGCTGCATGGGCCTCCGAACATTGCTGCTAAACCATTTTCTGGCTGCCGTGCCTCAGACACCTGCCACTCCTCGCTGAGCCCCCAGTGACATGTCAGCCGTTCCACTAGGTGTCCATCAGCTGAGCTCAGGAGGGCCCAGCGGCTTCGTGCACAACGGGAACCTCAGCCTGGCTGACCAGTGTCACGGCTCCCTGTGAGAGGTGTCTCCTCTCCTTGCCAGTCCTCCTGCCTCCCCTGCTGATCGGAGGAAACATAACGGAACATAAAGGATTCTGACTGGCTGTGGAAGGTGGCCTCACTTCTGAATCACCTACCACAGAAACAAACCCTAAAGCTAGTGGTCCAAGAGAGGACACCTGTTGACTCGCCTACCGAACATTTTCCAGGCCTGTGTTCAAGGCTCGTTCCTCAACTCTGAGCCTAGAGGGCCATAAAAATTGATGTTTTCATTTCTAAGATATGATCAAACCTTCCCGAAAATAAAGTGTCTTCTCTTCGTTGATGCAGAACTCACCTTAGTGAGGTGTGGAACCTGCTCTTCATTCTTGCTGAAAGTACTCTTTTGGGGTTGTTAGGCAGCTGAAATAAGGGTGCCTTGCCTAGCATTCTGTAACCATTGTTTTGCACTGCACTACACCTGCTTCTAAACAGTGCTTAAAGGTCATCTGTATTGGGCTGATAACCGTAGTAATTATGCTCAAACACAACTTCCTCAGGGCGGAGACCCTGTCTGCCACGACCGCCGGCCCGGCACGAAGTGGGCATTCTATTTATATTTCTTAATAAGTGCCATAAAGCATAGAGAGGGAGTTAACGAAGATGCTCTTAAGGATGAGAATCGGAGGCCGCCTTACGGTTCATGTTTTGATCCCGTGTTCTTTGCCTTTAAGCCTTGACTGAACGAGGGCTGACTAGCGTGCTCTGCCACCGCCAACTATTTCCCAGGCCGCGTTCAAGCTTGCTGACATCTACTGGCCAACACTTAACATTGTCTTCGCCTCCGTAGATTTAAATTTTAACCAAGCCCATGCAAAACTTACCACATTTGCAGAAAATTAGGGAAACATGATCTATGATAAAGACGAGGCAGTTACATTCCATTTTCAAACAAATGGCCATCAGCTGTTTGGATTAACTGTTTTAAAAGCTTAGATTATAAACTAGAGCTCAATGAAATTTCCAGTCAATAAACTATGTTATACCCTCATTTGATGAATGTGCTATTTCTCCCGGATTGTATGGCTACTTCCTCATAGTCTGTGAGTTTGGGGAAAAGCAAATCAGGTCTGAAAGATGGAGAACATTTCCTGAATACACTCAGGCCCAGAACATAAAGATTCAGAAAGGCCTAGCAGGCACAGGTGCAGCTGCTAGACAAGCCAGGAAGTCCATCTTCCCTGTCCCCCACCAGAGATGTAGGGGTGTGTGTGTGCGCGCGCTATACTTTTTAATATCTGAACTATCATGGAGGGGTGCTTGCAGAGGAGACAATGGACCCCTTCACACCAGTCCCCGATGCATCAGAGGAAGACTGGTCCAGTAACTAAAACTGCCCCAGAAAGACTACACACACACACACATACCCTTAATTTCAAAGATTCTCCCAAGACTTGGTGCTGCTCAGGAATGGCCATCGAGGAGCTGAAGGTTCTGGAATGAGCCCTGATGTTTCTACACGAGTAGACCCAACATCTGGCTGCTGATTCTGCAGACAGATCAGAGCTTCCACAGCCTCACTCAACCACAAAAAGCCTGCTCTGGCCAGGGGCAGGCAGGCAGACTATGCTGTAGTCCAGGAAATGTTCCTCTTGCTTGAAAATAGATTTAGCATCTCTGAGAACTAATGTTCGTCCCTGAGAACAGGGGTGTGCGTGTGTGTGATTTCAGAGTTGCCTTTTGGACAGCTTCTCACTGGCAGGGTCACCAAAATCCCCACCTGCCCACGGACCTGCTGGGCAGCCCCCACTGAGCTCAATTCATTCTGCACCCTGATCCAATAAATATTCATGGAGCCTTTGCAGACACTGTCCTAGGCTCTGGGAATACAGTGGTGAACAAGACAGTTTTCCTTCTCTAGGATGTTGTCTTCTGGTGGGAGAGAAAGGCAATACACAAGCACATAAATGCAAGAGCGGTCCATGCTACTCAGAAAATAAAACAGGGAAGGAGATCCAGAGAGAATGACTTAGGGGGCTGGAAGAGAGAGGTTTGTTAGGGTGGCCGTCTTTGAGGGATGCCATTTGACACCTGAATGAAATGAGGGAGACAGCCAGGCAAACATCTGGGAAGTACAACCTAAGCAGACGGAGCAGAAGGTGCAAAGGCGCAGAGGTGGGAATCTTTGGCATGTTTGAGGAGCCCAAGGAATGCACGTCATATACATGGCCTCATATAATCTTCACAAAGACCCTAAGCAGTAAGTACTATTCTCCCCCACCCCTGTTTTACCGATAAAGAAACGGAGGCTCAGAGAGTTTAAGTAACTTGCCCAAGGTCATCCAGCTGACAAATGGTGGAGCCAGGCAAGGAATCCAGGCAGTCTGGCTATGGAGTCCAGGCTCGTAAAGAATTTGAATTAACGTGAGAAGAAACAAGTGCCATGTATCACCTAGAAGACATGGGGGAGGGGAGGGGGAGTAGGGGAGGAAGGTGCATCCCAGGACCAAACCAGTCTTTGTGGATAAAGGGCTTCTCCTTCTTGTTGTGGAGAATTGTAGAAGAGACTCTTTCCGAAGAGGGCGTGCCAGCTGACATGAAAGAAACACAGGGACTAGAGTGTGTCTGTATGGGTCCCAAGTGAACTGTGTTTGTACTTTCTCTTGTGTGACTGTGGGGACAGTGAGGGTATCATTTTAAATTCCTCTCAGCTTAGACCCATAGGTCCCAATTACTGCCTGTCTGTAAAGCCTGAGGGTTTTGCACAGCTCATGAGGCACTGTCATGGGGAAGTGCAGGGCCCCTCATCCTTCTCTCCCTGAGCAGCTGAGAAGGTGGCAGCACAGTTCAAGAGGGGGTGGTTCTGGGATTCCAGAGGGTGGACAGACAGAGCCCCATGGCTTTCTTTCCCTCCTGAGAGCATAGCCCTTCCCAGGAGGTGCAGCAGACAGACAACCTGTGTCTTTCTGTCTGTCTCATGCCAGAACTCAAAGTTCCTGAGGCGAGTGACATAGTGCATCTCACACTAACCTCCCCAGCCTGTAGCACAGGTCCTGGCAGGTCACAGGCACTCAGTAAACGGGCGTGACATCGATATGTGATGTGCCTATCAGGACCTTCTGTTGCAAGGAGCAGAAAATTTCTGGTTTAAGCCAGAAGAACATTTCTTGACCTGGTAATGGAAGAGCTGGGAACTACATTTGGCTTTTCACCCAAGGGACGTGGGGATCCTACGGAGAACCCAGAACTCCTGTGCTCTTCACGTCTGAGCTCAGGCTTGTACTGTATTTGTTTCATTCTAAGGGAGAGGGTGGCAGCCATTCAGCCCCCACCCACCCTCCCAAGTTCACACCGATGGGGGAGGAGAAAGCCAACTGGGCTGTTGCCAGGTTCCTGGGAATCACTCTGGTTGGACCAGCTTACCTCACGTCACCAGCCCTGAGCCAATGTCTGTAGGTGCAAAAATGCAGTGCTCTGATTGGGTTAGATCTGGGTCATGTGCTCCACCCCAGATCGCTGAAATGGTTTCCCACACTGACCGCAAGGTTGAGCAAAGAGGGAGGGGAAGCCCTGCTATAAAAATCTGCTCTACTATTGAGAACAAGGGGAAGGGATGACGGGGAGGAAAGACAAATGGTCTGTACTATCACCGACGGCTGTGGTAATGGTAGCAATACTAACGACAAACATGTATGGAGTGCTAACTTCTACTAGGTTCCATTCCAAGCACTTTACAAGTATTCATGCACTCCTGGTAACAATCCTATGGATGGGTCATATCCTTAGTCTGCACTTCACAGATGAAGAAGCACAGAGAGGTTAAGTAAGTTGCCCAAGCTTACACAGCCCTAAAGTGGCAGAACCAGGAATCAGACCCAGTCTTCCAGCTGCAAAGTCCATGCCGTTAACTACAGCATATATAAAAACTGCTGCGAAAGCCCAGGAAGGGGACAAATTAGGGGGCAGCATTACAGCAGACACCCAGTGCCACGCAGAGCCCTGACGCGTGACAAGTGTTCAGTATTTGTCAAATGACGAAATGGTGCACTGGTTTCATCCGCGTGCCAGTAATATCCTCAGACTGCAAGTGCCTTGATTTCGGAAAATAGCCTTTACACTACTCCTGTATCCGCCTAGGTTTAGAGTGGGTGCTGACATTTTTATTTGGGGGGAAATGAGTGATCATGAGTGGAAGAAATATCCTCTCGTCCCCACTTCAGAGAGGATTCTCTTCTTTCATCCACCTGAACTTTTTACCCGGGAAAGCAATTCCAGAAACTACTTTTCTGGGTGATCTTGATAACATTGCCATCTCTGCTCTTCTTGGAAAGCTTTCTTCAGAGGCAGTATCTATCTATGTCTCTTGCCAAACAATGGACAGGAGCTGCCAGAGCCCACAGGCTGTAGACTCAGAGATCTACTGTGTTAATATAAGACCCGGTCTTATATTAATTTTTGCTCCAAAAGACGCATTAGAGCTGATAGTCCGACTAGGTCTTATTTTGGGGGAAACACGGTAAGCAGGCACCTGCCTGGCAGCATGCGGGTGAGGGCCCCGGATCCTGAGGGGTGTGGGGACAGAGAACGCTGTTGGTCCAGAGCTAGTCCCTCCCCTGGCCAGGCTGTCTGCTGGGCAGCAAGCAGGCATTTCCCACACTTGGAAGTAGCAGCTCTGCTGGGAGGTGCATCTGCTCTAAGTAAGCCCTCTGTTTGGGACCGCCAGGGATGAGAGCAATACACATAGCATTCATTCATTCATTCATTCATTCACTGATTCTCTTATCCATTATTTCACTCATGCTTATTTGTGCACTTACCAAGTGCTAGTCATTCTTTCAGGTGCCTGGGGTTTGAAAAGAGGACAAAAATTCTCCCCACATACCCTCTCCCATAAGACACCTGCTCATTCTCCTACCATGTTTCCCCGAAAATAAGACCTAGATAGACAATCAGCTCTAATGTGTCTTTTGGAGCTAAAATTAATATAAGACCCAGAATTACATTATTATATTATATATTATATTAGACCCAGTCTTATATTATAGTAAAATAAGACCGGGTCTTATATTAATTTTTGCTCCAAAAGATGCATTAGAGCTGATTGTCCAGCTAGGTCTTATTTTCAGGGAAATACGGTATGAAGCTGAGACTCTCTTGGGGGATCGGATCAGGCATTAACCAAATACTTACGCACATAACTTAAAGGGCCGGGAGCTAGGAGAGCATGTAATGAGAAAGTGGTAGAGGAAGGGCTGGCAGGGGGAGCGAATGGCTCCCAGAAGAAGTGATATTTGGGCCAAGCTCAGTAGAGTGGGTGGGAGTTCCAGCTGCCATAGGTTGAGGAAAAAGCATCCAGGCAGAAGGAAGAAAGAGGGCAAAGGCGGTGAAGAGGGATTGACAGAGGCAGGGTGGGTGGTGCAGAGGTTGGGGGAGGAAAGAAAGATGAAGCCAGACAGACAGCAGGAGCCTGACCCTGCAAGATTTTGTTTGATTTGTTGGGAATTTATCTTTCCCGCTAGGACACTGACAATCCAGTCATGGCTAATGGGTTAAGAGAAAGAGACGTGATCCAATTCTATTTTAGAAGGTCCCCTGATTGTGGTGTGGAAAACCAGAGTAGATAAGGGGAAAACCATTAAGAGGCTACTGGAAAAGTCTACACAAGAGATGATGGAAGTTTGGACAAAAGTGATGGCCTTGGAAAGGGGTAACAATGGACAGAGAGTCAAGAAATGTTTCAGACACAAAAAAACACAAGACAGCTATGTGACCAGAGCAAATTCAGAGATGTATTTTCTACTCACCGCACCCCCAGGACAATTGTCCGACTTCATAGGCCCTTAGGCACTTGTTTTTCTTGGAGGCCACTCCCTCTGTTCATACAAAATACCCGCAGCCACATTAAACATGGTAGTGGTAAAAAAAAAAAAAAATTTAAAGATTTTAATAATTTTGCCTTTCAAATTATTTAGCCCTATATATATGTAATATTTAGTTCACAAATGGTCTGTTTCTTGGCAAACATCAGGTAGACCAAACAATCCTAGCCAAATGAGAAATCTAACTGCATCACTCCAATCTCTGCCTCTGTCCTCTGGTGGCCTCCTCTTCTCCCTCTGTATGTCTCTCACAAGGACACTTGTCATTGCATTGGGGGCCCACCTGGATAAGCTGAGATGATCACATCTTGAGATCCTTCATTTCATTACATGTGCAAAAACCTTTATTTCCAAGAAAGGTCACATTGCCAAGTTCCAAGGATTAGCATGCAGACATAACTGTTGGGGACCACCATTAAGCCCATTACATATGGACAGACCACAGTTTGTTTATTCTTCAATCAGGTGGTGGACATTTGGGTTCTTTCCGCTTTAGGGACATTATAAATATAGCTGCTGTAACACCCACAGGACTTTGCACAGACCTATGCTTTCATTTTTCTTGAACATGGGATAAGGGCATTCCTTCATTTTGTTAACATACCAGGTGCTTCAAAAATGGAAGTGGTCCGTCCCTCTCCGTCCACCTCTGAGTGGCTGGCCCCTGGGACCTCCACCCCCAGCTCTGCCATGTCTGACTCGCCCTGGCTTCATGAAAGTTCAGGTCCCGTCATCCTGCCCTGTAGCTCCTGCCCCCTGCTCTCACACCCCTGCACTTTGAAAGTCAAGGACATTTATATAAATGGGCTTTAGAGAGGAAGCACCTGGGCAGGGAATGGGGACCGAATCTCATTTCCCAGGGCCTGCTTCCTTGGGCACCAGGCTCAGACGTGGCAGTTTTCTCTTTCTGTCACATGAGTCCCACGGTGGCCTCAGGAAGCCACAGATAGATGGACCTGCTGCGGTGTATGCCTCTGCCAGCCCACTCTAGGGTCACAGCCAGGCGGGCCCAGACAGGCTGCTGGGAGATCGGCTGAGATGCAATTTTATAATCAACCTGCAATTTGGTTATCTCAAAAAAACGAATGAAAAATCAATACAGCTAATCTCCCACGGACTCCCCCCGCCGAGATGGGAACTCAAGCTAAGCCTGGTTTGTGTTTGGCTATATTTGTTCTGTTGGTTCAAGGAGTCTTCTGTTTTATGTCAACATTTGCTTTTGAACCCTTCTTATTTTTTTTATTTATTTATTTTGTTTCATTATTTGCTTCTGCTTGTCCTTGCCGGGTGTGAGAACGCCCGGGTGCCGGGGCCCTTATATTCTAGCTCTTCCGTGTCTGTGAGATCCTGCACACCTGTGTGACCCTCAAACACCAGCTTATCTCACACTGAGTAGGACACCTTCAAACTCCCAGAGATGAAAGAGCCAATGAAGTAGTTTAGAAAGTGACCTCACCTGTTCCCCAGGGAAGGCTGCCCCCTACCATGCAGGTGAGAAGCTCTCACTGGGGGCCAGTGAGTCCTGAGTCCGGTCTGCACCTCTTGGTCCCATTATTGACTCAGAGACTCTTAAAATTCTACGTCCCTTGACCTTCTGGCTTTATTGTCAGCACTAACTCAGCTTGTCACTGCTGAGCAGATATATAGATGGAGGCTCATTTCCCTTCCAGGATTCATTCCTTCTATTAAAAAGCCCCTCTCTAGCCATTTGTGGATTGAGACACCTCTGTGTTTGCAGAAACTCAAATCCTAGCACAACTCTCCTTAAGCAGAGGGTCTGTTTCTGCGGCAGAGATAGAGAAATCTGCCTAATTTCCTCCCAGCTCAACTTTTATATTCTCTGCTTCCTAGGGGCCATCCTCAATTTTGTGCGGCTTAATTCATAATAAACATGGTTTCTGGGAGGCTGGAAACCAGGAGCATTCACCTTTCTGACTAGAGAATTCGATGTCTGCTCGTACACAGGTGAGACACCCCTCACTTCCTGCACCAGGTGATAAATGTCATGGGGTAAAAATCCAGTTGGCTTCAAATATAACCCAGGTCTGCCCTTTCTTTTCCAAGCAGCTGCCTCCCCTTAAAGGCAGAGCTGAGTTTCCACAGGACCCAAATCAAACTTTGCATTACTGAGTGCCTGCTGTATGCCAACTACTTTACTTATTCAATTGCATTTTTATCTTTATCAACAACCTCATGAGGCAGATATCATTACCCTCATTTTACAGATGAGGAATGTTAAGCGCTGACCGATGATTTACATGAAAATTATAGTTGGAGGAAAGGAAGAGAGGAATGGGAATAAGGGTATAGGGGAGCAAAATCCTCATCGAGCATAGCAAGAACTTGACAGATAATGTTTAACAAGTCAATGAACAGACGATATGCTTATTATTTAGAAATACGGAAGCAAATGCAGAAGAGACAACTGAGTTGAAAGTAGTTCGACCTGGGGAACTGGAAGGAGAGGAGGAAAGAGTGTGACTTTCATTTATGCTCTTTAGTACTATGTGATTTTCTCTAACCTTGTGGTTGCATTACTTGGCTAAAAATAAAAACTTTAAAAGTGGGGTAGAGGCCCGGATTTAACTGAGTAAGACATTCTTTAACCAAAGAAAAAATTCTAATCACAAGTGTAGCGAGAGAGTCCCCAAGTTCCTTCACTCACAGTACCTTCAGAAGTGCAGGAGGCGAGAAGGAACTACCCGCAAAACCGACTTGAGAAGCCAGAGAGCTTGGCGTCTTGGAAGCCAAGTGAAGAGTCTCAAAATGGGGATTAACCAGCTGTGTTAAGTGAATAAAAGGCATGGGCAGTATTTCAAAGCAACACTTCAGTAATACAACTCTGCATCTAGCTCTCAAAGTACGGGTTTTGCCAGTATATTTTTAACAGCTCAGAAAACAAACTATTTCATATGCCTTAATGTGGTGTTTTCAATCTTTTAAAAAATGTGTCCACATTTGTTACAAAGGTTAAGAAGGAAAAAAAAGGCAAAAGCAAAGCTTCTGTTGCCCTGGGCTCCAGCACCTACCTACAAAGTCAAAGTCTCTCTCTCTCTCTGCTTGTCCAGGTGAACCAAACTGCAGTCAACATGCGCAGAGCACTGCTCCTTTACACACACCTGGCTAGTGTTCAAATCATATGACGGGAGATGTTAGAACATCGCATTCCAAAAAGTCTCCTTGGTTTGTGTGAAATATTTTCAGAGCAGGAATGTGTGTGTTGTGTGTGGTGTCTTTGGGGAAATGTTTCTAGGGATCTCACCCTTATTTTGCTTCTCTCTGCCCACCTTGCATCTACAGTCCCACTCCCTAGAAGGAACTTGTTTCATTTAGATGTAAAATCACAGTGAGGGGAAGAAAACATGGCCTTCCTAGAGCCAGGCCACAGGAGAAGTTTCTCTGCCTAGAAGCCGGTCAGGGCAGGCCACTTTGAGAGTCCAGCTTTCACTCAGCTCTGAGGATTGTCTGTCTGAAATCTCAATACTGCAGACGCCACTCGTTTAGATTTTTTGTGATACTTTAGTCTCTCAGGAACCCAATTAAAAGGGCAGTTTTTTTGTTTTCAAACCAGAGTTTTAAAACTCAGGAGCTATTCAATGTTCCTCTAACTTCTAGGTACAGCAATTTTGTCTTGGACGCTAAAGCTCTGGAGTTGATGACACATCGTTACGTAGTGCCGGCCTCCGTGCATGGTGACTATAATTGCATGTGAACGTTTCTGTTTTCAGACAAGCCTGCTACGAGAATCTGACTAGCCCATTTGTGACTTGGTATATAAGGCCTTTTCAAGGTGTAAAGAGAAATTTTAACGGTGCTTCAAAATCAGTAAGGCTAAGTCTAAAACCATTATTACTGAGTTAGTGAATAGTGAGTTGGAAAACAATGTTTTAAAAACAATCACTTTTATGGAGTGTAGAGGCATTCTTTGCACCGATCACGCCCATTTCTGTCTGGGGACACACTAGGCCCTGGCTCCTCAAGGTGGGGTCTCTAGACCTCCAGCACTGGTGTTACCTGGGGACTTGTTAAAAATGCAGGATATCGAGACCCATCCCTGCAAAGCTACTGTTAAGACTCACATTTTAACAGCCTGGCTTTGGAGTGGGGGGTTGGGTCCTACACACAACAACATTTGAGAAGCATTAAACAGGACACCCAGAGCTCAGTCTTGGCCTCTTTTCTACCTGGTCACCTCCCTCAGTGATCTCATCAGGCTTAGGGCTTTCAACACCATCTATATGTGATCGATGCCCAGCACAGACTGCACCCTGAGCTCCACATCTGGAGCCCGAACTGCTTCTTGGACGTTTGTAATTTCCAGTCTAATAGCTGTCTCAGAATTAACATCCCTAATACGAACGCTTCATTTCCTCCCCCACGCCCCCCTTGCTCCTCTACCGGTTCATCGCCACCTTCAGTCTTCCCTATCTTAGGAAATTGCACTTCCATTCTTCTAGTTTGCATTCCGAGGTAGGGAGAGAGGTCACTCCTGAATCTCAGGGAGGATGGCAGGGAAACTGCGGTCTGGGCTGCCCCAGCCCACGTGCTGAGCTGCACCAGGTCCCTACGGGGCTCTTCACGGTCCCTCGGCCCCCCCGCTCCGTCCTGCTTCCCACTGGCCTGGCTCTTCTGTAAGGAGGGGTGCTCTCTGGAAACTCCGCCAGACCCCACGTAAGCAGGCAGAGCCCTCCTGGCACATGGGATATTTCTAAGTGTGATTCAGGCTTCCCTTCGAGTCTGTGAATTTCTGCTATTCTTACAAAATCCCCTTCCTTAAGTTAACCAGTCTTGGTTTGATTTTTAAAAACTATGCGACTCCAGTAATGGCTATCTATTGGAGGCGTCCATTTAAAAATCTTTGAAGTATTATTAATAAATGCACAGCACCCGTATCAGTTTTCTGGAATGAAGGAGCAAATAGCAGGCCTGAGAACGAGGCTCACGGTGATCCTGGGGGATGCCACGTGGACTCCCTGCACCGGCTAAGGACGACCAGAGCAGGTGTTTGGGCTTCCAGGCTGCAGGCGTGTAGAGCCAGGAGCATGGCTAAGGGCTTCTCTTTTGTGCTCCCTCCGAAATAACTGTCCACTCCACACCCCCTCCCCCTTACAGAGGAGACAAATGAATAGCGGAGAGCTGCAGAACCAGCCACCCAGATGACAAATCACAAGGGCCTTTATGACCTGAGCATCAATCGCAGGGGTCATTATGTCACACTCTGTCTGAGTTCTGGTCTTCCTAAAGCCAGCACGAGGTGATGACTGAAATAGCTGTTCCCATCAAGTTCCTTAGGACAGAATTTGTCCCAGAGCCACTCCCCAGTAACCTTACTCCTTTGCTAACTGTGACTTCAGGCTAGTGTGGCACTTAGGAGCGTGACTCTGCACTACCTGGGTCCACATCTGAATCCCAGCTCTGCTAAATTTGAACATCTCACTTTAGGCAAGTCCGGAGCCTGTCTCTCATCTCTAAAACAAGCGTATTAGCTCATGGGTATGGTGAGGATTAAATCACGGCCATTAAAGCAATTACCAGTGACCTTGCCTCTGCCCTTGTCCCTCAGCTCAAGTCCGTTCATTCATCTTAGCTAACTATTGTGAAACCCCACCAGGGCGTAAGATGCAAGGAAAGCCAAGTATCATCATAGAGATGGACTTCCAGCATATCATTTAAAGTGTAATCTAGGTTTCTCAGAAGAGCCTTCCCTGCTATGGACTGAAGTGCCCCCCCAGAATTCATGTTGAAGCCCTAACCCCCCATGTGACTGTGTCTGGAGTTAGGGCCTTTACTTAATTTACATAATGAAGGTTAAATGAGGTCCTAAGGGTGGGACCTGATCAGGTAAGACTGAGGCCTTAAGCACACAGCCAGTGCCATGTGAGCACATAGCGAGGCCACCATCTGTGCCAGCAAGAGTCCTCATCAGAGCCTGACCCCGCTGGCACCCTATCTCGGACTTCCAGCCTTCAGAACTACGAGAAAATCAATTTCTGTCGTTGAAGCCGCCCTGCTAGGGTCTTTTCTGGGGCAGCCCAAGCTCAGGCAAGCTCTTCGCAGTTTTTCAGGAAATGGCCACACCCTGACTGAGCTGAGTCCCTAGAATGTCCACTGGCCATTAGAAATAGGGATGGATCTTCATGCTTCTAAAACAAATAGCTGCATATTCCACTAGCTTCCTGCTGACGGCCTCCCACAGATCCCATTATTCACACCTTTGTCATCTTACCAGCTACTGGTCAATTCCAGCTGACAACTCTCACAGCCATTCTCCAGGACAGCTGGAGATTACAATCACAACTACCGTCCTCAAAGTCACAATTACTTTTCCCCCAACCTTTCATTCTATCATCTAAATACCTAAATGCCATATTAAGAACTTAGTTGTGAAGGTTGTAGGAACAGGAGAAAACCAGGACTCACTGACTGTGAGCTGTGTGGTGAGGAAGAACAAAGGAAGGCAGCCTTGCAGGGAAAAGTTAATTGGAGAGGGAGGAAGGGTAAAAAGAGCAGTGTCAAAGAAAGCTCAACAGACCCCCGTGGGAATGACTTGGGCACACTCTCCACTCCTTTACACGAAGGAGGTTGGGGTATTTGTGGATAGTTTGGGATTTAAGTAAGTACTAGTGACCCTACTCCAGCAGCAAGAGTAGAAATGAACAAATAGGCAAAGGTGGCAGCATGTCTGGCTCACCTGTCTGACTGTACTGAACGGGCAGGGTAGGAGATGAAGCGCAGGGACTCCAGTCAGTGTGCCAGACAGAACTTGGTGCACACCTGAACTTCATACTTACCTTTAAAAAATTTTTTTTATAAAATACACATGTAAAGCGCTACCTCCCCAAAGCAAAATATTCTGTAAATTCCAAGTTATAAAATAACCTATTTGTGTTTAGTGTGAATGTTTCTTGTAGTTAAACCTGTCCCTTTTCTGTATAGAGACTAGTTATCTGCCTTTCCTATACAAGATGAGTCATGTTTTCTACATATGTGTGCATTACACTATTAACTATTTGTTGACGACCACTGTGCCAGGCACACAACGGCCTTCTCCTTAACACAAACACTGATGTGTGTCATTGTCCAGTCCACGGGTCCTGCCGGGCCTGTGGCACACCGTTTGTCTCTTGGCCTTAAGTTTTAGGCTCTAAGTCACGAGGATCACCCCACCTGTACTTTACCTACATCAACTTAGTGTCTCCCTCAGTGTTTTCTAGCACTAAACTTTTTTTAGGGTTTCTACTTAGTGTATCTTTCTAGATTTTTGTTTTTTTTTTTAGAGGAGAGGATGGTTTACTGTGAGCACTCACCACTAGAACCTCATGTATCTGCCCGCTCCATCTTTGTAACTGACAATCATCTTGGGGTTTTTATGACAAAACACACACACACACACACACACACACACACACACACACACACACACTTTATGGATATTTCACAAGATTGCTTGGAAAGTGACCATGGGCTAGACACAGCAAGGGGTACAAGCTTGTTATTCTCTTCTAAATTCTAAGCCAGTAACCTCTCCCAATCTTAGCCTTTAAAAGCCTCCCAATTCAAATTTCAGCTAAATTGTTTCTTATTTATTTAACAATTACTATTTTTAGAGCAAGATGTCTTTAGCAAAATCCTGATAACTTCACTTATACACTGTTACTTTGGGGTAAGTCAGATAAGAAATGAAATATGATTTTCAGAATACATAACTTCCCCCTTTTACTGTTTCCCTATGAAACAAAGTGTGCTCTCTCTCCAATTAGGAGCCCCCATCAAATAGCACAAAACCATTCTAAGTTCTTTTGTACACCAGACCAAACGACAACCCTATACTGGAGAGCAAGTTGTTAACAAATAATATTCTCAAATTTGGTTGAGATTTGCTTTGAAATGTTCCTGAATTGGGAGAGACACCCCTTGAGTGACAAAGCCATTTCCCTATTTACAAGGGAGGGGGCAAAAAAAACCTCCTTAAAGCACTCCATACCGATTTCCCCGAAAATAAGACAGGGTCTATATATTAACTTTTGCTCCAAAAGACGCATTAGGGTGTTATTTTCAGGGGATGTCTTATTTTTTCATGTACAACAATCTACATTTATTCCAATACAGTCATGTCATCTTCTTCTGGAACATCGTCATAACGTACTAAATGCATCCGGCTGGCTGACGATCTTAACTGGGGCTTATTTTCGGGGTAGATCTCATTTTCGGGGAAACACGGTAGTTAAAAGCATTGAAAAGCAAGTTAGCACAGCTATCATTTTGATGCAATACAGACAGCAAGGTAAGGTTGTAAATACACAAACTGTAATATGGAATTTAATTTATCTTATGACGTGTACTGAAATCAAAGATGATATATACATGCATCAGGCACATCCAAAAGAAGACTTTTACAATGGTTTACATTTCCTTTTTATTATTCCTTGAAACTGCCCCTATTGCAGGTATCTCATGGATGAAATATGGAACTGAGCAGATTCATTTTTTCTACAAAATTATTGTATAAACTTGCTCAATTTTCTATCTTATTGCTAACAAACCTTACAGGCGCACAGTTTTGTAAAAATAAACCCCTTAAGGACTGACTGTGTAGAGCATGCTGCAAGGTACAAGAAATAAGCTAAAATGAGCACATAAATCTACACCTGGACCAACAGAGTACTGAATGCTGGCAAACATTTAGCACAACACAGGGAGAAATTAATACAAGGAGATACAGTTCAGTCCTGAAAGGGTTAAATAGAAACCCTAATATATTACTGTTTTTACCTTCCATCCTACATTACAGTGCTTGAAAACAAAGTCAAAAGTCTGGCACAGAAAATTACACACATTTGTTCAGTACTCATCAGAAACACAGCTGCTTTTGAAATCAAAAGTAACTCGGTTAATAATTGAATAGTATTTTACTTCAGAAAGGAACACCAAACTCCCTCCCCACCATGGGCTACCTAGTTAAACATGACTAGTTAGTTATAGTTCTCAAAAACTGCATTGGAAATGTTCTGTGAGGGCACAGATGGTACCAGTTTCCTTAGAAAAACAAACAAAAAACTAACCAGCTATAACTGCAAATAAGTCTGTGCAGTAAGAGTGACAAATATTTCATGAATTAATATATAGATGACGATGCCTTGAGTTGCCACAGTTCAATAAGAGTCAGCAGCAGGTTAAATATTATACTAGTGTTCAACGCTGAAGTTATTCAAAATAAAAAGGGCATTTTACATTTAAAGCATTTAGCTTGCCTTCCCAATCTCTGAGATCAATTCAATGGAACTATTAAAAACATTAGATCACAGACTCAGCTTCTATGCGCATTTTTAGAAATTGCACAGAATCATGACAGCATAAGGTACACGTCTAAAACGGAATTAAAACCAAACAAGACCTCAAATGTACTATACTTGAACTGTCACGGTTATGATTCTAGGAGTCTTGACGAGGGAAACCACCGGCATCTCTAATGATGCCGCCATTGGGGGAGGGGCCATCTTCTACTATAACTGGAGGACAAGGCTCCTATGAACGACAGGCTGAAAATGATTACAAATCCATTAAAAAAATTCTTTTTAGGCAGCTGTCAAAAGAACAACTGATGAAACCATAAGCTACCAATGGACAAATCATTTCAGTCTTTAGTTTGTGGTATGCAGACGGCAAAAAAATAGCAGGGGGGAATGCCTATATAAGTACATTCTTGGACTTTTCAGAAAAACAAACAGGGAAGAGTTTACAGTTCAATATTTCAATTATCTTATTCGAAGAAACAGAGTCAAGATAAGCTATATTTAAACAGTAAAAAAGAGATCATTTTAATAAAGCCATAAACTTGAAAAATTATTTTGTGCTGCAAAGCTGGGTAAGGAATAGTTTGTTCTTCAAAAAGCATCTCATCTGTTATCACTTAATTTAATATAATTCTGTAACTAAATGCCAAACCTGGGAAGTGGAAGGAACTTGTGGCCCATTAAAAACAAAGCAGCACTAAAAACATTTCCACACTCTGAACAAAAAGCACTGTGTAAAGGCTTCTTGTATGACTCAACAGAGAGAATAAATACTACTCAGAATTAAGCAAGTTTGTAAGAAACAGCCAGTAAACAGTGAACACAAAGAAAGATAAGGCCACAATGAATTCTGCCCTTGATCAGTGAAACAGATCGAAAGTGTGAGGCTGGATTAGCTTACAAGAGAGAAGCTAGTGACTGGAGCAGATTTGAAGAAAGAAGGCTATATATAGTATAAAGCAGCCTGTGAGTAATTAAAAAGGCTTACAGTAAGAGAAACCACAATAACTTTGATTCAACCACTAATGTGTTTACAAATGACTTCCCCCTTGAAAACTGAGGAAAAAGCGATTTAAAGACGTTAGGAATTGTATTTACAATGGCAAAGTCTGAGCAAAAATATGAGTGATGAAGATAGCAAAGCTGAAAAAAAAAATGCTACTAACAGCGATGTTTAAAAAGTCTACCAATAGAAACTTCCAAATAGCCCAGGACACCAGAAAGACAAAGTATGGTATGGAAACACTGCAGGAAGTTACAGTTTTGCATTCATAAGGTACTTGTGGCTCCTGTTTTATGGGACAGTAAAAGCTTACCACAATCTAGAGGTAGTTTTTACTCTAAGGAGGATGAATGTATTACAAGACTGAATCCTATAACATTACACACGTGGCTCCTGTACTAAATGTAGCCTGATGAGTCTGCTGTAGTTTCTAAGAAACCGAACAAAGGCATAACCAAAGTGCAGGAATGGAAGCAATGTGAAAACGGGCGAGCTTAGCATGCAAGGCCAACACACAACCCTGAATGCAACCAAATCTTAACTGAACGGAAAAGAAATGCTGAGTTTGCTGAGTAGGAGACATTTTTGGAGACGCTCAGTACTGGGGAAGAGAAGACCAAAAAAGGCAGGGAAGAAATGGAAAGATAAGTTACATTTGCATTTGTATAATCTCACAACTATCTGCTTCTAAAGTACTGTTTCCAGCTATTTTAGTTGACCATCTAATAAGAGCATCTTGTTTTAAGGTTACAATGATGTCTTGGCCTAGGCTACCAAAAAAAAAAAAAAGTAAATAAAAACATGCTTTTGCTGAGATTTTCCTCATTATACAATACGGGCACCATCTACCACCTGGTAGCAAATACTTCTATGATATTTTTGTGTCATATGCTAACGAGGCAGAAAACACCCTACTAAATGAAATCACTGGGAACATTACAAATTCAAAATAAAATGTTTAACTTACACATAATACAAGTTATGTACAAGATCAGGAAGGGAAAAAACCTGAACAAATCCTGGAACATGTAGATACATTTATGTGTGGGAAAAGGGGGGAGAACACTTCAAATACCAACAGGTTCTGTGCCATTAACTCATTCATGACTAAATGGCCACATTTAATTTCATGTGAATGTTAGAATCGCTTGGCTCACCACTATAAATACATTTTTTAAAAAAACATGGAAATAACTGCCAAGTGTCTGAGAACAGAGACTAAGTTAATGTACATTACACGTATCGCAGGCAAGGCAGAGGCATTTTTTTAAAGCTTTTGCACAGACTTCATATAATCTTTAAAAAAAAAGTATGCAGGCCTTTACAAGATTTGATTTGCTGAAATCAAGACAATTTCAATTTATGAAAAGTCGTAAGACTTCAGCTTTAAAAAAAATAAAAAATAAAAAGAACAGTTCCAGCCTTAGACCAAAAAATCCTAGAAGGGTATGGTAATTAGATTAAACAGCATGGTCAGGCTTGGAACCTGAATGAATTAAGAACAAAAGCTCAAGGGGGGGCGGGGAGAAAAACAACCTATTTGGTAACAAAGATGTACTATATATGGTGATATAAAAAAAGGCATGGTGAAAATGTACCTTTTACTAAAGCTTATACAAGTTCCTTGGTCCATAAAAACTATGTTAGATTTGATTAACTTTTATTCCAGCCACATCTCTATTTCTTGCCCATTTAAACAAAACCAAACAAAGCCCAACCAAAAATAACAGCTGAAGAAAATCGATTTCCAATAGTTTGTACATTTTGATGCTTTGTTTTGTTTTACTGTGGCTTCTGAACTTCAAATCAGCACTTGTGGGTAATGGGGTTTTTGAATAATATAACCTGGCCTGGTATGAAAAGTTTTCCCAAGAAACCACCAAAGATTGTTCCTTTTTTACCTCTCTTTTTTGTCAACATTTTGCAGCACTCAAAGTCAGTTTAAGTCCTAGCAACAAAACGGTGGTTAGGACACCACTGTTGCTGTAGACGATGTGACACTGGTTGAATTTGTGCTGACACTTGTGTAACTTCCCTCGCTGTTTGTGTTTGATTCATTAGGGGGCACTTGGCTTGAATTGGCTCGAAGAATTGCTCCCGCTGCACTGCAGTGTGGCCGTGGCCCTGGTTCTGGTGTGTAGGTAAAGGTAAGGCTGGTGGAATAAATGATTCCATCATTTCGGACCAAAGTTACTGGAACCTGGACTGGCTGCCGGACCCATCTCCAACCTTCTCGGAATGCAGAAATGTCTGGGACAACACAGAGCATGCTCTCTCCACATCTGAGGAGGAAATAGAAATCACTTAAAAGCAAGGCAAATTTTAGAACAGAAACTGAGAACTAGATTGCTTGATATATTATCGGTATCAGGAAAGAATCACATGTACCCACTCCCACCAAAAACTCTGGATGATGTAAAAAGTTTTATCAAGTACCTGTACATAGTTTCAGCTTCTACATCCCCAAACCACACTCGTAAATTTGGAGTGAAATTCTGTCCTGTAAGTTCAAGCATTGCTACGTCCCCACCGCCATTCAACTGCAAGTCACAGAAAATCAGAACAACATTGAGAAAGCTTTTCATTTCTCATTAAAGTGTATAGCTTAGTTTCTCATTCAATTATCATTTGCAAAAAAATGGATCATTAAATTCTTCTTTTAAATGACATGATTATAAAGACAAAGTGTGCTAAAAACATCTCAAGATAACAAAAAGTCAGTTTTCACTTTAAATTTTCTTGCATAAAAGTATGCTATTTTTTTTTAAATCAACAAATGATGTATTGCAAAGATTTGGAGAAAAATCAAAATTATTCTGAAATAACATTATCCCAAGTCAGAGCTGAGAAATGTTGCAAAGAGGTAAAAGTCAAGCTGTAAGTGGTCTCACCTGAAGACTTTCTACGACAGGCACAGGTGTGACAGGGGCTAAGACGGGGCCCATCCCCTCGTAGAATGTATACTCTGCCTTATCCGTGCTAATGATTGTCCAGGAAGCCCCATCATTTATCATCTCTTTATTTGGTTCTTTTGGGCATGGAGTGGCCTTACGAAGAAAGAATGTTTAGAAAATGAGTTTTACATGCACTGCAGTATAAGACAGTTTTAACAAATAACACTCATGGGCTAGAATTAACATGGAAAGAATTTGGTAAAAATGTATCAACTTCCCAAGCATGGTCCTTTGCCAATCCCTAAGTAAACACAAACAGAATATTAACATGACAACCTTACACACAGCAGTTTTTATTATAATAGGAAATAGTTCATATTAATAGGAAATAGGGACATATTAAATAACTAATAGTACCTTTCAGAATAACCATTTAAAAGAACACCAGTACCTGTATAATTTTGAAAATAAAAGTCCAGTATCTGTGATGTAAATAGTGGTTTAAAACTCTGTAGGGATCCCTAAGAAAGAAAGAATCACAGCATCTCCTTAGAAAGCAGCTAGAAAAGTACGCACTTTCTGAAGGAGAGACCTGGATGTGAACCAAAACCCCCACCCCCACCTGAAGTCACCTGGCCCAGTCCCTCTGTGCTCGGCTCAGCAGATTGGTTGTTTGTGACCATCTCTCGGGAACAGGTCTCAGGTGTCTACAAATGTGTTTCCCATGAAAGTGTAACTCCGATTAAATCATCTGCCCGTCATAAATGTCCTCATGAAAGCCTTCTGAGTAGGTGTAGTTAAAAATTAGCTTTTGAACCATGTCATCATTACTATCTTGGAAGACCCCAATATAAATCTGATGAGAATTAGGAACACCCCCCTCCCAAAATATGCATGTATCTATACACAATGTGTGCACGCAACTTTCGGGGATTGTCCGAACACTCAAAAGCTACTTTTGGATAATTGGAGGGTCTTTTTCATCCCAGAACTAGATGGTAACTGTTTCCCGAGGTAGGAAGACCGCCGTGTCTGAGGACCTTTGGACGTGAGATAAATTATCTGAACATAGCTTCATGTATTTGCATACAACTAACATTAAACAAGAGTTTCATGTTTCTGCATGCTATTAATCTAACAGTTTGCACATTTTAGATTTCACCAATAATTTAAAAACATACCTGAAATTGGATTATTCTTTCTTGAGAAAGGCACAAGTACATTCTTTCCGTATCCTTAAGGTAAAATGCACATTTGTGGAGCTGTGACACAGGATCATCCGCATCCAGCAATGCGGTCTGCTTATCAACTTTCCTAATTATCTAATTTCAACAATTGAAAAAGAGAAGGTCATCACATGGAGA